>NC_134793.1:40446720-40449220 GCF_046742065.1 Oratosquilla oratoria
GGAATAAACTTCCTGCACAGGTAGTGCAATGTAGTTCAGTTCGAAGCTTTAAGAATCATTTAGATAAATACCTAAGTAAGATGCTGTAATGATTATAATTTATGTTATATTATTTGTTTTTGTTTTATAATTTGTCTGTCTGATTTTCATTTATTATTAGTTATATGTCAATTTATTATCATTTACTATTTACCTTTTTGTTTGTTATTCAACTATACCTATGCATTTATTTATGTATTTTATTTGTTATTTTTACATTATTATAGTTTTAATTTATTATTAATATGATTTTTTTTTTTTTTTTCATCCGACCTAGATATGGATCAAAAGGTCTCCTGTCGGCATGCTCCGCCTTTGTAATCCTTTGTAATCCTTTAATCCTTTGTAAAAGAAGAGGAGTGCAAGTAGACGAGTAGAAGGGCAATGGAGAGGTGTAAAAAAGGAGAAGAATTAGAGTAGCAGAATTGGAGGCGGAGGAGGACAAGTGGGACAGCAGGAGGACAAAGAAGAAAAAAGAAAGAGCAGTAAATGGAGGAGGAAAATGGGGGTGGGGAGGAGAAGGACCTGTGTGGGTGTAGGAAGACAAAGAAGAAGTGGAGGAGTAGGAGGAAAAAGAGGAGGAGGAGGAGGAGGAGGAGGAGGAGGGGAGGAGGAAGTGGAAGAGGAAGATGAGGAGGAGGAGGAAGCTGAAGTAAAAGCAGCCGTAACATCGGGAACGAAGATTGGTGACATGATAAAAAAGCGGGACTAAGATGAGGGGGAGAGAAGACAGCGTCGTATATAAGATCCCATGCACATCATGCGATAAAGCATACTACGGAGAGACTAAGAGGGGCCTTAACACTAGAATCAGGGAGCATAAGGCCGACCTCCGTCACCATAGACTCACCAACGCAATGGTGGTGCATGTTGACGATTCTGGGCACCTCCCACAATGGAACCGAGCCGAGATTCTACACGAAGGTATGGATAAGAAGACCAGAAAATCTATAGAAGCTGCGTACATCACCACTCGTCCGAATATCAACAATAAGGCTGGGAGCTTCACCTGGGCCAAATCTTCAGCGAATATAGCGCTTCGTGATTGGCTGTCTCAGCGGGCCAATCAGAACACAGCGCTATACGCACACACACCCCCTTGAGCCATAAGGCGGGTTTATAAACTCTGTATGTTTCTAGTATGCTCATTCCTTTGAGAAAGTCGTTAGACGAAACGTCAGGAATAAAAGCTTCACCTCCAGTCCATGTTTCCTTTACCGTGTCTATACAAACAGAATAGAATTGATCAATAGAATCTTGTGAAGACCTTACGCCAGAAATTATTTGGCAGAGACCAAAATTACCACCTTTGGCTGATGTGCTACGATAGCTTGGCACATATCAGACACCAGTTGGTGTCGAGTATTGAACCCGGGCGTTTGTAGTCACGTGGAAGGTAATTTGAGGTGACGATAACAAGGTATGGTTGCATGTATGTATGTATGTATGTATAGCGGGTAATACCCGTGAGGGCTTTTACAGCTTGTGAGAAGGAAATCACGTGCATCTGCTGATTAAAATCGTCTGCCATGTTTATCTTATTTTTCTATTAACTTATTAATTTTTGTTTATTATTATTTATTTAATTTGTTTATTTAATTTTATTATTATAATTATTATCATTATTATCATCATCATTATCATCATCATCATTATCATCATTATCATCATTATCATCATTATCATCATTAACATCATTAACATCATTAACACCATTATCATTATCATCATCATCATTATTATTATTATTATTATTATTATTTTTTTTTTATTTTTTTTTTTTTTTATTTTTTTTTTTTTTTAGGAATTCGTGTATATTTGCTCTGCACCCCCATACCCATATTATCTGCCTCTCAAATAAAAATCGATACTGGGGCTTCGCCGGTAGCAGACTAACCAAGTGTATGTTACTATAAGAGCATTGCATTGCATACAGGTAGAATTGCAATTACGATTCGCTGATGCTTCTTTGTCTTGCTCGTGAACGGCGAAGAATAATGAACGAAAAAAAATGTCACTCAAGATATTAAGCGAGAGCATTTTGCCTTAGCTGATTATATGCGGTAGCCACACCTAATCTAGATTAAAAGCTCAGTTGCTAGTTAACTCGTACGGCTTTGCACAGCGTCAAGTCTTTTCACTGCCGCCCGTGAGTGGGCTACCCGCATGAACAATACTTACATTTGCCATAAATCGGGTTTACTCCCTGTCGTAAACTCTTGTGCGTCGTGCGTTAAACTTATGCCAATCGACCATATCACACGACGTTCCTATTTCCGACCGTGGCCATACATCGCCCAAGAGTCGTGAGAGCATTTCATGTCCCCCATTTTCTTTTGTCCATTTTCTCTTATTCAGGGCTCGAACGAGGGCTTGGTGGAAAGGAGGGAAGGTGGAGGGGGGTGGGGTAGAGAGGCTGTGGAGTGGAGGAGAAAGAGAGCACGAGTCTGCGAGAGCAAAT
>NC_134793.1:40461720-40474220 GCF_046742065.1 Oratosquilla oratoria
CCCAACAGTGTAGGACATGATACATACAATTATTGGATTAGAAACAGAGAGAAAAAACAAGGGGGTGGAGTTATGTTCCTGACAAAGAAGGATATAAACGTGAAAGGTGTCATATATGGAAAGAATACAGTAGAGATGATTATGATAGAAGTGGAAGACCGAGATAAGAAGAGCAGAAAATTTGTGATCAACTATGTGCCTCCGAAAACAGCCTCATGGGAGGAGAATGAACATAAAAGTATGTTAGAGGACACAAAGATAGCATTAACTAAAATAATGGAAGACGGAGGAAGAATAGTTATGATGGGCGACTTTAATTGCAAAGAAATCTGCTGGGAAGAAATGACAGTAAAGAGTGGTGATGACTCATGGGGAAATGCTCTACTTGAGATGATTACTGACCATTCAATGACACAATGGATACAAGAGAACACTAGGTATAGAAATGAAGAAGAACCATCGAGGCTAGACTTAATAATTACATCTGAACCTAGAATAGTGGACAAGATTGAATATAAAACACCAATAGGTAAAAGTGACCACATATTGATTGAACTGGAACTTAATGAAGAAAAATATATGAAAAGAAATGAACAATATAGAAAAGGAAGAATGATGTATGAAAAAACAAACTTTGATAAAATAAGAGAATTCTTCCAACAAGAAAACTGGGAAGAAATATACAAAGAAGAAACATCAGTGGAAGAGAAATGGAATATTTTGACAAAAATTTACAAAGAAGGAGTGGAAAAGTATGTCCCAAGACAAAAACAAGAAAAAGAATATGTAAAATGCTGGTACAACAAAAGTTGTAGGGAGTTAAAAGACAAAAGAGACAAAGCCTGGACCGGATGGAAAAAAGACAGAAGACCTGAAAAATGGAAAATATATACTGGTTATAGAAATGAATATGTACAAAAGTGCAGAGAGGAAAAAAGAAAATATGAAAAAGATGTTATAGAAAAGTGTAAAGATCAACCAAAACTATTCTACAGATTTGTAAACAATAAACTGAAAAACAAACAAGACTTGGAGAAATTAAGACAAGGGGGAGTTGAATACACTGAGGAAATGGAAATGGCAGAAATTATGAACAAACATTTTAAATCAGTGTTTACAAGGGAAAATATACAACCTGAAGAGATTGAGTGGAAGGAAAAAGTCCCCCCTATGGAAGAAATAGAAGTAACGAAGAATGAAATATTGACACACTTGGGTAATTTTGATGTCAGAAAATCGCATGGGCCAGATGAAATAGCAAACTGGATTCTGAAAGAATGTAGGAATGAACTGGCAGACAAAATACATAGCATAATAAGCAGTTCCTTAAAAGAAGGAAAAGTTCCAGAAGATTGGAAAAAAGCAAATATAGTACCTATATATAAAGGAGGAAATAAAGAAGAACCTACCAACTATAGACCAGTCTCTCTAACAAGTACAATAGCAAAAATATGTGAAAGAATTATCAAAAGTAGATGGGTAAAATACTTGGAAAAAAACAACGTACTAAATCCAAGGCAATTTGGATTCAGACAAGGACGATCATGCGTCACCAATTTAATATGTTTCTATTCAAGGCTAATAGATATAATACAAGAAAGAGATGGATGGGCTGATTGTGCATTTCTAGACCTAAAAAAAGCTTTTGACAAAGTACCACATAAGAAGTTGCTTAAGAAATTAGAATATGAAGGAGGAATACAAGGTAAATTGCTAAATTGGATGGAAGACTTTTTGCAAGAAAGAAAAATGCGAGTAGTGATAAGAGATCAGCACTCAAAATGGAATGAAGTAATAAGCGGTGTCCCGCAGGGAACAGTTCTGGCCCCAATAATGTTTGCTATATATATTAATGATATGGATGAAGGAATTGAAAGCTATATGAGCTTCTTTGCAGATGATGCAAAATTACTGAAAAGAGTGAAAACTGAAGAAGATTGTGAATCACTACAGAGAGATCTAAATAAAGTACAAGAATGGAGTAGGAAGTGGGAGATGGAGTTCAATACAAAAAAGTGTAGTATAATGGAATTTGGAAAAAGCAAAAACAGAATAACAGGATCATATAATTTGGGAGAAGAAGGAATAAAAAGAGTAGAAAATGAGAGGGACCTGGGAGTCATTGTTATGAATAATATGTCACCTGAGAAACATATAAATAAGATTTTTGGAGAAACTTATAATTTAATAAGAACAATCAAAGTGGCATTTACATACCTGGATGAAGAAATGGTGAGGAAAATCCTAGTCACCCTGATAAGACCAAGATTGGAATATGCAGCAACGATATGGTCACCAAGTACAAAAAAATGTATAAAAAAACTTGAAAGAATACAAAGAGCAATTACTAAACTGGCACCAACACTCTCAAAACTATCATATGAAGAGAGACTACAAAAACTTAAACTACAGACACTAGAGCAAAGAAGAGAGAGAGGAGATTTGATAGCTATTTACAGAATCATGAAAGGCATAGAAATTACTGATAGAGAGAATCTGATAAAATGGGATGACAGAAATACAAGAGGACACGGAAAGAAAATAAAAAAAGACAACTATAGAAGAGATTTGAAAAAGAACAGCTTTCCTCACAGAGCAATAGACAGTTGGAACAAGTTAGATGAGAAAGTGGTGTGTGCAAAAACAATACATGAATTTAAAAATAGTTTAGATAAAATGAGATATGAAGACGGGACCTCACGAGCATAGCTCCCCTTCCCGTAAAATACAACTAGGTACAACTAGGTAAATACACACACACACACACACACACACACACACACACACACACACACAGATATATATATATATATATATATATATATATATGAGTGAGGGAGAGAGTAAAGAGGGTAGAGTTGTAAAGATAGACCAAATGGAAATAAGTAGGAAAACAAAGAAAATAATTTGAGCTAAGTACTAGAAAGAGGAAAGAGATCTAAGAGGAAGATTCTGAGCGGGACAGAGACGTTGATGGAAATTCAGAGATTATGGGGATAATCACATGCAAATGAAGAGAAAAGGACAAATAAAGAAGAAATAAACGTCTCCTGCAGTGTATGCACCGGCAAATAAGGAGAAAAGGAGGAGGAAGAAGGAAAACATAATTTGGTGCACGAAAGGTACGAGAGAGAATGAAGATTTATGGGGAAGTAAAGACTACAAGACCACTATGAAGAGCAAATTTGCCCCCAAAAATTATAAGCTCAGGAAAGAACACTTTTGGAGTATAAGAAGACGAGATGGTGTCCTTGAGCGAAGGCAAGACGACGCAAGAAGAAACCTGATAATGTGTAGAGCCTGCGTGGAGCAGTGGGTAACGTTTCTGCCTCGGAATGCAGAAGTTCCGGGATTGATCCCAGGTCAGTGCAAAGTAGTTTAATGGCTTACCAACAATTCTCTACAATATTGGATATCTGAGGTGCTTTGGACCTGTGTTGCATATGTATACTACCACCTAATCAGTATGGTCGAACTCATTACATTGATTTCGGATTTTAATTCACAACCACAGCCCTTCAAAAAAAAAAAAAAAAAAAAATCACATGCACTTATCACTATACATACTATCTTACCAAGACGAATTAAGCCACCGAATTAATACTCTTGAGAAATACCAAAGAGATAGAGTGATTACAAACAAGGGAATGAGGAACCCATGGGCAGACTAGTACTGCAAACACCTGAATATAAAGGGAGAACAGAAAACACATGTAGTATAGATAGAGGAAGAAAGTAAGAAGAGGGATTAGCTGAGAAACGAAGAAAGGGCGAAGTTGAGGGAATATGTGTGTGATGGTACTGATGATAAAAGTGGGTAACTCACCTGAGATGGATGGTAACTCGAGGGTCGTAAAACTTGAAGGTTTACGTTTAACGACTCACAGTGATGACTGAAAAGGTAAAATAGGACAAGGAAATAAGTGGTTAATTATCCTGCGAGATTTAGAGAACAAAGATAAGTGAATAGATTGTACACAATGAAGTATATTTAAGAAAGGTATCAAAAAGGGGGGAATAAGCCGAAACAGGGAATTCATTAATATTATGGATCTAAAGTAAGGTGTGTGTGATCTCTCCGTGGTTATTTACTTCGATATATACACGGAAACATGTATAAAATATGAAGAAAAGAAGGACAATGTAACTTTCATATATTTGAATACATGTGTTTGGGAGAATGGGAAACTGCTGGTGGAATCTAAAAGTGCGAACAAGAGCTGAAATACATTGAATACATTTTTTCCCTTCCTATGTTAACCATCATATAAAGGACTAAGGTGATCTAGATCATTATATACCTTATTTCCATGCTTACAAGTCGCATCCTTGAATAACACGCATCCCTATTTTACATGGATATTTTGTAAAAAACAAAACAAAAAAAACATGGTTTATCATACATTTCCTAATTAGTTTTGTAGGAAAAATGTATGATTCTGTGTAGCCATAATACGTCCGCATGAGATGCTGGGCAATTTTGTGATACATTCAGAAATAAAAACTGCGTCTTATTCACCGTCAAATATAGTAAATTACCTTAGTCCTAATTCTCTTCATTCATTCTACATTCAACACCTGCATGATAATTGGGGCATTGTTTGCCAAACAGGCAAAGACACCAAAAACATGTTTTGAGTTATTGGTTTCCAATGTTTGACTATATGAGGAACTCAAAGAAAACATATTTTTGAGGAGCTGGCGTCTTCGCCTATCTGGCACGGAGCGCCTAATATATTTTCTATGTTCTGCACACTCAATATTCTAGGAACTTTAATGGTATCCTTACGGCCCAGAGTCACGCAACATTCTTTTATAACTGGAAACCAATTATCTCCTTTACCACATCTATGGCTCGTTTCACACTAATCGACTTTTCGCCGTGAGCCGTTCACGACACGACGTCGTGCTCTCTAATAAATATGGTGTCTATGGACGCTTTTACATGTGGTCGCATCTTGTGAAATCGGCCATTGACACCGATGATTATTTGAGATCACGACATCGTGTCGTGGACAGCATACATACATACATATACCAAGGCTTTTTCCCCCTTACAAGGGGGGTAGCCATAAAGGAAAAGACATAAAATCATTCCCACGTGAAACGATCCCATGACTCCGAGTCTTTGGCGAGGCAATATTTCCTTAGGGATAGAAGCGCTGGTTTTTGGCAACGAAATGTTGATACAACCAACTACCATCACCGCGGCTACCATGATACATGGAGTGTGTTGATCTATGACAGTGGTTTAACAATTACATAGAATTATTGCACTGAAAATAGCGTACGCATTACAAAAACAGAAAACCGTTAACATGTTTTAATAGAAGATAAGCTTGGCTTGTCATGGTCGCTATTCCTATTTTCTATTAGTTATGATTTTTATATTAATTCATTTGTATAGTCATTTACTTATTTAATTATTTAAATGCCCTATATAAGGCTGGCTTAAGAAAAAATAGAATAAATAAATAAATAAAATAAAATAAAATAAAATCCCGTGTGAGGCTACACGTTTATTGGGAGGCCCGCGTGAGGCTATTCTTTTATCTAAATGCCCCATACGAAGCTACTCTTTCATCACAAAACCCTGAGCGAGGGTACCTTTTCATCGATATGCCCTCGCGCGAGGCTAGTGTTTATTTGAATCTCCCGCACCTCAAAAAAAAAAAAAAAAAAAAAAAAAAAAAAAAAAAAAAAAAAAGGAAGGCACCTTGTTCTCTCTTTTTTCTTATCTTATTAATTCGTTTACTCATTTAACTAATCATATATTTATTTATTTTATTTTTTTGTCCATTATCTTGTTTATTGATTTATTTACCCGTATTTTGACTAAGACTTTGCTGTGGGTTTGTATACGACAAGTGGATTTGGTGAAACAGTAATTCCCAACTTTTCTACCATTTTTCCATTTCTACCAAAGCCTTGGGTCGATTTTTACTTTCTTTCCTTCAGAGACGTATTTTGGAGTCTTTAGCTCAAGAAATACGGTTCCCAGAACTCTCTCTCCCCACTTTTCACTCTATTCAAACTTTAGAGAAGTTCCTCTTATCTGAATAAAATCGTTGGAATAAAAATTGGTATACGAGAGACAGTTCTTGAAAAATAGTCCCATTATTTTTATAGATAATTAGATTATATTTCTTTTATACAGTATTATTTGTCTAGCATGGAAATGTATTTTATCATGGAACTATTTTTTTTTACAGATTAATTTATATATTTAACATGACTTTTCATATTGCAGACAAATATGTATTTCTTGTGAAGAAAACATGTAGCAACACTATATGGCAAAATAGGTGGGCTAGGAACTTATGTCCACGAACTTGTCAATCCTGAGTTTCACTTTACAGTTTCTGTTCCACTTCATTCCCGCGTCTGCAGCTCAGTTAACCGTCTGACTTATCCCAGATACAAATTCTATTGAAGAGTTTAGCCAAACACTCAACTTGAGAGTGTCTGATCCCACGAATATTTACTTTTGGTACATTACTCCTCTTCCATATTCCTTCCACTTGCCTCCAGAAGATTTTACTCACCTGAAGAAAACCTTCTCCACAGCATAAAAGGTGAAATTACAATGAAGTTACCTAAAAGTATACCCTGGGTCTCCAGCTGCCAACATTTTCAAAATTTCTTCAAGAATAGATGGCTATCAAGCCTCTGACAAAAGTGGAATCCGGTGAAGGAGAGAGAGTCTGAGAACTCGTTCGAAAGTTATGAAACCAAAAATGCGATTTGTGTCTCAGTTTCGCGTTTTTGGAAGAAATAAGTCTCCTGCGGAATAACAATGTAGATGTATAAGAATAGCCTCTTTCCTCTTATTCGTGCATGTATGCATGAAGCAACGGGTGCATGAATGTGATCATGTATACACACACACACACACACACACACACACACACACACACACACACACACACACACACACACACACACACACACACACACACACACATTATATATATATATATATATATATATATATATATATATATATATATATATATATATTATATACATATATATATGTTTATATATAAATATATATATAGATATATATATATATATATATATTATATACATATATGCACATACAAGAGTTTTTGCTGTGTGCATATATGTATATATTTAAATACATATACATGTACATATGCACATACACATATACAAATACATATACATATATATATATATACATATATATATATATATATATATATATATATATACACGTGTACATATGCACATACATATGCATAAATACATGTACATGTACATATACAAAATGTATTTAGCCAAGGACGAAGAAGTCACATTTGTCCCTTTTACAATGCCAGCCAGGGGGAAAGTGGCAATCACTGTAGTACAAAGGAACGTCAATGTTTAGAGGATTTTCAACCATTTCCGGGTCAGTCCTCTGCTAGACAAAATTGGACCTTAAGGGCTCCTTCCCTAAGGACGATTTTTCCTTAACATAGAATTGATTCTTTAACATACAGAACAGACTCTCAGCTAAATGAAATATCCTTCCTCCAGATAGAATAAGATTCAGTGACCGAGAACATTAAAGAGGAACAATAGAATAATCATAAATGACCGGCCATTACTGACAGTGGTCAGGGATCAATCTGGGGCCGATATAGTATGGGGAATGTACTGAAAGAACCTCAGTTGTGTTGTGACTATGTCACCCTCCCTTGTGGCATGAACAGAGACTACAAAGGACCAGAAGAGTCAACCTTTGGTGGGTGTGTGGTGAAAATAGAACAGCCTCACCTCCCCCCACAAAAAAAGGCCATTGTACATCTCCCCCACCCCCCAACAAAAAAGGGGGGTAGGGGCATTGTTTCGTGCGCGGCCTCTAGCTTGCTCTTCCCGTCAGCGGCTCTCCTCCCCATCTCCCCTACGGTTCCGACGTCACTTCCGGTCCCCCTGTCACGTGATCGTCACGGTGACGAAAAGGCTGGAGGCTCAACTTTGTAAATGAAATATTTAAGATAAACAAATAAATAAACTAAAAAGTAGATAGATAATAATTAATAAATTATAAATAGATAATTGATAGATAAATGATAAATAATAAACATGAAATAAATTAATAGATAATTCAATAAATGAATAAGCCAATTAATAAACACATGATAATTAATCAAGTAAAAAAAATGAGTGAAAAAATAAGTATATAAATTGGCAAATAAATTGAATTTGAATAAAAAGGTCATAAATGAGAGTTTTAAGGAAAATTGCAGAAGGAATACCCTCTTATACGTAACGCCGTTACACGTTACACCATTATACGTTACAATTAAGTTATTACAATCAACACCGTTACATTGTAACACGTTACGCCGTTACACATTACATTGTTAAACGTTAAACTTACATGTTACACCGACACATATTACACCGTTGCGTGCTACAAAATTACATATTATTTAGTTACAAGTTGCGTTACACGTAACATTATATATTACGTTACACCGTTATAAGCTACGTTACACGTAGCATTATGTATTATATTACACTGTTACAAGTTACGTTACAAGTAACAACGCATATCTTAAGTTACGCCATTACAAGATACGTTACACGTAACATTATGTCTTACGTTACACCGTTACAAATCATATCGTTATATGTTACACGTTACACCGTTACACATTAACTGTAGTAACCACTTCGCCACCGTCACAGGACCGTCACAGGTGTAACGTGGATTGAGAGATTGACATCATCAAGCATCGACATCTCACATGTTGGTAAGATGACAGTGACAAAAAAAAAAAAAAAAAAAAAAAAAACGCATTCCTCTCTATTCATAAAACTTGCGTCAATCTGGTAGCCGTCCACTAGTCTATTCGTAAAAATGATATTTTGTAAACCGGACTGATCTGATGGACTAGACTTTATCAACTAAGTGTATGAAAGAAGTTACAGATTTGCAATAGAATATTCTCGATTCCAATAACCAAGGAGAGTACTGGCTATTTTGAAAAAAAAGAGGGAATGGCCTTGGATTTTGCATCCCCAGCCCCTCCTCAAGAAAAAAAAGGACATATATATATAACTCTATATATATATATATATATGTTTATATATAATATATATATATATATATAGAGAGAGAGAGAGAGAGAGAGAGAGAGAGAGAGAGATGAGGGGGGGAGGGGTAGGGAGAAAGAGGCAAAGACAGAATTTACATCATCTTATCCTTTCCCTCTCAATTCATTTCTTTCTAACTTTGCGAAACACTATTCTTGGTCTTCCTGACTTTCTTTTTCCAAGGAATTAAAACCTCTTTGAGGTTCTAGTCCCCTCAACCTTTACCGATGTCTAAACGATCTTAACAGAGCCCTTTTTTCTTTCTCTCTTTCTCCTTCATTCATTTCTTTTCTTCTTATCGCTTATGGTCGTCATCTCCCTCCAGTTTCTCCTTGAGTAACAAATACCCTTTGGACTAGTGGTCCTCAATACGCTTTTTCGTGTATTCCACACCTATGTATTAATGATCTTTAGCCTCAGTGAGACCACATCATTAAACTTAATAGCTGCGCATCCACTAACAATCACTGGTTTCCGAATTGTGGACCCCACTTTTGAAACCCTATGGCTTCCCAAGGGGTCACGTACCCTAGGTTGAGGGCGTGATTTAGCCACTCTACATTCAGTGCCTCTGTATCAGTGCTTCCCAAACTTTTCCAGAACGTGACTCCTTTCATTAGTACCAAACACACCATGACGCCCACCTTAATAAGCCTTCTGAAAGCGTACCAGTTTTTTATATCGCTGATACATTATCTTAAAATTTAAGAGATTAGTCACAGCAGAGAGCAATGTTTTTTATTATTGTTTATTGATATAAAGCGTACCAGTTTTTTATATCGCTGATACATTATCTTAAAATTTAAGAGATTAATCACAGCAGAGAGCAATATTTTTTATTATTGTTTATTGATATCTATTAATCCTTATTAAAAAAGATTGATTTAATTATACATTCTAATGAGAAGGATGTGTTTACTTTTTGATGCAAGCAAATCAATACGCGGGTCGGTGTGGCTGAATGTACATACATTTAGACCCTCCATGACCCCCAGAAAAAGGCTCATGACCCTTTTAGGGAACCCTTGGTCTATCTTCTTCCAGTTGATCACCTCAAGGCTCCATAACTCACGTCCTTACAATAGCAAGCATAGGTTTCACTACGGTTTCTAAAGTCTCCGTCTCCTTGAGACACTTTCCAGCATATTCACACTTTCCGCTCTGCACACCGGAGGCCAACAACATCCTGCCTCTCTCCTCCATTCGCCGCCATATCATCCCCGAAGAGCGTGACCCCTGCACACGCCACCCTGTTCCAGTTAAGGTTAATTTCTAAAGCATTGTATTTAATTCTCTCCCACCCCTTTCCGTAATATTTTATTTACACTTATTCTCAATGGTGATTGCCTCACGTACGTTCATGTTTTACCAATCTTTGTAGCACTTGTTCAGTAGCTATTACTTATCAATAACTTTATCTTTAGGTCTTGCTATCACAACCCGATTTGTCTCGAGTCCACTTCTCGTTAATCTCTGTTGGTAAACCAGTGCTTGCCTTACATTTCCTTCTCAAATATAGATTTGTCCAATCTAAACCCATTACTACGAGTCCTACTCCAAAGTCTTAATATGATTACTTTGATATCCGAAAGAATCCCTCCCTTATCCGAACGAATACCTTCTATATCCGAACGAACATCTCGCATGTCAGAACGAACACTGCCCATATCCAATTATTACCTCTCATATCCGAACGAACATATCACATATTCAAACGAATCCCTCCCGCCATACAAAAGACACCAAATATAGAAAAGGTGACTATAACCAGAATCATCTCCGAGTGTGCTTTTAAGTGTCGCTACCTCGTTTCAAAAAGTATCGGTCATAAGACACTGTTGTCAAATTGCATAAAAGGAACCTTTTCGAAAGTTGTGACAACATTGCTCGGAAGGACGACCGTGTCATCAAGAGATGCTCTAACATCGTTAATTACTGAAGTTTGTTCGTTTCTCTTGGGTCCTTTCGTCCTCCTGAAAGCCTTCTCGCTCCCTCCTGACCCTGATGACACCCCCACAATGCAATATCATTCAGATGAAGACAAGACCCGTGGATGGAGAATGTTGAAATGGTGCCTTACACTGTGGATCTTTATAGTCGCTTCAGAAAGTATGTATTATATATATATATATATATATATATATATATATTTATATATATTTATATATATATTTATATATACATTATATATATATACATTTATATATGTATATATATATATATATATATATGTATATATGCAGAGTCCACTAGGAAAAGAAAAAACACACGGAGTCCGAGCGCTTTCGTGATATATTCACATTATCAAGGAGTACAGAAAGATGAGAACAAAAAATGGAGATACAGAGTATAAGTAGGACAAGAGAGACATTTACCCTCCTCTCCGAAGCCTGAAAGCTCAGGTTGGGTCACTCGGTGAGGTCGTGGAAACATATTATTATTACATATTTTAAAAGTTAATGTAATAATAATATGTTTCCACGACCTCACCGAGTGACCCAACCTGAGCTTTCAGGCTTCGGAGAGGAGGGTAAATGTCTCTCTTGTCCTACTTATACTCTGTATCTCCATTTTTTGTTCTCATCTTTCTGTACTCCTTGATAATGTGAATATATCACGAAAGCGCTCGGACTCCGTTGTTTTTCCTTTTCCTAGTGGACTCTGCATATTTGTGATTCGCGTGTGACTTGTGAAATTTGTGCATATATATATATATATATATATATATATATATATATATATATATATATGCATTTGCAGACCATAATTAATGGCCTTGTCAACAAAGGTCAGATACTAAATCCAAAACTCACAGAGTTTACTCAACGCTACTTAGAGATGTAATGCAGCCAAAAGGCTACAAAGGAATATCTTGAGAAGAGGTGGTTGTGTGAGTGGTGGTGTTAAGTGGTGGTTACGTTGGTGGAGTTGACAGTGGTGGTTATGTTGGTGGAGTTGACAGTGGTGGTGGTGGTAGTGGTAGAGATAGTGACGGTAGCAGAGGTTGTGGAGATGGGTGATAGTGATGGTGATGATGGTGATGGCGTTGGTAACGATGGGGATTGTATTATAATGTAACCTTGTATTAGTAACCATGTAGTAAGCGCTGAAACTATCAGTAACCATGTAGTAAGCGCTGAAACTATCAGTAACCATGTAGTAAGCGCTGAAACTATCAGTAACCATGTAGTAAGCGCTGAAACTATCAGTAACCATGTAGTAAGCGCTGAAACTATCAGTAACCATGTAGTAAGCGCTGAAACTATCAGTAACCATGTAGTAAGCGCTGAAACTATCAGTAACCATGTAGTAAGCGCTGAAACTATCAGTTGTTTTTTTAAGAAACGATTAGACAACTTTATGGATGGGGATGACAGATGGTGATGGAT
>NC_134793.1:40481720-40486720 GCF_046742065.1 Oratosquilla oratoria
TGTAAATGTAAATACATTATAGATATATATTATTCACACACACTACCTAACCCCATCCTCCAACCACTCTTCTTTACACGCCACAGCATCACCCGCACACAACCACTCTCCACTCCCCCTATCTTCTATCTTCTCCTTTCTTTCCTTAATAGACCTTCCCCTCCTTCCGAACGTCCCCGTAACACTATTCATCCATCCCACCCCTGGTCGCTCCCTCTGTGTCTACTCCATACACCTCCGCCCCGTACACCTTCCTTCCCTACTGACTCCTTCGACTTGTCCAAACCACCCCAACACTCCCTCACCAACCCCATCTCCTATTCCCGCTTCCACCCCTGTTCCCCTGCCCACCTCCTCGCTTTTCACCCTATCCAGCCTACTAACCCATACCATACTTCTCATATATTTCATCTCAAACACATTTAAACTCTTCCTCTCTTATGTTCCACACTTCAGCTCCATACAGTGCTGTCGGCACAGTCACTCTTTCATACACTTTCCTCTTAGCATCCATTCCCAAATGTCTATATCTCATTGTATTTTTTAATTTCCTAAGGTATTTACTTGTTTCTCTCTATCTACATATTATCCCCACCTTCACTCCTCCCTTTATTGCTACATTCGCACCCAAATATCTACAACTATCTACTTCTTCCAGTTTCTCTTCTTTAATACATAATTTCAATTTGCTCCCATGTTCTCCCCTTGTACATATCATCACCTTGCTTTTACCCACATTTATCATCTCCTCTGATCCTACTACAAGTGCAGTGTCGTTAGCAAACAACAACTGGTTTAGCTCCCATTTTCCCCATTTTCTTGAACCATCGTCAATTCCTGACCCATTACCCTTGTGTTTACCTGTCGCACCATCCCATCCATATATAAATTGAACAGCTAAGACGACATAACACATCCCTGGCGCAGTCCTACCTTTATCTCAAACCATTCACTCTCTCCATTTCTAATTCTAAAACCAACTCTACAACTCTCGAAAAAAAAAAAAAATCTGACTGCTCTTAACAGCTTTCCTCCTATCCCATATATCATTGATACCTCCCACAGTGCCTTCCATTCTACCCTGCCACAAACCTTTCCCAAATTCATAAAGGCCCCCCCCAAAAGACTACTTTTTCCTACAAATTTCTCATACATCTACCTATCCACAAATATCTGATCCATGCAACCCTTACCTGCCCTAAACCCGCACTGTTCCTCACCAATTACTCCCTCTGTTCCTATCAATCAAAACCCTCCCATAAGCCTTCCCAACTTTACTCAACAAACTGATCCCTCTGAAACTACTACATTCACACTTGTCCCCTTTTCCCTTGTAAAGTGGAACTATACAGACACTCCTCTGGTCCTCCGGCACTCTACCCTCTTTTAGACAAACATTAAACGACCTCACCAGCCAGTCCATCACTGTACCTCCCTTTTTTAGACACTTCGTATGACATCCATCCAACCTTCTCTCATCACTCCATTACCTACCCCTACCTCATCTTTCTTTATTTCGCCTCCATTTTCCTCATTCATCACCGCCATTCTCCTAGCGTCCCCCATTACAACCATCTTTCCCTCACCAGCTTCCGTCACACCTAGCAACTTCCCAAAACACTCTGCCCATCTTCCTCTTACTGCCGTCTCTTTCATTATCATCTCTCCATCTGCACCCCACACCCCATATTCCCCACATGATTCGCCTCCCCCTCCTAACTTCCTTCCAAAATATAATTTGATTACTTTCAAAATCCTCTGTCACACTCCTATCCCAATTCACATCTGCTCTCTTCTTTGCCTCTTTCATGTCATAGTCTTGTCACTTTCCTGCACCTCTGATATGATTCTCTCGTCAAACCCCGCAACTAACCTGTGAAACGCTCGCCTCTTCTCCTCTACAATCCTTTCTGCTTCATCCCACCACTCACCACCCCTCCCTCCACCTCTTCCCGACCCTACCGTTCCACACACCATCCCTGCACACCCCGCGACTCCCCCCCCCCACCTCCGATCCATACCCACTCCTAGTTCCACTCCATCCTTCACCTCTCCCACTCCCTTCCCAGCTTCTCCATGCACCCCCCTCCCCTTCCCTCCCACCCAGGCAGCCTACTTCAAGCACCTCAACCACCCCCGCCCCCCTTCTGGCTCCACACATCCTCCACTCTCAACTCGCCTTAAAAAAAAAAAAAAAAAAAAAAAAAAAACACTCCCTACATTCTCCTCCCGGCCACTATCACATAGTCCATTACAGCCCTATCTACCACCCTTCTATCCACAACCCTCTCCCATGTGTACTTATACTTGACTTTTTTCCTAAACACTATATTTATTATCATCACCTCTTTCTAGACACATCTACACCATTACATCTCCAGTACGATTTTTCCTGAAATCCACAATTCCAAACCACTCCGTCTATTGGTTTATCTCCTACGCTGGCATTAAGATCTCCCAGTGCCACTACATTAACGTTTCTCCCTAAACCCTCTATGCACTCAGTTAAATCTATCTAAAAAGGTTCCCTCTACTCTACACTCTTCTCATTACCAGGCACATATGCACTTATAAAAACCATATCTCCCTTGCCAGTTTTACCTTCATCCACATTAACTTTGAAGAAATCTCCTTCCGCTCTGCCACACGTTTACATATCTCTTCACCCACTAATATAGCCACCCCTCCTCTCCCTCGTCCTCTGTTCACTCCTGACACCCTCCCAAATACGCTCACAAAATCAAACTAGCCCTTCCTTTTCAACTTAGTTTCACTTATTGCCAACACATCCATCTTTCTTCTAACAAGCATACTACCTATCTCTTCCCATTTACTCTCACCTGTTCCACATCCACGTACATTAAAAGACGCAAACCTTAGTGTTTTGGTTACAAAAATCTTCCAAGACCCTATTATGATTTTTTTTTTTTTACAAATGTCCCCTTTAGGGCTACAGAAAGTAGGATGCCTAGTTTTATCCCCATTCCGTTTTTGTCACCTTTTACAACTCAAGCGGCGTGAACACTCAATTACATATTATATATATATATATATATATATATATATATATATATATATATATACACACACACAGGTATATTCGTGTATGATATGGTGCAATGTTGACGTATTTAGAAATATACTGGCCTGCCATTCGTTAAGTTGTAGGTTCTCATTACGCACTTACGTTTAATTCCCAGCATTTGCTATTAGGTACGATTCCTGTCAAAGCGCATAAATGATCAAAGGTGACGACTTCGGCCACAGCCACTCATCGCCTCCTGACTTAGGCTCCTCACCATCATTTACTATATATATTTGTACAATCCATGGATATATGTATATAAAGGATTACAAAGGATTACAAAGGCGGAACATGCCGACAGGAGACCTTTTGGTCCATATCTAGGTCGGATACGAAAAAATTATAATAATAATAAAATAATAAATAAAAACTATAATAATGTAAATAACAAATAAAATACATATGCACGTACATTCCTGGAGAACCATGTAGGTGTGTATGCATGCATACATGCACGTGTGCAGACAAACGCACACACACACACACACACACACACACACACACACACACACACACACACACACACACACACACACACACACACACACACACACACACACACACACCTCACGACGCGAATAAAAGTGACTCTATTCGAATAATTATTCCTTCCTCTTTCCCTCACCCCACTCCTTTCTCTTCTCTTTCCTTTTTCTACCCTCTTCTCTCTCTTCTCCTCCCCTCCTCTCCACTCCCCTCCCCTCCCCTCTCCTCCTCTTTCTCAGAAATAGAAGAGAGAAGAGGAGAAAAATTATATTTTGGCGCTAGCAAACATCGTTCCTCTCCCCCTTGGGACAATATCACAATGAGTAGGAGGAATCGTTGAGGTGGTCCGCGAGGGATTTAGAAAAGGTTCCGGACAGTAGGCGAAAATAGAAGTTGAAAGTGATCATCACTCAATTCCCAATTCGAGATTAGGGTGTGGGGGAAGGAGGAAAGGAAAGAAAAGGGGAAAAAGAGAATAGGCAAAGAGGGAAAGGAGTAGTGGTAGAAGGGTGAGGACAGAAGAAGAAACGAGAGAGGAATTTTGAAAATAAAAAAATAATAATAAATTTTGAAAATAAAAGAGAAAAATCGTGGTAAAGGTGAAAAGGAGTTATGATAGAAGGGTTAAGACAGAAGAAGAAACAACAGAAATTTTGAAAAAAAAAAATTGAAAATAAAAGAGAATAATTGTGGTAAAGGTGGATTGAAGATTAAGATGTTGAAAATGAAGGAGAAAAGAGATTGATGAAGGTAGAGTGGAGAAAAAAAAAAGAGAAAAAGAGGCTTTTTTTTTTAAATAAAGAGGGAAAGAGAAAAAAGAGGGAGGTTTTCGGGAGCATAGAAGAGAGGATACACGAGGGGAAAAAAGGGGAACAATTAGGTAATAGAGAAGAAAGTGCAAACGAAGGGAGAGAAATAGATAGGAGAGATGGAGAAAAAAAAATAGAAAAAAGAAGAAGAAAGTTATAAAAGAAAATGGGAAGAGTGGAGGAAGATATGAAAGAAAATGGGAACAAAAGTGGGTTGCTTTTTACTAGCGCTTCTATCCAAGCAAAAGCGTGTGAAATAAGGGAAAGTGTGAAGAAAGATATAAAAGAAAATGGGAAGAGTGGAGGAAGATATGAAAGAAAATGGGAACAAAAGTGGTTTGTTGTTTTACTAGCGCTTCTATCCAAACGAAAGCGTGTGAAATAAGGGAGAGTGTGAAGGGGGGAATGGGATAAAAGAGAAGAGAATATAAAGAGCTCTAGGGCCTATGGCGGGCGTTTGGGCACAGAGTTAGGGAGGACAAAGTGGAAAGAGATGGCATAAGGCAAATTGAAGAATAATAAAGGGGGGATAGGGAGGACAACGTTGAGAGAAAGGAGGGAAGAATGAAGAGAGAGAGAGAGAGAGAGAGAGAGAGAGAGAGAGAGAGAGAGAGAGAGAG
>NC_134793.1:40496720-40499220 GCF_046742065.1 Oratosquilla oratoria
GGACATGTCCTTTGTGATGAGTACTCCCCTGTCTTTTTCAGATCAAATTTTCTTTACTTCCTTTGCACCCCTTTTATATTGTCTCTCTGCAGTGATTCATAGTTCGTTTCAGTACTCATTTTCTTCAACAGTTTTGCATCATCTGCAAAGAAGCTCATGTAACATTCCACACCTTCGTCCATGTCATTCACGTAAATAGCAAATACTATTGAAGCCAATACTGATTCTTGTGGAACTCCAAGTAGAACTCTTCTCTCTGAGCACTACCCTAATTTTTCTTCCATGCAAAAAATCCTCCATTTAATTAATTTACCTTGTATTCCTCCTATGGTTTACTGTTTTCTCAATAGTTTTTTGTGTGGGGCTTTGTCAAAAACTTGTATAGATCTAGGAAAGCGAGATCAGCCCATCCGTCCCTTTCCTGTATTATATCTAGTAGTCAGATCAAATTTGTGGCACATGATCTTTCCTGTCTAAATTCAAATTGTCCCGGTTTAGTATATTTTTCTCCAAGTGTTTTATCCATCTACATTTTATAACTTTTTGACAATTTTGGTAACCGCGCTTGTAAGAGAAACAGGTCTGTAATTTGTTGGGTCTTCCTCATTTCCTTTCTTTATAAATTTATATTGTTGCATATTTTATATGATATCAGCATGACATATTCTCTAATGCAATCCAACATAAGTGATTATGCTTAGCCTAACTTATCGTAACATAATGTAACCTAAACAAGCCTATGCAATCCTATCAAGCTGAGCATATCCTATTTCGACTAAACCAAACCTATCTTAACCTAACCAAGCCTAGCCTAACCTAACCAAGCCAAGGCAATGTTATTTTGGTCTAGCCCAATCAATCCTAGCCTAACCTAAACAAAGCTAGACTAAGCTAACCTAACCAAACCAAGCCTAGTCTAGCCTAACATAACCAAGCCAAGTCTAGATTAACGTTACCAAGCCAAGACTAACCTAACCAAACCAAGCCTAAGGAAGTCAAAATAAGACTAGAATAAGACTAGTATAGCCTTGCTTAAGTAGGGCTTACCTAATTCAAACCTAGATAATATAGTTACTATATACAGCCACGCTCTCAAGACGGATTAACAATGGATACTAAGCGAGCTATGCAAACTAATCGATCCACGTGACTGTGAAAAATGCGTCTTGAGCTATTTTCACAGGGGTTGTTGTTCAATTTGAATAAACAAATTCTATTAAAACATGTCCTTCTCTCTTTCTTTCTTTTTCTCTGAAGCAATCGAAAGAAATTTTAGAAATTGTTGTTCATATCAGCAAGTACAGTCCATATTGGTAGGTAAATGAAATTGGAATAAAAGCAATAAAAAGAAAAAAGATAAGGTAAAAGGAAAAGGATAAAAGAAAAAGAAAAGAAAGGCAAAACAAAAGTAAAAAAAAAAAAAAAGATACAAGAAGGGAAGGGAAATGAGAGAGAGGAGAGAGAGAGAGAGAGAGAGAGAGAGAGAGAGAGAGAGAGAGAGAGAGAGAGAGAGAGAGAGAGAGAGAGAGAGAGAGAGAGAGAGAGGAATTAATGAGAGAGGAGAAGAGAAAAATGCAGAATGTGAAATGTTCTGTAACGATGTCGAGTCAATTGTTACACAGACTTGTTACACAACTCTATTCTCTTTAGTGAAGTCATTTCTGCTGACGCAAAGCGATTCCAATTACTTGAGAGGCCCTTACCACAATAAGGGAGGTTAAGAAAACATGTTCTGTCCGGTGACATACAATTTCATTAAATTATTCTGCCTGGCGCCAGACAATTTCATTCAAAATTTCTGCCTGGCGCCAGACAATTTCATTCAATTGGTCTGCCTAGCGGCAGTCAATTTCATTCAATTGTTCTGTCTGACGGCAATTTCATTCAATTGTTCTGCCTGGCGACAATTTCATTCAATTGTTCTGCCTGGCGACAATTTCATTCAATTGTTCTGCCTGGCGCCAGACAATTTCATTCAATTGTTTTCCCTGGCGCAAGACAATTTCATTCAAAATTTCTGCCTGGCGCCAGACAATTTCATTCAATTGTTCTGCCTGGCGCCAGACAATTTCATTTAATTGTTCTGCCTGGCGCAAGACAATTTCATTCAAAATTTCTGCCTGGCGTCAGACAATTTCATTCAAAATTTCTGCCTGGCGCCAGACAATTTCATTCTATTGTTCTGCCTAGCGACAATTTCATTCAATTGTTCTGCCTGGTGCAAGACAATTTCATTCAATTGTTCTGCCTGGTGCAAGACAATTTCATTCAATTGTTCTGCCTGGTGCAAGACAATTTCATTCAATTGTTCTGCCTGGTGCAAGACAATTTCATTCAATTGTTCTGCCTGGTGCAAGACAATTTCATTCAATTGTTCTCCCTGGCGCAAGACAATTTCATTTAATTGTTCTGCCTGGCGCCAGACAATTTCATTCAATTGTTCTCCCTGGCGCAAGACAATTTCATTTAATTGTTCTGCCTGGCGCCAGACAATTTCGTT
>NC_134793.1:40504220-40509220 GCF_046742065.1 Oratosquilla oratoria
TTGATAATGTTGTTGGTATGTTATAGATATTGCTATTGTTGGTATTGTTTATATTGAAATTGATACTAATGTTGTTGCTGCTTTTATTGTTGTTGCTACTGTTGTTTTTGTTGCTACTGTTGTTTTTGTTGCTACTGTTGTTTTTGTTGCTACTGTTGTTTTTGTTGCTACTGTTGTTTTTGTTGCTACTGTTGTTTTTGTTGCTACTGTTGTTTTTGTTGCTACTGTTGTTTTTGTTGCTACTGTTGTTTTTGTTGGTAGTTGTTTTTGTTGCTACTGTTGTTTTTGTTGCTACTGTTGTTTTTGTTGCTACTGTTGTTTTTGTTGCTGATGTTGTTTTTGTTGATGTTTTTGTTGCTGTTGTTTTTGTTGCTACTGTTGTTTTTGTTGCTACTGTTGTTTTTGTTGCTACTGTTGTTTTTGTTGCTACTGTTGTTTTTGTTGCTACTGTTGTTTTTGTTGCTCTTGTTTTGTTGCTCTTGTTGTCATTGTTGTCATTGTTGTCATTGTTGTCATTGTTGTCATTGTTCTCTTTGTTGTCTTTGTTGTCTTTGTTGTCTTTGTTGTCTTTGTTGTCTTTGTTGTTTTTGTTGCTATTGTTGTTTTTGTTGTTATTGTTGTTTTAGTTGTTATTGTTGTTTTAGTTGCTATTGTTTTTAGTTGCTATTGTTGTTTTAGTTGTTATTGTTGTTTTAGTTGCTATTGTTGTTTTTGTTGCTATTGTTGATTTGTTGCTAATGTTACTGTTTTTCTTTTCTATTATTGTTTTGTTGCTATTGTTATTTCTTATTGCTATTATTTTTGTTGCTATTGTTGTTGCTATTGCTGTTGTTTTTATAGCTATTTTTTTGCTGTTGTCATTATTTTTAGCTATTTTTGTTGCTGTTGCTATTGATGCTAATTTTGTTGTTGTTGCTATTTTTTGTTATTGCTATTGCTGCTGTTATTGCTGTTGATATTCTTGCTTTTGTTGTCATTGCTATTATTTTTGCAGCTGTTGATAATGTTGTTACTATTGTTTCTATCATTGTTGCAACTGTTTTTGCTATTTTTTCTATTGCTGTTGTTGATATTGTTTTTGTTGCTGTTGCTATTGTTGTTACTAATATTGTTGTTGTTACTTTTATTGTTGTCGCTATTGTTGTTGTCTTTGTTGTTTTTGCTGTTTTTGTTGATCGAGGTGAAAGCAGAACGATTAGGAGGAGGACAAGAAGGAAGAGTATCCAGCGAAGACAACGATAGTGTAATCGATGAAGAGGAGGAGGAGACAGACAAGAACGAGGAAGGAGAGGAGGAGGAAGAGGAAGAGGAAGGAGTGGCAAGAGAGGAGGAGGAGGAGTGATGACAACAGTGATGACGATGAGTACGAGAACGAAAAGATAGGAGGATTGAAGAGGAAGAGGAGGTAGGAAGAGGAGGTAGGAGGAGGAGGTAGGAGGAGCACGAGGACGAGAAAAAAAGAGGAAGAATGAAAAAGAGGAGGAGGAAGGAAGAGAAAAGAGGAGAAAGAGGAGGAGGTGGAGGAGGAGGAAGGAAGAGAAAGGAGGAGAAAGAGGAGGAGGTGGAGGAGGAAGAAGGAGGAGGAGGAGGAGGAAGAAAGAGTAGGAGAGAGAGAAAGGAGAAGTAGGAAGAAGGAGGAGTAGGAGGAAGGACGAGGAGGAAGAAGGAGGAGGAGGAGGAGGAAGAAAGAGTAGGAGAGAGAGGAAGGAGAAGTAGGAGGAAGGAGGAGTAGGAGGAAAGAGGAGGAAGAAGGAGTAGGACAGAGAAGAAGGAGGAGTAGGAGGAAGGAGGAGGAGGAAAAGTAGGAGGAAGAGGAAGGAAGAAGGGGAGGAAGAGGAAGGAAGAGGAATAAGAGAAGATCAATTCTGTGAAGCGAAATGCAGGAGATCCAGCTGGAAAGCTAAAGACAATGTCCTGCACCAGCTGTCGGGTCGGACAAGGAAGATAACAACCTAGACAGGACTACATATACACACGCACACGTGCACGCACGTGTACACACAGACGCGTGTACACACATACATATACACACACACACACTCATGCAGAAGCATAAACACACACACACACACATGCACACACACACACACACACACACACACACACACACACACACACACACACACACACACACACACACACACACACACACACACACACGCACGCGCACACACATACACACACACACATACAACCACATGCACACGCACACACACGCACACGCACACGCACACACACATGCACACGGACACTGACACTGACACGGACATGCACACGCGCACACACACACACACACACACACACACACACACACACACACACACACACACACACACACACACACACACACACACACACACACACACACACACAACACACATTAGATAGCGAGATAAAGCCCATTTCTAGACCATATATGAATTTGTAGCCTGTAGTGTGGATACAATACATCTTTCTATCTCTATTTGCAGATATCTATAGTGTAAAAGGAAATAATGTAAGAATCAACCAATTGGGCGAAGTTTGGTCGACTGATGAACGAAGATACAAGGTTTTGCCTTAAATGGTCAGTCCTTGTTTTCTATAAAAAAAAAAATAATAATAATAAAAAAGTAAATAAATAAATAAATAAAAAGAATAAATAGAATAAAACAAAATAGGTTAATTGATAAACGAATATACAAATATGTATATAAATAAATGAGTAAATAAATGAATAGATAGATAAAGAAATAGATGACTATATAAATAGATGAATAAATATATAGAGAAACAAAGAAATAAAAATATGAATATATAAATAAATAAATAAATAAATAAATAAGTCGATCAATAAACAAAATAATGAATAAATTAATTGATAAAACAAAAAAAAATAAAAAATGTGTCTCTATGGACGACATTGTGGTAACAAAGTTATCTGAAATTGCTTTAAGTATCCATCTGACTGTATTTCATGATTTTATTCTGGCTAGTACCAGACCATTGTATTCACTAGAGGGAATATTCTCCGAGTCCTGTATCATGCAACTACATTTGTTCAAGTCATTGACTCAACAACTAAAGTCATCTTTACTTCATAAAAAAATATACAATTTCTAGTTCAACTTGTATAAGGTTGAATGTCATAAATAGATATAATGATATAAATAAAGTTATATAAAATAATATAAATATGAATAAATAGATATAAATATTAATGAATCATATAAATATTAATACATGAATAAAAAAAAAATTCATTTTACAAAAAGGTGATCAAAAATTTCGGGCATTCGCCAGAACTAGACTGATAAAGAGGATCGTCGTATAAATACAGCTAGATATGGCTTGGTTTATGTAGAAAAAAAAAATCCACACTCCAAAGTCTGGGTGGAATAATTCAATTCTTGTAACGAAGGTTCTCCACTGTTCGCTTTTCAAAAGGCTGGGGAGAGAAGGAGGAGGAAGATGAGGAAGGGAAGGAGGATAAGGAGGAGGAATAAAAGGAAGGAGAGGAGGATATGAAGGAGGAAGGGGAGGAGACAGGAGTAGGAGGAAGAGGAGGGGAGGAGGAAGAAGGGAGGACGAGGAGGGGAGGAGAAGAAGGGAGGAAGAGGAGGGGAGGAGGAAGAAGGGAGGACGAGGAGGGGAGGAGAAGAAGGGGGGAGGGGCAGAAGGACGTGGGAGAAGGGTAGGCGGGGGACAAGGAGAAAAAGGGGAGGGGAAGGAAGAGGGGGAGAGAAGGAAGAGGTAAGAATCATGGAGGTGAGAATCAAGGAGGTGAGGAGGAGGTGAGGAGAAGTTGAGGAGAAGGTGAGGAGGAGGAGAGGAGGAGGTGAGGAGGAGGTGAGGAGGAGGTGAGGAGGAGGTGAGGAGGAGGTGAGGAGGAGGTGAGGAGGAGGTGAGGAGGAGGTGAGGAGGAGGTAAGGAGAAGAGGAGAGGAGGAGGAGGAGGGTAAGAGGAAGGGAAGAGGAGGGAAGAGGAGGGAGGAGGAGGTGGAGGAGGGGAAGAGGAAGGGAAGACAAGGGAGGAGGAGGTGAGGAGGAGGTGAGGAGGAGGTGAAGAGGAGGAGGAGGAGGAGAAGGAGGAGGAGGGAGGCGGAAGTGAGGAGGAGGAGGAGGAGGTGAAGAGGAGGAGGAGGAGAAGGGAGAGGAGGGAGAAGGTAGAAAGAAGGAGTAGGAGCAGAAGATGGAAGAAAAAAAGGAAAAGGTGGAGAAGGTGGAGGATTCGAGGATGAGGAGAAAGAGGAGGAAGAGGTGGAGAGGACAGAAGGAGGAGGAGGAGGAAAAGGAGGAGAAGGTAGAGAGGGATAAGACGAAGAAGAAGAAGAAGAAGAAGAGAAAGAACACACGAAGAACGAGAGACAGACAAGAAACACGGGTAATGATGACAAGACGAAGATGGAAAAGAAAACAAGAGAAACGGTAATTAACGGAGAATAAGAAAATAGAGGGAAAGAAGAACATTATTCAGAAGAAAAAAATATATAAAATATAAACATATCTCCCTCCCTACATCCTACCTTCCCTTTCTCTCTCTTCTTCTCTCGCTCCTTCCCTCCGTCCTCCTCCTCTCTCTCTCTCCCTTCCTCCCACCTCCTCCCTCTCTCTTTCTCCTACATTCTCTCTCTCTCTGCTTCCTCTCTCCCCTCACTCCTCTCCACTCTTTCTCCCTCCCACTCCCACTCTTTCTCACTCTCTTCCTCCCTTTCACTCTTTCTTCCTCTCTCTCTCCCTCCCTCGTTCCCACTATTTTATCTTCCCTACCTCCCTCCCACTCTTTCTCCCTCCCTCCCTCGCTCTCTTTCCTCCTCTCTCTCTCTCCCACTCTTTCCTCCTTCCTCACTCCCACTCTTTCTACCTCCCTCCCTCCCTCCCACACTTTCACCCTCCCTTCCTCCCTCTCTTTCTCTTTCGCTCCCTCTCTCATACTCCTTCTACTTCCCTGCCTCCCTCTCTTTCTACCTCCCTCCTTCCCTTCCACTTATTCTACCTCCCTCCCTCCCTCCCTTTCTACCA
>NC_134793.1:40514220-40521720 GCF_046742065.1 Oratosquilla oratoria
AAACAGAATAGGAAGAAAAATCAAGACGAGGAGGAAGAAGAGGACAAGGAGGAAGGAAGAGGAAGCAAAGAAAGGAAGAGAGAGGGGAGAAGAAGAATGGAGGACCAGGGTAATGAGGAAGAGGAAACAAATAAAGGAGGAGGAAAAAAGAAGGGGAAGAATGATGAAGGAGCAGAAAAAGGAGGAGGAAGGAAAAGGAAGAAGAGGAAGAGGAAGAGGAGGAAGACAAGGAAACAAAGAAAGGAAGAGAGGAGGGAGGAACCAAAGAAAAGAAGAGGGAGGGAGAGGAGAAGAAGGATGAAGAAGTAGGAGAAGGAGGAGGAAGGAAGAAGGAGGAAAAGGAGGAAAAGGAGAACGAAAAAGGAGGACGAAAAAGGAAGAAGAGGAGGAGAAGGAGGAGAAGAAGAAGGAGGAGGAGAAGGAGGAGAAGAAGAAGGAGGAGGAGAAGGAGGAGAAGAAGAAGAAGGAGGAGGAGGAGGAGGAGGAGGAGGAGGAGGAGGAGGAGGAGAAGGAGGAGAATGTGAGGTTCTTCGTGGAATTCTTTAAGTTCTTCCTTATTTTTGTTCTTGTTCTTGTTCACCTTTTTTGTCGAAGAAGAAAGAAAAAGAAAAAATGAGAAGAAATACAACTGGAAACCCAAGAAAAAACAAGAAAAGGAAAAGAAACAGAAACAAAAAAAATAGTAGACAAACCAAAAGGCGAAGGGAAAGAAAAAAACAAAGAATTTAAAGAAAACAAAGACAGCGTGAAGAAGGAAAAGAGGAAAAGTAGGAGAAGAAGAAGAAGAAGAAGAGTAAATGGGTAAAGACGAGGTCAAGGATGAGGAGGAGGAAGAGGAGGAAGAGGAGGAAGAGGAGGAAGAAGGGATAGGGGATAGTGTTGAGCGATTGATAACGGTGGTGGTAGTTTTGGTGGTGGCTTTGGTGGTGGTGGTATTAGAGGTGTTAGTGGTGGTGGAAGTGATGGTAATTGTAGTAGTGATACTGGTAGTGGTTTCAGTGGTGGTAGTGGTTGTAGTGTTGGTGGTATAGCTTGTGGTTGTGTTGGTGATAGTGGTATTGGTAGTGATAGTGTTGGTGGTGGAAAAAGTGGTGGTGGTGGTTGTGGTGTTGATGGTGGTATTGGTGGTAAACACACTGTAAAGCAGACTCCTCTGTCACGTGATTGGACAGATTGCATCACGTCACAGACGCTGATTGGCCGATAGCGTCACACTCTGGAACGATAGACCCAGTGCCGACATTAATGACAATTAGTCTGTCATTATCGGTGGCGATACTGTCAGTTCTGTCAGTAGAGCCCAGTGGTCACAAGGCAATGTTGTCAGTAGCATCCATGTAGAGGAAAATCAGACAAATAAACGCAGGAATAAGTAAATGGATATAAAAGGTTTGCTTATAAAGCTCCTCTAGTCTACTACAAAACAGTTCCATTCGCATAAAGGACCACAACAACTATAACTTTCCTATTTTATCTAAATAACCAACTCCCACTCCCTTATCCCCCCTCCCCTCACTGGAACGAAGAATCCAACAACTTGTGGTCTCTGGAACATAACTGGAACAGGAAGACAGAAACGTCATTACGTCATCAATCACTGGATTCCAGGACAAAGAAGACCTTTATCTGGTCCAGCAGCTCCCCAAACAGAAACTGTGATGACGTCACATTCTGTTTACCTACCCTTTCGTTTCGTGACGTCACTTCCCCCCCCTCCCAACCATGACGTCACAAATGATACTGTCTTCTTCGGAGAGTTATGTTTGATATGTTATGTGACATCACATTCTATAACATATCCTGTGACGTCAAGACTCATCGTCATTTGACGTCATTCTAGATCACGTGGAGAAGGACCACGTCACGCTCACGTGACCCGAGGGCGTTTTTGGGGGACCTTGGTGTCATACAGCAAGAGACACTTAACGTGTCACGCGACAATTCGAATCACTTTCGATACTTCTGAAGATTGCTTTGATTATTGTCAAACGATCTTGTTCAATTCAGGACAATTCTCTCTGGAATTAGGTGTCAATTTTCGATAATGATTTCTTTATTTAATTTGTCAGTTTATCTTTTCATTTGTGTATTCTTTATATTCTTATTTAATTTTGTTTTATTTTTTTTCTAATGACAGTTTATCTTGTTCTGGTCTTCGTGGCAGGAGACTGCGTTTTGCCTAGCACGCACGCGCGTACACACACACACACACACACACACACACACACACACACACACACACACACACACACACACACACACACACACACACACACACACACACACACACACACAGAGTGGACCCCAGCATTTCACATTACTGAAGACACAAAGAAATCACTGGCCGCCTGCAGTTATCCAGTCCTGTGTTTCAAACGGTTTCCATGGTTCGAAAAAATAACGATGGTAATAATAATGAAAATAATAATAGTAATGATAAAACTAGTAAAAGTAAAACTAATACAACCAAAATCAAAATAAAGACCTAAAAACTATAATAGTAAAATTAATGACAGGAATGACGTTAAGATTAGAAATAATAGTTACGATAAAAATATTAGCAGAACAATAATAATGAAAATGATACAATATAAGATGATAATGATAATGGTAATGATAATGATAGTAACAATGGTAATAATAATAATGATAATATTTCTTTCATTTTGAAAACAAATTCTAAAAATTTGACTAATTATGATAGATTCATCCCTCGGGGCTAATTTATGTATCTTTTCAGCGTATCATTAATCTTCGTGCATTTCTTTTGTCCTTATAATACAGGGACACATTTTATAAACTACATTCCTGCTAGATCAAAGAAATTTCATTTAACTGAAGGGCCTACAACGATCTGACAATGAACAGACGATTTTATGCAGGTGATGAAAATAGTTTCCCTAGGGACGGGGGTCGCTGTTCTAACTAGACGACGTTCAAACTGGGGCCCACGAACCTCAACTTCATAAAAATCATCTGTTTTATGCCAGAATAAAATCTATGATGCATATACACTAATCTTCCAATTGGCCTCACGAGTGGGTGTGAACAGTGCACACCCACATTAGCGTTTTCTTTGGTCCTCGTTTTCTTTGGTCTTCGCTTCTGTGTTAGATGGCAAGAAATGGACAGCGTGAGTGGTCTTCCATCATCTGGATTGACTGTAACCACCCGTAAATGGCGGCCAATCAACTCTTGATTGATTTCGTCCAACTACCAGATGTATGATGAGCTCTGACGTGGATTGAATATCTTGTCCGTTACAAATTGCTCTTCTGGACTTAAGTCTTTTATCAAAAGAGAACGTCTTCAAAAAGGTTCAGAGAAGAATTCATACATACATACATATATATATATATGTATATATATATATACATATATGTATATATGTATATATGTATATATGTATATATATATATATTTGTATATATATATATATTTATATTTATATGTATATATATGCTCAGGGAATAGGTACAGAGGATACAACTATTCTACAACTGGTTGATCATCATCGCCCATTTTCGCTATCACGCCACGAAGTTCACTATTTTTCTACATACCAAGAGCTTTTCCCCCTTATAAGGGGGGAGTAGCCAAGTCAAAGGCATGTGCCTATTCCCAACCATTCCATTCCCCTTCACCACCCTTTTCAACCCTTCCATCTTAGCTCATCATGGATGATGGGTCATCCCTGCATCCCGCCAACTGCCATGGGTCAAACGCAATGCAGCAAGACACAGTACATACACAGCAAGGCCGCTTCACTTAGTCGGCGACTCTCCCCTTTCCGTCCACTTATGCACGGAGTTCATACTTCAGCTAATTTGCAATGAATGTCTAATCTTGTGTCTTTTGTCTCGTACAGACATATAGAGCTTTTGCTTATCATTATTTGATAGTTTCTTGATTCTTCTTCTTTAAGTAAATGTTATTTCTTACACTGAAGAAATAATATTTTGAGTACTTGACAACACACATATATACATACATACGTGTGTGTGTGTGTGTGTGTGTGTGTGTGTGTGTGTGTGTGTGTGTGTGTGTGTGTGTGTGTGTGTGTGTGTGTGTGTGTGTGTGTGTGGACCCGGATAAAAAGCGGGAATAATCAATCTATTCTTCTGCATTAGATAAACCCTCATATTTCCGGGATGGCAAAATGAAACAAGATAAAAGTATCGCAGACGACCCTTTGAAGAATGTATATAGTCTGCAAGAACCCGATAAGGATAGAAACGAGGAAATTGTGAGACAGTGCAAAAAGGAGATAAGAACCAAGGATCTATTGACCTAGTGATTCTGAGACGGTACAGGCATATGGGGAGGATGGAGAGAGTGGATGTTGGGGGCAGGGGGGGGGTGCAAGAGGCCGAGATGGTGTGTAGCAGCATTTGTGTGACGCGTCCAAACATTATGTGGAAGGAGATCCTGAAGAGATTGATAAGTATGTTTAGTCGTCGAGGGGTAGAAGAGGAAAAAGAAGGAAATGAAAGTGGAGATAATAGAGAGCTTCTGCAAAAAAAAAAAAAAAAAAAAAAAAAAAAGAGGAATACCTGGACAAACGGAAGAGTTTGTCTATACACAAAAGGAATAAAAAGAGGACAGCCAGACGGACATACAGAAAAAAAGAGATTTTTTTGAAGAAAGGATCTCATAGAATTCTAACGCTGTGACCCATTTCACCAATTTCCCGCAACCAAAACAGAAGACGAACGGTGACAGGCAAGCGGACAGGCAGGTAGGCAGGAAGACAATCCGGCGAAAATAGAGACAGGCAGAAAGATAAATGCCCATACAATTCTGTAATATACATACAGATATTGCACCCCTATTATATGCATATTATATATATATATATATTTAACAGGTGCATGGAAAAAGTAAACGCAAGATTCGTGATCTGAACAATTTCTGGCTGCTTTCGCAGTTAAACCTTTAAGAAAATTATTTGTGTGACTGGTCAGGAATCAACTCAGATTAAGACCCTTGTGTATCCTCTTCCCTCAAACGTCCACCTGTCAGAATGTCTCAAGATGTATTTGTATGCGAGTGTGTGTGTGTGTGTGTGTGTGTGTGTGTGTGTGTGTGTGTGTGTGTGTGTGTGTGTGTGTGTGTGTGTGTGTGTACATACATTTCATACATACATGCACACACTACATATATATTCAAATAAAGGTATTCACGTATGAAACATGAGAATGAAACTATCGTTATTCCAAATTCAATACACATTGAATTCAACAGCGGAAGTAAAGCCACTCCACACTCAAACTAACAAACACTAGAGGTCATGATCCCGTTGTGTGTCTTGGGATAATGAACCTTACGTGACCTGTCCTCGGACTATCTCTCTCTCTCCCCCTCCCCCTCCCCCTCTCCCCCCCTCCACCTCCACCTCCACTTTCCCCTCGCCTTGGGTGAGCCTTAAGCTTCTGATCCTCAAGTTTAAAGGGAAGCTGCCCAGGAACGTGAGGACAAGAGCCCAAGGACGAACTTCGAGGGTGATCTCTGGTCCTGATAAGTCAGAAAAGAATTAGCTGAGTTGGATTCTTTACTGGTGAGGAAAGGAGGAGGTAGAGGCAGATAAGGACATGGAGGGGGAAGAGAAAGAAGAAGAAGAGGTCGGAGAGGAAGAGGAAGAGGAAGATGAAAGTTCGAGGATGAAAAAGAAGGGGTAGAGGGAGAAGAGGAGGAAAAAGAGGTGGAGGAGGAAGAGGAAGAAGAGGAAGAAGAGATCGAGCAGTAAGAGGAAGAAGAGGTCTAGCAGGAGATGGAGGAATAAGATGTCGAGGAGGAAGAGGAAGAATAAAAGTCAAGATGGAAGAGGGAGAAGAGATCGAGGAAAAAGAAGAAGAGGTGGAAGAGGAAGCGAAAGAAAATGAAGTGGAAGAGAAAGAATAAGAAGAGGTGGAGTAAGAGGACGAAGAAGAGGTTTATGAAGAGGACGAAGAAAAGGTCGAGGAGGAAGAGGACAAAGAAGAAGAGATGGAGAGAGAGGAAGAAGAGGTGGAGGAGAAAGAGGGGGAAGAAGAGGTTGAGCAGGAAGAGGAAGAAGAGGCGGAGGAGGAAGATGAAGAGGAGGTGAAGAAGGAAGAGGAAGAAGAGTTGGAGGAAGATGAAGAAGAGGTGGATGAGGAAGATGAAGAAGAGGTGAAGAAGGAAGAGGAAGAAGTGGTGGAGAAGGGAGACAAGATTAAGGAGTAGTGGAGGAGGAATAGAAAGGAGAGGACGAGGAGGAGGACGAGGAGGAGGAGGAGGAAGAGGAGGAGGAGGAGGGGTAGAGAAGATGTCGAGAAGGAAGAGGAAGAATAAGATGTGAAGGAGGAAAAGGAAGAAAAAGTCGAAATAGAGCAACAGGAGTTATGAAGACGAAATGAAGGAGGAGGAGTTGGGAGAGGATTGGAGGAGAGGAGCATAAAGGGAAGTGATAAAAGGTGGAGGACGAAGAGATGATGGGTGGTGGGGGGGAGGTAGGAAGTGGGTGTAAGGGGGCGCCCACACATGACCGCCCACAATCAATCATGCACAGCTTTTTCATTGATTTAATAAAACAATATTCTTTCTCAAACACACTCCAACGTCCACACACTTGCACACGAGATCACACACACAAACACACATACACATACATGCACACACACACACACACACACACACACACACACACACACACACACACACACACACACACACACACATAATTTAAGTTTTGCTTCGCTGACCGTTATCTCGGGCGGGGGTCACAGCATTACCACAGTCGGTCATACATGACTCTGAGCTCTCTTCGGGGAGGAAAATAAGCTGTCGACCGAGTCCAACACGTGATATACATGGAGAATCACACATACGCACTATTACCATACACACACAAAACACACACACACACACACACACACACACACACACACACACACACACACACACTGTGTGTGTGTGTGTGTGTGTGTGTGTGGTGTAAGGTACAGCATTACCCACAGATACGTCATAACATGAGTTATTCCGGGAGGGAAATGAAAACACACACACACACACACACACACACACACACACACACACACACACACACACACACACACACACATTTCCACCCACGCGGCACCAATTCTGTTAATCATACAAATCCCTTCGTTGAACAATGTTCATCACTGTTCTCGTGTTCTCGTTAATCATGATCAAAATACAGGTTGCCAGAGGCGTGCCAATCAATAAGTCATCAACAGTCACTCATCACGCAAGTAACGTCGGCCCAATCATCAAAAACCGAGTCAGCCAATCACGTGGTAGTTTGCCCCATCATCAAATAATTTAACAAAAAAAATTATATACTCGGGTTACTGTACATGGATTCTATGTTTCATACTTATTCGGTCCTGGAGTTAGTTTCAGTTCTGAAGTTTATTCATATCCTGAAGTCTATTAATATCCTGAGACTTATTCATATCCTGAAGTTTATTCATATCCTGAAGTATGTTCTGATTCTGAAGTTTATTCATATCCTGA
>NC_134793.1:40534220-40536720 GCF_046742065.1 Oratosquilla oratoria
CACACACACACACACACACACACACACACACACACACCCGCACGCGCGCGACTAGATGGAAAAGTGTCAGCGATCGCGGCCGCTACTACGGCGGTCCCAGTTTGAATCCCTCCCAGGGCTGAAATAATTTCAGTATCGCTGCGCTCCGAGTCGTTACTCCAACCCTCATGGGCGGGGAGTTGGAGTTGTGTGTGCGTGTACGGTCACATCATTACCCATAGATCGGTCATATATGAGTTTTGAACTCTCATCCGGGAGGGTAATAGCTGTCGATCACGAGTCAATTACGTGATTCAAGACAATGGTGAATCATAAAAAAAAGGTGGGGGGCATGTAGTCACTGACTTCTGAAGAACATTGACCATGAAGATACAAGCAGAAGAAAAAACGTAAACGTCGCGGCTGAGAGAGAAGTCTGTTAGCACGATAAGAATAGAGAGGAAGACTTCCCTCTAATTTCCCTCTGCCTAGTGTAGGCCTTATGGTCTCTTGCAGTCTCCTTCATTCTTATGTTCTTGTGTTCAGGAGTGGTGAGTGAGGGGAGTCATTGCACACATGAGCAAAGTATTCCATACAACGTCGAACACGAACAGCAATAACGTTGGGTTTAGGAAGACGTGAAAGCGATACAACGCGTCTTGTTCTACTGAAGTTGTTCTAGCAAGAGTTGAAATACAATTTTTCCAGTTGACGTCTGTGTGCGTGTGTATGTGTGTGTGTGTGTGTGTGTGTGTGTGTGTGTGTGTGTGTGTGTGTGTGTGTGTGTGTGTGTGTGTGTGTGTGTGTGTGTGTGTGTGTGTGTGTGTGTGTGTTTGTTTCTTTCTTTACCTAATTATATCTACTTGATTATAGTATATTTCTCAATCAGAGGTCCTTAGACTCTAAGAGGGTCACAAAAAATAACAAGGAATCAGCAGGACGAGGAATTCAACACGTTAGTTAATCCTGTCATCACTCAGTTTTTCTTATAATTCATGACTACACAATATATCTTAATCGATTTGTCCAGATTCTTTTCTAGCTTTCCTATGATCTTTTATATCATAGGAGACTATATTATATGAAACTTAATTTTCAGCTACTTAATAAGATTTTACCATCTTGAAAGACTCATTAATATTTTTTTCTTAAAAGTGAATTTTATTCTATTTTCCACACGGATTTCTTTTATTTGATCTTTGTATCATGTTTGTGTAATACAAGCTATCATATGATAAATATCAATTCTTGTGAAAAAAAAATATTATTTTTTTTCCATACAAATGTAAAATGACTATATCCTATCTAATCTCGTATGAAGGCGTTCCCTTAATATGTAATTCCATTTAAGGAGTAACGCTCGTGGAGTCCTGTGTCCTATTCTTTCAGTCAATGTATGTTAGTGTCTTTGTGTGTGTCTCTGTTTGTCTGTGTATATCTTTGTGTATGAATGTGTCTGTCAGTCTGTTCGTCCGTCCGTGTATGTGTTTGTCTATGTGTGCCCATTCTACAAATGTCTGTGTATATCTGTGTACGACTGTGTCTGTCTGTCTGTCTGTCTGTCTACCTGTCTGTGTCTGTCTGTCTGTCTGTCTGTCTGTCTGTCTGTTCGTCCGTGTACGTGTCTGTCTATTCATGTCTATCTACATATGTCTGTGTATATCTGCGTATGATTGTCTGTCTACATGTTCGTAATATTTTCTAAAATCACGCCATAGGTAAGATTTATACCCAAAATGTATCCCCGACCCGCAGAGTAATGGGAAAAATAACTACTAATTGAAATTAACAACCTAATACATTTCTCCTGCAACGCTTCAGAATCATGAAAAATATCTAAATAATATTTACTGAATCATAATATTCGATGTATGCCAAAGGTTGGGTTTTAGATTAATATATACACACACATAAAAAAATAAAATGAATATGCATACAAGGTGCAATCCCTTCTGATAACCCACAAGCATTTATTACCACACAACGTTTTAATAAATCAAAGCAAAGAGCCCACGTATCATCGCTCCGCGAAGAACACAAAGTAGAGCAAGTACGCCGTACGCCGTCCACGACACGACGTCGTACTCTGAAATAACCATTGTTGTCTATAGACAGTTTCAGACGTTATGTCCACGACTACGAGTGAAGGCGTCTATAGATACCCATGGTTATTTGATAGCACGACGTCGTGTTGTGAACGGCGCACGGCAAAATTCGATACATGCGAAACGAGCCTAAGACTCCACCAAGAGAATACTCTTCGGAAGCACTTCCTTCTTCACTTCTTCGAAGTGGATTCATTTTCAACTTATGAGTGGATGTCCGTGAGTTCGAGTCTTGGCACTTGCTCAGGGGCTGCTGCATTGGTTCCTAATAGTCCTGGCTAGGCGGGGAGGAGACCCAACGTTGTAAAAAAAAAAAAAAAAAAAAAAAAAAAAGAAAAAAAAAAAAAAAACGGGGGGGTTGGCTTTGTCCTTCTAAGGGTTTCTCACTTCCCATTGCGTGGGAATGGGATGATGTG
>NC_134793.1:40541720-40546720 GCF_046742065.1 Oratosquilla oratoria
GTGAGGGAGGGGAAGAGGAGGAGGATTATGAGAAACACGAGAAGGAAGAGGAAGATGAAGAGGAGGAAGAGGAGCAGGAAGGCGAAGAGGTGGATGAGGATGATGAAGAGGAAGTGGAGGAAGATTTAGATGAGGAGGAGGAAGAGGAAGAGAAAGAGGAGTAAGAATAAGACTAAGAGGAAGAAGAGGAGGAGGAGGAGGAGGAGAAAGAGGAGGAGGAGGAGGAGGAGGAGAAAGAGGAAGACGAAGAGGAAGATGAGGAAGAAGATTTAGATAAAGAGGAGGAGGAGGAAGAGGAAGAGAAAGAGGAATAAGAAGAAGAGGAAGAAGAGGAAGGAGGAAGAGGAGGAAGAGGAGGAAAAAGGAAGAGGAAGAGGAGGAAAAAGGAAGAGGAAGAGGAGGAAACTGGGAAGCAGCAGTGTCCATCTTGTAGGAGAACTACAAGTAGGTAAACCATTTTTGTCTATAAACAAACAAATAAAAAAAGAACAAAAATAATAATATGATTCTTTTTGTTTTGTTTTTCAGGACTCAATGAGTTAACATAGGAAAACAAAGATGTATATGTATGCATAAATACATACAGGTACATACTTTCTTATGGACATGCATACATGCATACATAATTACGTGGAATTTACATATGTATATGTATTCATATATTGTATGTATATACACACACACACACAATATATATATATATATATATATATATATATATATATATATACATACATGTCCTTATTTATACACATACAGTAGACAGATATCTTTAGGTATGCAAATGTACACATCCATAGACATATATACATATACATACATATGTATACATAACCTTAGATATACAAATATACGTATACAGGCATATTTACATATATACACATAAATAGACATACATATACATACACACACATACATGAATACATGCATACATATTCTTAGATATACAAATATACGCATACAGACATATTTATATACATACACATAGACATACATATATATAGATGCATGCATACATACATATATACTGTACATACATACATTCATACAGACAGACATATGACCACACACACACACACACACACACACACACACACACACACACACACACACACACACACACACACACACACACACATATTATATATATATATATATATATATATATATATAAATGCTTACATACATACAAGCATAACCAAACATATAAATACATATTCATACAATTAAAGAAATAGCAATAAAGACTGATTTTTCCCAGTACGTTAAGTTTTACGACCAAAAGTATTTTGGCGAAAAAAAAAAAGGAAATGAAAGAATGTTATTTCGAAAAGGGCCGGAGGATGGGGACCAGACCGCAAAGGGGGTGATAAACGGTGAGAGGCAAAGACCCAAAACTCGAAAATGTCAGAAATAAACCATAATAAACTTGGCGAGACGTCGAGGGCCCAGATAAAGGCAGGAATGAGGGTGAGGGACACATAGATGTGGAAGAGGAGGAGGAGGAAGAGGAGGAGGAGGAAGAGGAGGAGGAAGAGAAGGAGGAAGCGGAAGTGGAGGAGAGGAGGTGGGGAAGAACTGAGAGAAGAGGGTGGAAAAGGAACAAGAAAGGGGAAGGGGATGGAGGAGAAAAGATGGTGAGGAGGAGAGGAAGGAGGTGGAGGAGGGGAGGAGTGGAAGGAGGGGAGGCGGAGAAAAAGGAGGAGGAAGAGGAATAGGAATAGGAAGAGGCAAAAAAGGAGAAGAGGAAGGAGGAAAAGGACTTTACTAAGAACTCTCTGCGGACAGACAAATTCTATCCGTCTTCAACTCGCATTCAGACACAGACACATAGTGGCACATACATGCACACACACATGCATACACACACATAAACACAAATGCATATACACACATACACACAAGCATTCATACACACACACATAAACACACACACATAAACACACACAAACACACACACATAAACACACACACATACAAACACATACACACAACCATACACACACACGCGCGCACATGCACATGCATGCATACCTACAGATATTCTTTTCCATCTCTGGAGCATTCTTTCTCATGAAACGTAAATGGAAATATCTCCATACTTTCCTATTAAGTACAATGATAATTCACTTTAGCCTGAGAAGACTTTCAAGCAGATTGTATTTCCTTAAGATATAACATATACCTGAACTGGTGAAATTTAATGAAATGTTAGCGGATTACATTCTGTCATCTTTCTCTCTCTCTAAAGAGAGTAATATTATCTTCTTTTTTAGCTTGTGTAGACTAGCGTGACGTCCTGCCCATCGCTGGGGTAACTAGTGTCGTAGTACACACACACACACACAAAAAAAAAAAAAAAAAAAAGTCCTAAATTCCTTCACTTCTTAAATGGATAGGAGGCCCTATTAAGAAAAACATGAAGATCACACGAGATATGAATATTGCCACAGAAGAACACTACACACCTCAATATCTTACAGAATTCAGAAACCCTCCTCCTCCACGTGAATTACCTCTTTCCCTCGCTTCTCCCGCCCTCCACGGTCCCTCCATTCCCCCCATACACTCCTTCCCTCCTTCACTACGCCATCCAGGTACCAGTTTTCATGTTCAGTCACTTTTCTTCAATATACGAGTGTTAACTTCCTCATTTCCCCATTGTATTAAAACATGGTCCCACCTGTCCATCTCTCCCCTCTCCCTCTCCCTCTCTCTCCCCCTCACTTTCCCTCTCCATCTCCCTCTCACTGTCCCTCTCCCTCTTCCTACAGGAAAGGGGAGGAAGAAGAGGAAGAGTAAGATGAAGAGGAAAAAAAAAGAGGAAGAGAAGGAAGAGAAAAAAGGAAAAAGAGGAAGAAAAGGAAGAATATGAAAAGGAGGAGGAGGAGGAAGAGAAAGAAGAAGAGGAAGCGGAGGAGTAAGAGGAGTAAGAAGAGAAGGAGCAGGGGTAACAGGAGGAGGAGGAAGAGGAGGAGGAAGAGGAGGAGAAGGCAAGAGGCTTTCCCTGTTCTGTGTCATCACATATCAGACCATGAGAGCTGAGTTGGGGTGAGGTTGAGGTGAGAGGCGAAGAGATGTGTGTGTGTGTGTGTGTGTGTGTGTGTGTGTGTGTGTGTGTGTGTGTGTGTGTGTGTGTGTGTGTGTGTGTGGAGGTAATGAGGGACGAGAAAAAGGAACCTTTTCCAAAGGAGTCTCCAACCCCTTTGGAAAAGGTTCCTACTGGCTGAATGAAATAGTCTAGTCTGGCAATATGGAGATTCAATTTCAGTTCTCAAGGTAGAATATCTCATTGCAAGAGATATGGGATCTGAGAAAGTGAGAGAGCGTCTCTGTGTGTGTATCCATGCGCGCGCGCGCGTGTGTGTGTGTGTGTGTGTGTGTGTGTGTGTGTGTGTGTGTGTGTGTGTGTGTGTGTGTGTGTGTGTGTGTGTGTGTGTGTGTGTGTGTGTGTGTGTGTGTGTGTGTGTGTGTGTGTGTGTGTGTGTGTGTGTGTGTGTGTGTGTGTGTGTGTGTGTGTGTGTGTGTGTGTGTGTGTGTGTGTGTGTGTGTGTGTACGTGTGTGTGTGTGTGTGTACGTGTGTGCGTGTATTTACCTAGTTGTATTTTGCGGGAGAAGAGCTATGCTCGTAGTGACCCGCAGTTGTATCTTTCCGCATCCAGTTCTTTCTTAAAATCATATATAGTTTTAGCACTCACTGTTTTCTCTTTTTCAATTTGTTCCATGTACCTATTACTCTGTATGGAAAGCTGTTCTTTTTCAGATCTCTTCTGTAACTGTCCTTCTTAAGTTTCTTCTCGTGTCCTCTTGTATTTCTTGTCCCATTAAGTAGGTCATCCCTATGAAGGATTTCCATCCCTTTCATAATTCTGTATATGGTTATTGTGAGTGCCGATTGCACTATATATGGAAATATTGTATAATGTATGGAATTGCAATAGCGTATTGAATTGATGTACATGTAAAGAGATGTATTACGTAGAAGTAAAGGCAATTACGGCCTGTGAGGTTGAGCACCTGGTTTTGAGTCGAATGTAACATAGAATGAAAAATGTTATTGTATAAGATTGATGGAATATAGTGGTCCAGTGTGTATGATAAAATAAAACAAGATTAAAGAAACGCTGGAGAAGCAAAGAATGTTAAGTAGAACATGACTTATTTACGATCCCTTAAATGTAGTACTCCGCGAACAAAGTAGTGCGAGTTTTCTTCAGCATGATTGTAATGAGAGCCGTCCTTTTCTGTGTCTAGACATTGAGTTGTGAGGATGTCCACTACCATAAGTGTCTGGGAAACCATTATTGGTAAGCATTGATTGAGCAACTTATTGTGTTTAGGTGATGTGACTAATGGAATAATATGTAAAGAGTCAATGTAGAAGTCATATTAATGATTGATGCATTTGGTTTCTCAGAATAATTGTGGATGACGAAGATATTTCAGGATATATGTTATGAAGGCGGGCAAACCAATTCATGGTAGACATCGTGATGTTGAGTTTGATGATTGTTAAATTGATGATGAAGTGTATTTCTTCATTGTATCGATTGTTAATTTAATAGATTAATTGTGAATGCAAATTAAATTGCGATACAATTTGCAGAAACCACACATTTACACACCGTCTGTATGATATCAAGAACGAAGGGCATAAATAAAGAAGATGGAAGTGTGCGTTGATGATTATCTTTCCCACACCCTCTGTAACCTCGAGCCGCCGACCCATTGAGGCGGCGTGGACAGTTAGCAAATTGCTTCTTTCTATTCTTTGTTCCAGAGTTGATAAGTTTAGTTTGTCAACGTTATTTCTTTAATTTTGGAGGATCCTTCTTGGTGTCCTTCATCACACATTTGTGAGCTTTCAACCGTAAATACCTAAAGTTTCTGGTCATTACATCAGCCATTTCTACATCTTCTATGTATTCTTTATTTCCTTCACGCAGTTTCACTATTTCATGTTTATCTTTTAGTTTATCGTTTACATATCTATAAAATA
>NC_134793.1:40551720-40561720 GCF_046742065.1 Oratosquilla oratoria
CTAAACGATTCTTATCAGATTCGGAATCACGATCAGAGCTTAGAAATTTTACAACCTTTTTTTTTTTTACAACCTTTTTTTAACCTTCAGTCCAACCACTTTCTTGTATGTTCTTGGCAACGCCCACCACCAGTCTGTATGATTAAAAACACAAATCACCATCGGTGCAAAGACATCGACATTGGCTGGCTGGAACTCGGATGGGAGCTAATGGTTCTTTGTGCTACTGCGGAGGAAAGCTTATTGTTATGTTGTGTCCTTCCTTGGACGGTCATATGCGGGGCCTTGTCCGCACATTGTCCGCGTATTGTCCTTTCTTCAGCTACCTCCCCTCCGCTGCATAATACAATTGTTTGGCTTTTGCCGTAACAAAATGTATCAACGTGCCAATGTATCAAAAAAGTAGTTAAAGAAAAAGATAGGAGGAAGTGTTTGTACAGTCATCAACAAGAGAACAAAAGATACAAAGACTTGCTATCTTATTAGTTAATCTTTCAGCTAAAATGACGTCCTTTACAAAGTTTACTTTGGCTATCGTCAAGACGTCCGACAATCCTTCTCATAATTCTGTTGGTTTCATTTATATCAAACTCTCACGATTTTATTTAGCCCAGAGGAAGTTAAAGAGGAAGTTAAAGAGATATACTGTAGAGTAGAGCCTTTCTCTTTATTTCCTTCGCACGCGGTTGTCCATTACATAGATTTTGAAAAATCAGAATTATGAGTAGATTTTGACCCAGTCCTCTTTTCTTCTTCTCCTTATCCTTCTCCTTCTCCTTCTACTCCTTCTCCTTCTCCTCCTCCTTCTTTATCTTCTTCTTCTTGTTTTTCTTCTCCTTTTCCTTCTCCATCTCAATATCCATCTCCTCCTTCTCCTTCTTCTCCTTCTTTTCCCTCTCCTTCCTCTCCTTCTCCTTCTCCTTCTTTTTCTTCTTCTTCTTCTTCTAGGTCTACCCAAAACAGAACATGTTGTATCAAAGCTGACGTCTCTATCTTTCTCTTTCATTTTCCTTCAGGACAAATTGCGATTCTTCCGTGAGATCAATGAAATTGAGGGCACGAGAAAGGACAAAATGAGAGGGAGATGGAAGAGGGAGAGAGAGTGGGAGAGAGAGAGGTAGAGGGAGAGGGAGAGGGAGAGGCAGACAGAAACAGAGACAGAGATACAGATACAAAGAGAAAGAGAGAGAGAGAGAGAGAGAGAGAGAGAGAGAGAGAGAGAGAGAGAGAGAGAGAGAGAGAGAGAGAGAGAGAGAGAGAGAGAGAGAGAGAGAGAGAGAGAGAGAGAGAGAGAGAGAGAGAGAGAGAGAGAGAAAAAACAAGCAGACAGACAGAGAGACAGACAGACAGACACAGACACAGACAGACAGACACAGACACAGACAGACAGACACAGACAGACACACAGACAGACAGACACAGACAGACACACAGACAGACAGACACAGACAGACACAGACAGACACAGACACAGACGTATCAGCACGCACGCATGCATGCACACGCACACATGATCAGCGTTGTCATGTTTTCTAGAGGGAAAAGTACCCTTAGATTGAAAAAAGGCAAACGTGGTTCCAATTTGCAAGGGAGGAAGTTAGGAAGAACGTCTAAATTATAGACTAGTATCCTTGACCAACACGATATTCTAAACGTTCAAAAAACTTGTGCAAGACAGATGGACGAAATGAATGGAGACAGAAGTCTTGGCGTAGAACCAATTGGGGTTCTGAAAAGGAAAGTCTTGTGTAACAAATCTACTACGTTTTTACTCAAGAACCGTGAATGTCGTGCTAGAGGGTTGGGTGGAGTGTGTGTGTGTTTGGATCTCGAAAAATCTTTTGATAAGGTACCTCACAGAAGATTAATGTGGAAGCTGGAAAACATAGGTGAATCCAGAGGGAGCATTCTGGAAAGGGTGAAAGACTTCCTGGAAGAGAGATTCATGACGAAATGAGAGAAAGATTGAGATGTCGTATAGGAGAAAGGAGGTTTATGGGGTTCTGTAGGTAGCTATATCATCGCTTGAATGTTTTTGATATACGTTATTAGTCTGATAGTTAGAATGGACAATTACACTAATCTATTCAAAAGATGAAGTGAATTCTATATCATTATAGGAAAATGTAGACAAAATGTGCAAATGGAGGCACAAGTATATAATCAAATTCAATATGGAAAAGATAATAATTAGATCAACAGAAAGTTATTTAAAGTAAATATACAAATAAGAAACATACGAGTAATTAGATAAAAACTATATAGAAAAATTATTATGAAGTCTATTTACAGTTTTTATAAATTTCTTTGCGACATCAGATGTATTTGTGAAGACTGAAGAATTAGAATTTTGATTACAGTTTCTCATTAACAGCAAACAATGACTGTCACTTAGAACGTGAGGAAATACTACTTGCCTTGCTTCAATTTGGAGCTTCCTGATGTAATTCTATTCTCTCTCTCTCTCTCTCTCTCTCTCTCTCTCTCTCTCTCTCTCTCTCTCTCTCTCTCTCTTTCCCTCTTTTCATGAGCGCATATGCTAAATGCATTTGATAACCTTAGAATATTATAATCTATTCCCTTGCAAGCCTCTTGAATTAACTTTCTAATTAACGAGCTGACAAGTTGGAGTAAAATATCTTCGATATTTGAAAAATTATCTTGATGGCAGAATGGCCCTTTCCTGTATTTGGCCCTGTGGCTGATGACATCACATTCTTGTGACGTCATGTCGCAGTGTCGTGACGTCATATCGCAGTGTCGTGACGTCATGTTGGATAGCATTCAAATCTTGGGGAAAGAATTATCAAGAATAGTAGACTTCACTTCACGGCTAAAAAAAAAAAAAAAAAAAAATACAAAACGAAAACAAAACAAAATTAAATAAGACAAAAATGAAATAGAATAAAACAAAATAGAAAAATAGAATAAAATAAAACAAAGCAGTACGAAATACATTGGATTTATAAGCAGAAGACTACAATAGAAGGTGTGAAGGGGCAAGAGCATTGAAAATGTTATTGTTGGATTTTACCATCGAGTTCCCAAAGTTAATATCCAACATAAATGTGTTGAAATAACAAATGAATGAATAAAACAGGGAAACAAATAAATAGTAAAAGAATAAAAAGACAAAAAACACAAATATATACAAATAGATATGCATATATGTAAGTAAATAGAGTAAAGGTTGGAGCGGATTAGAGCGCCGATACTTGCGGCGAAGGTCGATGGGATGGCGGTTCGAATCCTGCCACCTGCCAATTTGAACCGGGTGCATGGTTCGTTAAGCTCCACGCTACAAAGTCCTCTGTAAGGGGCACCATCCTAGCCTCCCGATACAGGGGAGTTTGCGATGTTAAACCATAAAATAAATAGATGAATACATACGTAAATGACAAATGAATAGATGAATATAAACAAATAAAGAAATAATCTAATTGATGATTTAATTAATTGGTTAATCTTATCTATAAGCAAAAATATACATATATATACAAAATACACATACATATAATCAAACACACAAAAACACACAAATACAAATAAACAAGTAAACAAATATAAGCAAAATGAAGAAATAGATTAATTGCTCCAATAAATGATTGATTATTCAATTGATAATTTATACAAATAAACAATAATGGACAAATGAATAAATGCATTAATAAACAAAAAACTAAATACGTAAAAAATATCAAAATAAAACTGAAAATAGTTAAAAGCATTTATAAACAATAAGCTAAACGATACAAAAATATCTAAAGAAATAAAAACGAATAGATAAAAACGTAAATAAAACAAAATACATAGATAAAATGGAAAAGAAAAAGTAAAACGATACAAAAAGTTAAAATAAAACAAAAACTAAATCATACATATACCAATAAATAAAACAAAATACGTAGAAAAAAATCATTAATAAACAATAAATCTAAACAATACAAAAATGATTGAAATAAAACTAAAACTAAATCATACATATACCAATAAATAAAACCAAATACATAGAAAAAAATATTTAATAAACAATAAATCTAAACAATACAAAAATGATTATAGTAAAACTAAAAATAAACATACAAAATAATTGAAACAAAGAACATAGATTAAAAACGAAGAAGCTACTGGAAAGTCTTAACAAAGAGAAGAAGAAGAATTTTTGCGCAAATATTAAGACAAATAAGAACGCGAGAAATGAAAGAGACGGGTTGGATTAACGAGGAGGCAAGAATAGAGACTTAAAGAAAAATAATAATAATAATAAAGAAGAATAAACAGGGAGAGTTCGTAGGCATTAGAAAAATGAAGGGGAAAGACAAAAACAAAATTTCACGAAGAAAGGGTAGGGGGAGTGTCTCGCTCAAAATTAACATGAACACTGCGAAGACAAAAGAAGATTGGGAAAATGTATAGTAACAATAGGAATGAAAATGAAAATAAAGATGAAAATAAAGAGGAATAATAATGAAAAAAAATAAAATAAGATAATGACTGAGGAAGCAATACAAAAGGTCTTTGGACAAAAAAAAAAAAAAAAAAAAAAAAAAAGCGTAATCATATACCCTAAAAAAGAAGGAAAATCTTCCATGAATAATTGAAAGCATAATGGAAAAAAATAATATGATTAAATAGATATATTGAATGAATCAATCTAATAAAAATTAATATATAAATAATAGAGACAATAATTGCATAATGGTGAAATTTATGCTAGAAAGCGTACATTTGTAGCCTAATCAAGCACCTTTGCCCTGTGTACTCGGATAGCTTGGACAAGTCGTGGGTTAGCGTGGTTATATGGAGGACAAGGCACGCATGTATAATCTTAATCTTTAAATGTTTAAACTTTAATTACATTGTGCAGGAAACACGAAAAGAAACATATACAAATTGGCATATTTTATTTTTACTCATTTATTTACTTTATGAACACACACTCGTATACACACAAACGCACACGCACACAAACGCACACACACACAAAAACACACGCACACAAAAACACACACAAACACACACACACACAAAAACACAGCACGCAAAAACACAAACACGCAAAACACGCAAAAGTACACAAAAACACACACAAACACACAAAAACACACAAAAACACACAAAAACACACTCACTCACTCACTCACTCACTCACTCACTCCTCTCTCTCCCCCTCTCCCTCTCCCTCTCGATAAAATTTAGTGTCACCCAGCAAGGATTTGAAAGCTTCAGATAAACCGTGCCTACTGAAAAGGAGTGGTTGGCTCGGGTGTGTGCCTGGAAGCTTGCCAAGAATAACGCCCAGGTCTCCACGAGTCGGTGGAGGGCAACTGTGCGCTCTATCGGAGCGTTTGCCCCCGATGCATCTCAAACTGACTGGAAGGAGCCGGAGATACCACCTCTGAATCGAAAGAGGAAGGGAGGGAGAGGGACAGCGGTAGCGAGAGGGAGAGAGGGAGAGCGAGAGGGAGAGCGAGAGGGAATGGGAGAGGGAATGGGAGAGGGAATGGGAGAGGGAGTGGGAGAGGGAGAGCGAGAGGTAGAGCGAGAGGGAGAGCGAGAGGGAGAGCGAGAGGGAGAGCGAGAGGGAGAGCGAGAGGGAGAGCGAGAGGGAGAGCGAGAGGGAGAGCGAGAGGGAGAGCGAGAGGGAGAGCGAGAGGGAGAGCGAGAGGGAGAGCGAGAGGGAGAGCGAGAGGGAGAGCGAGAGGGAGAGGGAGACGATGACGACGACTACTACGACTACTACTACTACGACCACGACCACGACGACGACTATTACTACTACTACTACTACTACTACTACTACTACTATTACTGCAACTGGAAGCAGTCAGGGTCTGTCTCCCACGGACACAGTTCATTGGCCCCTCTCTCTCTCTCTCTCGCCAATGACTGGAGTCGACGACCCTTTTATCTATAATTTCAATGAGGCCTAATAATGAAGTTCATTTATTCTATTATCTACTACAGTCTGCTTAAAATCTAGGTTTTGTACATTTGCTGATTTTGCCGCTACTACTACTAGTACGGCTATTACTACAACTACTACGGCACCGCTACTACTACTACCGCTACTACTACTACCGCTATTACTATTACTACTACTACTACCGCTACTATTACTACTACACTACTACTACTAAAACTATTACGGCTACTACTACTACTACAACTACTAAGGCTACCACTACTACTGCAACTATTACGGCTACTACTACAACTACAATTACTACGGTTACTACTACTGCTACAACTGCTACAACTACAACTATTACAACTACTACGACTACTACTACAGCCACTACAACTACTACATCTACCATAACCACTACCACCGCAACTACTACCACTACCACTACCACACCAACTACTACAATTACTACGACAACTACTACGACTACTACTACAGCCACTACAACTACTACATCTACCATAACCACTACCACCGCAACTACTACCACTACCACTACCACACCAACTACTACCAGTACCACTACCACTACCACTACCACTACCACCGCAACTACCACCGCAACTACCACCGCAACTACTACTACTACCACCACCACTGCTACAAAATTGTCTTTGCTGTAGCAGCCGAAAATCATATCCGGAAACTTAGAAATCCACATATAGGAGGGGGGGAGAAGGAGGGAGGGAAGGAGGGAGGGAGGTAGGAAGGGGGAAACGGAGAGGAAAAGGGAGAGGAAAAGGGAGAAGTATGGGGGCAGGATGGGGAGAGGAAAGAGGAAGAGAGGGAGGAAGGGAGAGGAAAGAGGAAGAGGGAGAGGAAGAAAGAGGTAAATGGAGAGGAAGGAAGAGGTAAGGGAGGGAGGGGGAGAGGGGGAGGGAGGGAGAGAGGGAGGGAGGGAGAGGGAGGGGGAGAGGGGGAGGGAGGGAGAGGGAGGGGGAGAGGGGGAGGGGGAGTGGGGGGGGGAGGGGGAGAGGGAGAGGGGGAGGGAGGGGGAGAGGGGGAGGGGGAGGGAGGGGGTAGAGAGAGGGAGATGGGGAGGGGAGGGGGAGGAAGAGAGGGAGGAGGAGAGGGAAAGGAAGAGATATGGGGAGAGGGATGGGGAGACAAATGGGGAGAGGGATGGGGAAACGGATGGGGAGAGTGATGGGGAGGGGGAGGGGGAAACGGATGGGGAGAGGGAAGAGGAGAGGGAAGAGGAGAGGAAAAGGAGAGGTGAAAGGAGAGGTATGGAGAGAGGGAAAAGGAGAGGGGTGGTAGAGGGAGAAGGTAAGGGATGGGGAGAGGGAATGGGAAATGGAAGGAGGAAGAGAAGAAGGAGAAGGAGAAGGGTAGAGGGAAGAGGAGGGAGAAGGGGAGAGGGATGGGGAGAGGGATGGGGAGAGGGATGGGGAGAGGGATGGGGAGAGGGATGGGGAGAGGGATGGGGAGAGGGATGGGGAGAGGGATGGGGAGAGGGATGGGGAGGGAAAAAGAGAGAAGGAAGAGGAGAGAGAAGGGGTGAGGGAAGGGGTGAGGGAAGGGGTGAGGGAAGGGGTGAGGGAAGGGGTGAGGGAAGGGGTGAGGGAAGGGGTGAGGGAAGGGGTGAGGGAAGGGGTGAGGGAAGGGGTGAGGGAAGGGGTGAGAGAAGGGGTGAGGGAAGGGGTGAGGGAAGGGGTGAGATAAGTGGTGAGGGAAGGGGTGAGGGAAGGGGTGAGGGAAGGGGTGAGGGAAGTGTGAGGGAAGGGGAGAGAGAAGGAAAAGGAAGAGGAATTGGGGAGAGGAAAGGGAAGGGGGATGGGAGAAGGAAAAGGAGGAGGGAAGGGGGAAGGGAAGGGAAGGGAGAAGGGAAGGGAAGGGAGAAGGGAAGGGGGAAGGGAAGGGGGAAGGGAAGGGAAGGGAGAAGGGAAGGGGAAGGGAAGGGAAGGAAGAAGGGAAGGGGGAAGGGAAGGGAAGGGAGAAGGGGAGGAAGAAAGAGGAAGAGGAAATTTTCTCTTTTTTTTTCCTCCTCCTCCTCCTAGTATGGGTAGTTAATATTGAAGGACTTAACTGACACCTCTACGGACCAGAGTCCCTCGACACCCTTTCATGACTAGAAACTGATTTCTAGGATGATAAAAATGCTTATCATTTAACTTCCAATCCTTTTAATTTTATTACCTCTATTAGTCCATCTTTTTACTGCGATATTTCCTGTAAGCTTAGAAGCCCTCTTAATGTCCAACAAAGTCCTCCTCTTCTTCCTCCTCCTCCTCCTCTTCCTCCTCTTCTTCCTCCTCCTCCCTCCTCCTCTTTCTTCTCCCCCTCCTCCTCTTCTTCCTCCTCCTCCTCCTCTTCCTCCTCTTCTTCCTCCTCCTCCCTCCTCCTCTTTCTTCTCCCCCTCCACTCCTCTTTCTCCTCTTCCTATTAATCGTCCTCCCTTCTTCTCCATCTCTTCCTATTAATATTTCTACTGACCCTCTTCTCTCCCCTAATCCTCTTTCCTCTCTTGATCCTCTTCCGCCCTTAATCCTCTTTCCGCTCCTAATCCTCTTTCCGTCCCTAATCCTCTTTCCTCTCCTAATCCACTTCCCTAATCCACTTTCCTCTCCTAATCCTCTTTCCTCCCCTAATCCTCTTCCTTCTCTCCTTCTTTCTTCTCTACTCCTCCTCCTCCTCCTCCTCCTCCTCCTCCTCCTCCTCCTCCTCCTCCTCCTCCTTCATCTCTCTCCTCCGCACCGCATGGAGACTTCCTCATATAAATCTTCATTTGCCAGCAGAGCAGGTGTCAACTTTAGCATATTCCTCTCTGCAAATTGCTGCGAATTCTTTCCGTCTCCCCCTTTCCCCCTTTCTCCCCCTTCCTCCCCCCACCCCCCTTCCCCCCATCTTTTCTTCCTCAAGGGGGCTCCGGCTTGCTTTGGGTAAGATATTTACGCGTTTTCTCAGCAAGATGGAGGTTGCTGACGTTGTCCCTCAAGATGTAAAGGTTCCCCACACGGGAGGCTCGCGGTCACAAGAACCTCCTCTTACCCCATTCAATACGGTGATGATTCCATGTTATTCTATTCAGTTACATCTTCAATACGGTGACAATGATGACAATAACATTGGCAATGACAATGACAATAGCAATAGCAATAGTAATGACAACGAATATATATATATATACTGCATATATATGAAGGACTAATATTGATAGTAGTCCTTGATATATATATATATATATATATATATATATGTATATTATATATACATATATGATATATATATATACATATGTATATATATGTATGTATATATATATTCATATATATATACATATATATACATATATGCGTAAATAACCACTAGGAAAAAGTAAACTAACGAAGCAGAGCGCTTTCGTGTAATTACATCTTCAGTGCAGATACAAAGAAGGACTTATAAGATGAAGAAACAAGGTACAGAATATATGACATAGTGAAGAGGGCATTCGGAGAGGTAGTGGAAGAAGTACACGTGACAGACGTATGGGCCGTCCTGGTAGCCAACAAGTATGGGACGTTTGGGCCGTCCTGGTAACCAACAAGTATGGGACAACTGCTCATAATTTATATTACAATTCAAACAATTTTGAAATTTCATGAGAAATAAAACTATCTAATTTGTACAAACCTTGATGAAGATTAACATTTATCCCCTTACTAGATTTAATCCCCTTACTAGATTTCAGGACAGCTGGGAGGTAACCTGATTAGCTAAAGCACCATAAACAATACCCTTTACATATATTAACATCATCTAAGCAGATGTTGGTCAGACTGCTCAAAGCACTCACAACACGAATTAATCAACATAAGAAATACGTTAGAGAGGGAAACCAATCTAGCGGTATATTCAACCACATGAACCATTTTAACCACCCAGTTGACTGGGATAACGCTAAAGTCATCACATACAACAACAACATAACAGAAAGAAATTTAATTGAATGCAGTTTGATCATACACCCATTCCATTTCCTATATATTCCACTCCCCTCCACCCTCCTCCCTCCCTCCCATCTTGGCACCTCCTGGATGACGGGTCATC
>NC_134793.1:40566720-40569220 GCF_046742065.1 Oratosquilla oratoria
TGCACAAGAACTCTTGGTGCGAATATCGGCATGTGTGGAAAGAGAGAAAAGTAGGAGAGAAGGGAGAGATATTTTTCCGTAGTAGAGAAAATGTCTTCTCTGTTTTGTTCACGTTATTATTGCCTCATCAGAGGCATATGTGCATGCGTGCGTTTGAGTTGCTTATACTGTGTGTGTTTGTGTTTGTGTGTGTGTGTGTGTGTGTGTGTGTGTGTGTGTGTGTGTGTGTGTGTGTGTGTGTGTGTGTGTGTGTGTGTGTGTGTGTGTGTTTGTGTGTGTGTGTGTATGTGTGTGTGTTTGTGTGTTTGTGTTTGTATGTGTATGTATGTGTGTTTGTGTCTGTACACACGCGCGTATATGGCCCATGGTCTATATTCACCTGTCATCTCAGACTGATGGACAAACATTCTACACAAACAGATTCAAGTTTCAAACTACAGAATCCCCTCAAAACAAATAAAAAAAACAAGTGCAGACCTATTCCCATGCATAGAATACTCAACTTTTATGTATGTTTACTCTCTTCCGTTACGTCTATAGTTCCCAATGCATATTTACTCCACCATACACTCAGACACAAATATTCCATACACATATATGCATTGATACACCAACGCACGTACACTAATACACATACAAGCAGGTTTACACACGCAGACTCATAGATTAGGGTTATTCTTTGTGTTTCGAGTAATTATATATCACTGTTTATATACCCTATGTGTATCCACAGGTCAAATTGGCTGAAGAACATACGGTCCATGGCCCTGAGATTGTAAGTGTCTTACCCTATACATATACAAGTACGAGTATATATTCCCTATACTTGTGTGTTCTGGATTTGCCTCTATTACCTGATTGTGTGCAATCAATCTTGTTCAATCTTGTGCGCGCCATCCACTCAACCATCGCCACCTCCTCCACCTCCTCCACCTCTTCCTTCTCCTCGTCCTCCTGCTCTGTCTCATCATCATTTTCCTCTTCCACCTGCTCCTTATTTCCTCTTCCTCTTCCTCTTCCTCTTCTTCTTCCGTCCCATAATCTTGGTCCTCCATTCCCTCTTATCAATTCTACATCACTGTCTACTCTCTTCTACATTCCCTTCACCACCTTCAATCTCCATTTCCATATAATTTCCTCAACCTTTTCCTTCTTTTCTCAATAAACATCCCTCTCATCCCCGTTCCTTTTTCCTCAACCCCTCAACCTCTTCCTCCTCTTCTTCTTCCTCCTCCTCGTCCTATTCCTTCTCCTCTTCTTCTTCCATCAACTCCATTAGCTTCCATGACATGACCTCAGGTGTCAGGGCCGTAGTTTGCAGAATAAGCCTGAATGGAGTCTACGTGCTTACGTCATAGAGAGACCATTAATCAAACTCCCCTTCCAGCCACCCTCAAGCCTCTCTAGTCCCCATCAGCCTCTTCGACTCCATCCTTTAGCCCTCAACCCTGCCCACAAGCTCCTTTCCTTCACTCTCACCCTCCCGGATCGAATTCCCCGAGTCAACATGTAAAGAATGTGATCAAGAACCTTAACAGCTATTATTCGGGCGCGCGCGCAAACACGCAAACACACACACACACACACACACACACACACACACACACACACACACACACACACACACACACACACACACACACACACACACACACACACACACACACACACACGGGTGAAATAATTTCAATATCGCTGCGCTGCAAGTCGTTACTCCAACTCTCGTGGGCGGGGAGTTGGGGGTGTGTACGTGTGTAAGATCACAGCATTACCCATATATCTGTCATATATGAGGTCTGAGCTCTCTTCAGGAAGGGTAATAGCTATCGATAACGAGTCCAACACGTAATCCAAGACTATGGTGAATGGTGAATCACACACACAGACACAGACACAGACACAGACACACACACACACACACACACACACACACACACACACACACACACACACACACACGCACGCGCGCGCGTGCGAATACATGCATGAACACACAAGCCACTCCATCACACACACATTTATGTACATATGCATACTCAAGCCTCCGGCCCCAAAATATACATAAATATCTAATTCCCATCGATTGGAATATAAATAACTCGTGATAAACAAACGGTTCTATAGCCGAGATTCTGAAATGCTAAAATTATTTTCTTAGAATATTTTTGCCATGAATGTGAGGTTTTAAATGAATGTACAAGTACCATTGATAAAACGTTGGTATACAAGAAAGGCATACCGAGATACAAATCTAATAGTAAATAGATATCTAAGTTATTGTAAATGTGACCATCATCCAATTACAAATACCAGTGAATTGGCAAAAATGGGAATGTCAATATTATTTTAGATATTCTTTTATTCCAAATCTATGTGCAAATGTGTTATATGAACGAGTTATATAAATGTATAATGAATATATGGTATACAAGATATGTTGCATATGTATTAGAACGTACATTGTAATATCACTATTGAAACATTACTAATACCACACTTT
>NC_134793.1:40574220-40586720 GCF_046742065.1 Oratosquilla oratoria
CTAATGTCCCCCTACAATATCGACTAAATAAATACGTTTGATGAAAGGGGGGATATTTTTTTTTTATAGGATGAGATGGATGGATGGGGTAAAAGGGGCATTGGGAAAGAGGAGAATGTCTGTTGAGGATGGACGGGAGAGGACGGGAGACAGGGGTGAATGGAGAATGGTTGTATATGGATGATGTTGTGATGCATAAGGTGGAATGGGTGGGGGGATGGGGGGTGAGGGAATATGTGTGAGAAATTATTTGACGCAGCCCGAAGGGATTTCTCCCCGTCTTCTCCTTTTCTGCATGAGGGGACGGAGAGGGGGGCGCCGATTTATTGTAGATGTGCTGTGTCTTGCGACACTGCTTCTGACCCGGGGCAGTGGACAAGATGCAGGGATGACCAGTCATCCAGGAGGTGCCAAGATAAGAGAGGGGGAAGTGGGTGGAGGGGAGTGAAGTGTGATGGAGATGGAATGTTTTTTTTTTTTTGCTACCTCCCTTGTAAGTGGGAAAAAAGCCTTTGGTATATGTATGTATGTACTTTTAATATCCATTCTCATATTCTACTAATTTTCTAACCATGCACGCTTATGACGTAATCAGAAAGTTACTGGTCTCACTTAATTGTGGGTTCGAATCCCGCACTCCTCTCCGATTCTCAGGAGAGACTTGCTTGCCACCAAAAGTCCGTAAGGCGCATAATAAGGCAAAGGTGACGGCTTCGACTGCAGCTACTCAGCGCCTCCTGCCGTAGCCTCCTCACCACAATGTATGAGAAACCCCTGATAGGGTCAACCCTGCCAGTTACGGCAAGCTGCTGGGAGTGGCCGGTGTTGGGTCACTTCCCCGTCTGGCCAGAACTGTCAGGAACCAACGTAGAAAGCTCTCAGCGGGTCCTAGAGATTCGAACTCACGACCATCTGCCCATGAGTGAGTATAATTGATAAGGTCCTTTATATACTCTGAAGGCGTAATCCCCCACCCCCCGTCTCCACCCCACTCCCCGTGTCTCCTTGCCCCTCCCCTCTTCTTTTAGCCGGTAAGTTTCTCTCCCCTCCTTCCTGCATCCAAGACTCCCTTCCTTCCTTCCTCCATCCTTTCCATCCATCCTTCTCTTCCATCCATCCTTCCCTTCCATCCATCCTTCCCTTCCATCCATCCTTCCCTTCCACCCATCCTTCCCTTCCATCCATCCTTCCCTTCCACCCATCCTTCCCTTCCACCCATCCTTCCCTTCCATCCATCTTTCCCTTCCACCCATCTTTCCCTTCCATCCATCCTTCCCTTCCATTCATCCTTCCCTTCCATCTATCCTTCCCTTCCATCCATCCTCCTGCCCTCCCTCCCTCCTTCCTTCCCGCCCTCCCCTCTTCCTTCTCATCCTCCCCCCTTCCTCCTCAGTCTCCCCCCTTCCTCCTCACTCTCCCTCCTTCCTTTCCACCCTTCCTCCTCCTTTCCCACACTCCCTCCTTCCTTTCCATCCTCCCTCCCTCTCTTCTTCCTTCTTTTCCTCCCCCTCTTCCTCCCTCTCTTCTTCCTTCTCTTCCTCCCCCTCTTCCTCCCTCTCTTCCTTCCTCTCTTTCGCCCTCTCTTCCTCCCTCTCTTCCTCCCTCTCTTCTTCTCTCCCATCTCCATTCCTCCCTCTCTCCCTTCTTCCCTCTCTTCCTCCCTCTCTTCCTCCCTCTCTTCCTACCTCTCTTCCTACCTCTCTTCCTCCCTCTCTTCCTTCCTCTCTTCCTCCCTCTCTTCCTCCCTCTCTTCCTCCCTCTCTTCCTCCCTCTCTTCCTCCCTCCCTTCCTCCCTCTCTTCCTCACTCCCTTCCTCCCTCCCTCACTCCCTTCCTCCCGGCCTCCCTCTCTTCCTCCCTCCCTCCTTTCCTCCCGCCCTCCCTCTCTTCTTCCCTCCCTCCATTCCTCCCTCCTCCCTCTCCTTCCCTCCGTCACTCCACGCCACCTGTTCTTGGAGTTGTATATTAGACGAAGTTACGACCTTGGGGATTCTGTTAACAGACATTAGTCTCGCAGTTCCTGACATAATTGTCTCGCGTCTTGAGCGGAGTACTTCACATTCTCTCCACACTCCACATTTTCTCCCTCTTTTCTCCTTCTCTTCCTCCATTCCCCGCCCGTGGGACTCCTACATATTCCTCCCTCCTTCTCCCTTCCCCCTTCCCCTCCCCGTCTCCAGCAATGAGATAAACTTCTCTTTTACCAACCTTTGTTTTCTCTTTCTCATTCTCTCTCTATGATTCTCTCTCCCCTATACATCCCTCACGATCCTCTCCCTCCCTACCTTCCCTCCCACTCCCCTCCCTCCCTTTACCCCCTTCCCTTCCTCCCCTTCCCTCCCTTCCTATTCTCTTTCTTCCTCTCCGTCTCTCCTTCCTCTCCACATTCATTTCTCCCTTCTTTCCCTACGTCTTCCTTTCACCTTGCCTTCCTTACCTTAATCTCCCTTTTCCTCCCTCAATCTCCCTTTTTCTCCATCAATCTCTCCTCCATCTGTCTCCCCTCCCCAAACCTCCATCCATCTCCTCTCCCTTCCCTCCATTTACCCTTTCCTCCCTACCTTTTCCTTTCCTTCCCTCACTCTCCCTTTCTCTCCTACCCACTCTCTTTCCTTCCTCTGCCCTCCCTTTCCCTCCTTTGCTCTCCCTTCCCCTCCATCTACCTTTCCCTCCCTAATTCTCCTTTTCCTTCCTTCTCTTCTCCTCTTTCCTTTCTTTATTACCCTTCCCTCCCTCAACTTCCATCCGTAACTCTCTCTCTCCCTTTCCCCCTCCTTCCCTCCCTCTTCCCCTCCTTCCCTTCCTCTCCCCTCCCTCCCTCCCTCTTCCCCTCCTTCCCTTCCTTTCCCCCTCCCTCCCTCCCTCCCTCCCTCTTTCCCTCCTTCCCTTCCTCTCCCCTTCCCTCCCTCCCTCTTCCACTCCTTCCCTTCCTCTCCACCTCCCTCCCTCCCTCTTCCCCTCCTTCGTTTCCTCTCCCTCTCCCTCTCTCCTTCTTCTCCTCCTTCCCTTCCTCTCCTCCTCCCTCCCTCCCTCTTCCCCTCCTTCCATTCCTCTACCCCTCCCTCCCTCCCTCTTCCCCTCCTTCCATTCCTCTACCCCTCCCTCCCTCCCTCCCTCTTCTCCTCCTTCCCTTCCTCTCCTCCTCCCTCCCTCTTCCCCCCTTCCCTTCCTCTCCTCCTCCCTCCCTCTTCCCTCCCTACCGCTTTACCATGTATAGACCAGATTCCCCTCTCTTTTTCTCCTTCCCCCACTCCCCTCTATCTCCAATCTGTGATCTATACATCCCCCCACCCCCTTCCCCTCTCCCTCTCCTTTCTAGTTCCTTCTGCGAGTTATGAGTCCCCCCCTCCCCCTCCCCTCCCCTCCCATCCCCCCCTCCCCTCCCCCTCTCTCCCCCTCCCTCCCCCTCCCCTTCTCTATCCCTTACTCTCCCAATTGAGAGTTATATCTCTCTCTTTCCTCTCTCTCTCTCTTTCCTCTCTCCTCTTTTTCTCTCGTATTACCATTTTCTACGATGTCGTTCCCCTCTTTCTATTCTCCTCCACCTCCTACCTTCCACCTCCTCCCCCCTACTCCACCGGATCCACATCCCTCCCTCTCTCCTCCTCTTTCTCTTTTTCCTTCTCCTCCTCCTCCTCCTCCTCTTCCTCCTCCTACTCCTCCACCCTTCTCATATCCCCTACTACTTCTCCCCCTCGTTCTATTCCTACTCCCCTCCTCTTTCCTCCTCCTCCTCCTCTTCCTCCTCCTCCTCCTCCTCCTCTTCTTCTTACTTCTTTCCACCATCCTACTTCTCCTCTTCCTCCTTCTTCGTTACTCCTCCCCCAACTTCCTTCCCTCCTACTCTTCTTCCTCTTCTCCTCCTCCACTTCCTTGTCCTGTCCCTCTTCCTTTTCTCCTCTTCTTCCTTCTGCCTTCTTCCTTCTCTTCCCCTCTTTCTTTTTTCCACACCTTCCTTTTCTCTTCTTCTTCCTTCTCTCCTTCTTCTCCTCTTCTTCCTTTTCTCCTCTCCCTTCTCTCCTATTCTTCCCTCTATCTTTCTCTTCCTTCTACTTTTACTCTTTCTTCTACTTTTCTCACATTCCTTCCTTTCTTCCTCCTTTTTCTCCTCATCCTCGTCCTTCTCCTCGTCTTCCTTCATTCTGTTCAACTTCTCTTCCTCCTTGTCCTCCTCCCCCTCCTTCCTCCTCCCCTCCTCCCTCCTCCCCTCTCTTCCCTCCTCCCCCTCCTTCCTCCTCCACCTCCTTCCTCCTCCCCCTCCTTCCTCCTCCCCCTTCTCTTCTCAAATACGATTTATATGCACTGGATATCTCCTCACTGTGTATATCATTTCTACAACACTGATATAAAAAGATAACAAGAAACACATATTAAGAAACGCTTAACTGTTTAAAGCTGTCACCTTTTCCCTATATGCTAGGATAGCCATCCCAGAGGGCACCAAACCCTTCGTAGCCCAGGGAGTAGAGGACTGATGACAAAACTCACATATTTTATTCTGACTAAAACTTGCTGATTTCATTCATCGAAGAGGTAGATCTTGGAGTTGACAGCTCGTAGCCCTCGCGACGAGGCTCGCTTTATATGTGTTGTTATATTGAGAGTCTGGTAAATGATTCTATCCAACTTGAAGGCTCTCTCTCTCTCTCTCTCTCTCTCTCTCTCTCTCTCTCTCTCTCTCTCTCTCTCTCTCGCTTAGGCCTCTTCATGTTCTAGAAGCATAGTTTGGTGTCACGTTTATAAATGTCTCCTTATCCACCCATCCTCCCCTATGTCTCACACATAACCTCCTCATTACCCTAATCTAAAAAAAAAAAAAAAAAAAAAAAAAAAAAAAAAAAAAAAAAAAAAAAAAAAAAAAAAAAAAAAAAAAAAAAAAAAAAAAAAATAATAAAACAAAAACAAACAAACAAATAATGAAAAAATAAATATTTACATAAATGAATAAATAAACAAATAAATAAATAAATAAATAAACTAATTCTGTAGTCTGTGTGTTGGTTTCTCTGTATCTGGTTGTCGGTTTGTCTGTCAATTCCTCTATCGGAGTGCCTGTTTGCATAGTCTTCCTCTCCATCACTCTCTCTTCCTCTCCAACTCCCTCTCCCACTCCCTCTCCCTCTATCCCTCTCCCTCCATCCCTCTCCCTCCATCCCTCTCCCTCCATCCCTCTCCCTCCATCCCTCTCCCTCCATCCCTCTCCCTCCATCCCTCTCCCTCCCTCCCTCTCCCTCCATCCCTCTCCCTCCATCCCTCTCCCTCCATCCCTCTCCCTCCATCCCTCTCCCTCCATCCCTCTCCCTCCCTCCCTCTCCCTCCATCCCTCTCCCTCCATCCCTCTCCCTCCCTCCCTCTCCCTCCCTCCCTCTCCCTCCCTCCCTCTCCCTCCATCCCTTACCCTCCATCCCTCTCCATCTATCCCTCTCCATCTATCCATCTATCCCTCTCTCCCTCCCTCTCTCCCTCCCTCTCTCCCTTCTCTTTTCCTCCCTCTCTCCCTCCCTCTCCCCGTCTCTCCTTCCCTCTCTCCCTCCCTCTCCCCCTCCCTCTCTCCCTCCTTCTCACTCTACCTCCTTCTCTCTCTCCCTCCCTCTCTCTTTACCTCCTTCCCTCTCTCCTCCTCTATCTCCTTCCCCTCTCTCCCTCCCTACCTCCTTTCTCTCTCTCCGTCCCTCTCTCCCTCCCTCTCTCCCTGTCTCTCTATCTCCCTCTCTCCCTACCTCCTTCTTTCTCTCCCTCTCTCCCTACCTCCTTCTCTCTCTCCCTCCCTACTTCCTTCTCTCTCTCCATCCCTCTCCCCCTCCTCTCTCCTTTTATACCTTACCAAGAATATTAATATTTTGCTGCGAGTATAACAATAGAAACTTTTTTTTTAAATAGAATTTTACACCTACAAAAACGAAATAAAAGAAATTCAGTATAATAAACAGATATAAATAGATATACAAATGATAAAAAGAAAATAGAAAACGTAGAATAAACTAAAAATAATCACGTATTCTGTCTCTCTCTATCACTCTCATGCTAATGGTCTCACGATCTTGCTTTCCCTATCTCTCTCTCTCTCTCTCTCTCTCTCTCTCTCTCTCTCTCTCTCTCTCTCTCTCTCTCTCTCTCTCTCTCTCTCTCTCTCTCTCTCTCACTCTTTCCCCCTCTCTCTTTCTCTCTCTCTCTCCTCTCTCTCTCCTCTCTCTCTCTCTCTCTCTCTCTCTCTCTCTCTCTCTCTCTCTCTCTCTCTCTCTCTCTCTCTCTCTTAGTTCATCTCTCTCCCATTCTCTTGTTTTCCATGTCTCCCTCACAACATCTTTCCTCCTCACCAATTACTCACCTACTACTCATTCACTCACTCACACACTCATTCATCCACCCATTCACTCATTCATTCACTCATCCACCCATTCACTCACTCATTCACCCACTCACTCACTCATCCACCCATTCACTCATTCATCCACCCATTCACTCACTCATCCACCCACTCATCCACCTGCTCACTCACTCATGCACCTATTCACTCACTCATCCACCCGCTCACTCGCTCATCCATTCACTCATCCACCCATTCACTCACTCATCCACCCACTCACTCACTCATCTACCCGCTCACTCACTCATCCACTCACTCATCCACCCATCCACTCACTCATCCACCCATTCACTCACTCATCCACCTGCTCACTTATCCACCCATTGACTCACTCATCCACCCATTCACTCACTCATCCTCCCATTCATCCATCTGCTCACTCACTCATCCACCCGCTCACTCACTCATCCACTCACTCATCCAACCATTCACTCACTCATCCACCTACTCACTCATCCACCCATTCACTCACTCATCCACCCGCTCACTCACTCATACACTCATTCACTCACTCATCCACCCATTCAATCACTTGCTCATCCACCCACTCACTCATCCACCCACTCAATCAATCACTTTCTCAATCACTCATTCTCTAACTGCCTTCCTCTCCTCTCCCCCCTCCCTCCCTCCCTCCCTCCCTCCCTCCCTCCCTCCCTCCCTCTCTCTCTCTCTCTCTCTCTCTCTCTCTCTCTCTCTCTCTCTCTCTCTCTCTCTCTCTCTCTCTCTCTCTCTCTCTCTCTCTCTCTCACACACACACACACACACACACACACACACACACACACACACACACACACACACACACACACACACACACACACACACACACACACACACACACACACACACACACACACACTATCTCTCTCTCTCTTCTCTCTCTCTCCCTCATTCTCTCCCTCTTTTCCTCCTCTCTCTTCCCTTACTCTTTTATCTCTCCCTCTCTTCCTCTCTTTCATTCTTATATTCAAGACTTTCGTCCCTAAGGAAACAAGCTCTACTCTACTCTTCTTTCCTTCTCTTCCCTCTTCCTCCCTCTCTCCCTCCCTCCTTTCTCACTATGTTTCTCACGTCTCACTCTCTTCCCTCTTTCCTCTCACGTCCCCGCACGCTTGAACTCACCCTTCATCTTTCTTTTCCATTTTCTCTCACGTCTTCTCTTTCGTCCTCTCTTCGGTCTCCCTCTATTCCTCTCCATTCTTGTCTTACTTCCTTTTCACTCAGCTCTTTCCCTCCCTCCCTTCTCTCTCTCCCTACTCTCTCTCCCTACTCTCTCTCCCTCCCTCTCCCTCCCTCCCTCTCCCTCCCTCCCTCTCCTTCCTCTCTCTCCCTCCTCTCTCTCCCTCCTCTCTCTCCCTCCTCTCTCTCCCTCCTCTCTCTCCCTCCTCTCTCCCTCCTCCCTCCTCTCCCTCTCTCTCCCTCCTCTCTCTTCCTCCTCTCTCTCCCTCCTCTCTCTCCCTCCTCCCTCTCCCTCCTCCCTCTCCCTCCTCCCTCTCCCTCCTCTCTCCCTCCTCTCTCTCCCTCCTCTCTCTCCCTCCTCTCTCTCCCTCCTCTCTCTCCCTCCTCTCTCTCCCTCCTCTCTCTCCCTCCTCTCTCTCCCTCCTCTCCCTCCCTCCTCTCTCTCCCTCCTCTCCCTCCCTCCTCTCTCTCCCTCCTCTCTCTCCCTCCTCTCTCGCCCTCCTACCTCTCCCTCCTCTCTCTCCCTCCTCACTCTCTCCCTCCCCCTCCTCTCTCCCTCCTCTCTCTCCCTCCTCTCACTCCCCCTCCTCTCTCTCCCTCCTCTCTCTCCCTCCTCTCTCTCCCTCCTCTCTCTCCCTCCTCTCTCTCCCTCCTCTCTCGCCCTCCTCTCTCTCCCTCCTCTCTCTCCCTCCCTCCCTATCCCTCCTACCTCTCCCTCCTACCTCTCCCTCCTCCCTCTCCCTCTCTCCTTCCCTCTCTCTCCCTCCCTCTCCCTCCATCGCTGTCTCTCCATCTCTCCCTCTCTCTCCCTCCCTCTCTCTCCCTCCCTCTCCTTCCTCCATCTATCTCCCTCCCTCTGCATCCCTCCCTCCCTCTCCCTCCCTCTATGTCCCTCCTCTCTCCCTTCCTCTCTCCCTCCCTTTCCCTCCCATTCCCTCCCTCCCCCTTCTTCTCTCTCCCTTCCTCCCTCTCTCTCCATCCCCCTTACTCCCTCTCCCTTACTCCCTTTCCCTTCCTCTCTCTCCCTTCCTCTCTCTCCCTTCCTCCCTCTCCCTTCCTCCCTCTCCCTTCCTCCCTCTCCCTTCCTCCCCCTCCCTTCCTTTCCCTCCCTTTCCCTCCCTTTCCCTCCCTTTCCCTCCCTTTCCCTCCCTCCCTTCTTCCCTTTCTCCCTCTCTCTCTCTTTTCCTCTCGTTCCCTCTCTCCCTCCTCTCACCCCCTCTCTCTCTCCTCTCTCTCTCTCTACCTCCCTCTCTCTTTCTCCTCTCTCTCTCTCCCTCCCTCCCTCTCTCTCTCTCCCTCCCTCTCTCTATTTCTCCCCTTCCCATTTGACCCTCCCCTCCCCCTGGAATTCGCCCCGACATGCTGAGCTGAGCCGACCATTTATAGCCAGCCCACATGCTGGAAACAAGCGGGGACCCTCTCTGCCAACCGGGCCGGGGGGAGGTGAGAGGGGGGAGGGGGGAGGTGAGAGGGGGAGGGGGTAGAGGGAGGGGGAGGGGGGCGGTTGGCGGAACGTTGGAAGCAAACGTTTATTGCACTTCCTTGCAGGATTGACACTTGCAAGTAATGGACTCGGTTGATAATAGAACAGGACCCAGGCAAGGGGATGAGTTATAAGGCCGAGTGGGCAGGAGGTTGGGGAAGGGGTGGGGGTGAGGGTGGGGGAGATTAGCTGCGGGGGAAATGGGGAGGGGAAGGGGAAGGGGAGAAGGAGGGTAGAGATATGGGGGAGTGAGGGGAGAGCGAGCGGAGAGCAAGGGGAGAGCGAGGAGAGAGAGCGAGAGGGAGAGCTAGGGAGAGGGCGAGGGGAAGAGCGAGGGGGAGAGTGAAGGGGAGAGCGAGGGGGGAAAGCGAGGGGGAGAGGAAGAAGGGAGAGCGAGGGGGGAGAGCGAGGGGGGAGAGTGAGGGGGAGAGTGAGAGGAAGAGCGAGAGGGAGAGCGAGAGTGAGATCAAGGGGGAGAGCGAGGGGGAGAGCGAGGGGGAAAGCGAGGGTGATAGCGAGGGGGAGAGAGAGGGGGAGAGCGAGGTGGAAGAGAGGGGGAGAGGGATGGGGGAGAGGGAGGGGGGGAGGGGGAGAGGAGTAGAGGGGGAGAGCGAGGGGAAGAGCGAGGGTGGAGAGGGAGGGGGAGAGCGCAGGGAGAGCAAGAGAGGAGAGGGAGAGCGAGGGGGAAAGCAAGGGGGAGAGTAAGAGGGAAAGCAAGGGGGAGAGCAAAGGGGAGAGCAAAGGGGAGAGCAAGGGGAAGAACCAGGGGGAGAGCGAGGGAAGAGATCGAGGGGAAAGGGACGGGGGAAAGAGGGAAGACCGAGGGTAGAGTGAGGGGGAGAGTGAGGGGGAGAGCGAGGGGAGAGCAAGAGGGGAGAGCAAGAGGGGAGAGCGAGGGGGGAGCGAGGGGGGAGAGCGAGGGGGGAAGCGAGGGGGGAAAGCGAGGGGGAGAGCAAGGGGGGTAGAGCGAGGGGGAGAGCAAGGGGGGTAGAGCGAGGGGGAAAGCGATGGGGAGAGCGAGGGGGGGAAGCGATGGGGAGAGCTAGAAGGGAGAGCAAGGGGGGTAGAGCGAGGGGGGACAGCGAGAGGGAGAGCAAGGGGAGAGCAAGAGCGGAGGAGGGGATAGCGAGGGGGAGAACGAGGGGAAGAGCGAGGAGGAGAGCGAGGGGGAGAACGTGGGAAAGTGCGAGGCGGAAGAGAGGGAGGGGGAGGAAGGGGGAGAGGGAGGGGGAGAGGGAGGGGGAGAGGGAGAAGGAGAGGGAGGGGGAGAGGAGGGGGAAGGGCGAGGGAGGAGAGTGAGGGGAGAGTGGAATCTGCTCTCTGTTGCATGAAATAATCTGTTTTTAATCGGAAAACAAACATGAAATCTTTGTCCGAATCTCATGAAAGAGTGACGATGTTGCAAAAAGGGACAACGATGCAGTAGATTTCAATAAATGATTAAATAAACAAACAAATGAATAAACAAATTAATAATTAAACAAATAAATTAATAAGCTAATAAACAAATTAAACAAACAAATAAACTAGTAAACTAATAAACGAATAAGTAATAAATAAACAGGAAATTAAGTGAATAGGTACATAATTCCATAAATAGCTAAACAGAAAATACGTAAGTAAATAATAGAAAAATAAATAAACATATAAACATATAAGATAAATTCTTATAATTCAATCGACGTGAAAAAAGAAATTATGATACATGAAATATCTAACACCTCAACGGAAAAACTCAAATGTCTAAGATATCAAAACTTTACTTCTCTCTGTACCAGTGCACCATCTTCCCAATCTATTCACCACTCTCCACCTCGCTCTTCTTCCCCCTCCCACCCCTCCTCCTTCCTCTTCCCACCCCTCCTCCTTCCTCTTCCCAGCCCTTCTCCTTCCTCTTCCCAGCCCTTCTCCTTCCTCTTCCTAGCCCTTCTCCTTCCTTTTCCCAGCCCTCCTCCTTCCTCTTCTCTTCCCAATTTTTCCTCCATACACAAGTGCATTGGTCTGACACACAAAAATATTCACAAGGCATCCATAATACAGGTATAGTGTATATATTATATATATATATACATATATATATATATATATATATATATATATATATATATATACTGTATATATATATATATATACTGTATATATATATATATACTGTATATATATATATATATATATATATATATACATATATATATATATATATATATGTACACACCTATATAATCCAAAATACAGTTATAGAGAGCATCCACACCTTTGCATCTTCAGCTTCATCTACTTCCCCTTACCTTCAATCTCAACTTTCTTCACCTCTTCGTATGTCACCTCCCCCTATGGCTTCTCCACCTATTCCCCCTCTTCTTCCTCACTCTATCTCCTCCTCCTCCTCCCCTACTCTTCCAACTGCGCCTTATTTTTCTCTACCTACTCTTCCCTCTCCTCCTCTTCCTCCACCTGCCTCCTCTTCTCCTTTTCCCTCTCCTCTCAATCCTTCTCTTCACCCATCCATCCATCCTCTATGCTTGTAAGAGGCTGGTAGATAAGTAGGTAGATAGAGGGGTAGGTGGCGAGAATTTAATTTTTACAAGTTAGTTGTTTTGAAAACAATAGCCGCGAAGGAGTTGCGGGGTTGCATAATTTCGCTCACCATCTAAAGTTTATATACAACAGCTAGGGTAAATATTTTAATGCTGAGGTGACAGTATGTTAACTAGGCTATTCCACTTCGATGCTGAGATTGCTTGTCTAAGCTGTATTGCTTAAGACGATGTAACAGTCTTTCTGATTGGAGAAGGGTGGAGGAGAAAATTCTTATTGGTGAATGGGAGAAAAGTCACGGCCTAAAGGGGAGACACTTATTTGTAACAATCAAGATTATTGGATGAATTAAGTAGTGACGTCGGAACAGAGATGGCTTAGTGAGTGGATTGGGGATCCCAGGCGGGAGACCTCTGGTGTACTTAAGACAAATACGTTGCAGAGAATTAGTGAAGAAAGAAAGAAAAACTATACCTCCGTTTTAATTCACCTACTAAAAAATGTTGATTACATAGAGACGAAGAAAACTGAAATGAAAGTGATGGGGTCGAAAATGCTCCTCCTCCACCACCTCCTCCTCCTCCTTGTCTACCTCCTCTACCTCCCCATTCATCTCCTCTTCCTCCTTCCCTCATCAAACTCATATTATCATCCTCGTTCTCCTCCTATCCTTACGAGTAATCTATGGCCAACCAACCTCCTCCTCCTCCTCCTTCTCCTCCTCCTCCTCCTCCTCCTCCTCCTCCTCCTCCTCCTCCTCCTCCTCCTCCTCCTCCTCCTCCTCCTCCTCCTCCTCCTTCTCCTCCTCCTCCTCCTCCTCCTCACCTCGAAGGTAAGCTTAGCACTGTAGCTACTTTTAAGCCTTTTAATACGGTGAACCACACGTACTATACTGTACATGTTCTTCCTCTTCCTATTCAGTTAAAGATCC
>NC_134793.1:40591720-40614220 GCF_046742065.1 Oratosquilla oratoria
TTCCTCCTTCCTTCATCCTTACCTATCTACCTCCATACCTCCCTCTCTACCTATCTACATCCCTCCCTCTTTCCCTACTTACCTCCCTCTCTACCTATATACGTACCTACCTCCCTTCTCTCTTTTTCCCTCTCTCTCCCTGTCTCCATCAAAAATTCAATTTCACCAGAGGGTATTTCGTTAGGCAAAAGTGCACTTCTCTCTGATGTACAACCATTCCATCCTTTCATTCCCATCCCTCCCCATTCCCCCATTCCCCAATTCCCCCAATTTCTTTCGCTATGTACAAGCCGGCACGGGCAGATTAGCCTCACGAAGGCCAGGGTTAAGGGAAATATATATGAACAAAAAAGTGTCTACGTCCCTGACAATTTTTTTTTTTTCTTAAAGAGTTTGAGTATTTTTTCGAGTAACATATTTCCTTCTGCTTTTAACAGTTCGACGGGGATACCACTAGATCCAGATATTTTTTTCTTCAATTTTTCATACCGTTACCTTCCCCGTAATGTAATGACATGACTTTGCCATTTTGACAGACTGGTATATAATTCAAAGTCTCTCTTCTCTACCACAAGTTAAATTTGTTCTAAGCTACGTCACGCAAAAATTTCATCCCCAAGTGAACTGAAGATAAAAGGTTTGCTGTCCTCACTCTAAGAATGATAACTGTGTTCCAAAATTACTTAAATTCCTGGAACTCAGAATTAGATAACTTTATGGATGGGAGTCATTGCTGCTTAGTGTAGGCCTTATGGTCCCTTGCAGTCTCCTTCATTCTTATGTTCTTATGTTTTGAGCTCTCTGAGCTCAACAACAACAACAACAACAACAACAACAACAACAACAACAACAACAACATCAACATCAACATCAACATCAACATCAACATCAACATCAACAACAACATCAACAACAACATCAACAACAACATCAACAACAACATCAACAACAACATCAACAACAACATCAACAACAACATCAACAACAACATCAACAACAACATCAACAACAACAACATCAACAACAACATCAACAACAACATCAACAACAACATCAACAACAACATCAACAACAACATCAACAACAACATCAACAACAACATCAACAACAACATCAACAACAACATCAACAACAACATCAACAACAACATCAACAACAACATCAACAACAACATCAACAACAACATCAACAACAACATCAACAACAACATCAACAACAACATCAACAACAACATCAACAACAACATCAACAACAACATCAACAACAACATCTACAACAGCATTATCAACAGCATCAACAACAGCATCTACAACAACAGCATCAACATCAACAACAGCCACATCTACAATAACAACAGCATCAACAACATCAACAACAACATCAACAACATCAACAACAACATCAACAACAACATCAACAACAACATCAACAACAACATCAACAACAACATCAACAACAACATCAACAACAACATCAACAACAACATCAACAACAACATCAACAACAACATCAACAACAACATCAACAACAACATCAACAACAACATCAACAACAACATCAACAACATCAACAACAACATCAACAACATCAACAACAACATCAACAACAACATCAACAACATCAACAACAACATCAACAACAACATCAACAACAACATCAACAACAACATCAACAACAACATCAACAACATCAACAACATCAACAACATCAACAACAACATCAACAACAACATCAACAACATCAACAACAACATCAACAACAACATCAACAACATCAACAACAACATCAACAACATCAACAACATCAACAACAACATCAACAACAACATCAACCTCAACATCGTTATCATCAACATCAACATCAACATGAACAACATCAACAACCTCATCATCAACAAGATCAACAAGATCAACATCAACAACAACAACAACAACAACAACAACAACAACAACAACAACAACAACAACGTCTCGAGTATTGTTGACAAAAAACTTGGAACCCGCCAACAGTTCTCAAGCTTTACCAAAGCTCAGAGGGCAAGCTAAGGATATACTTTATTTACCGAAAAAAGAAAGAAAGAAAGAAAGAAAGAAAGAGAGAGAGAGAGAGAGAGAGAGAGAGAGAGAGAGAGAGAGAGAGAGAGAGAGTGAGAGAGAGAGAGAGAGAGAGAGAGAGAGAGAGAGAGAGAGAGAGAGAGAAAATCAGATTTATGATATCTGGTAGTTCCCAACTACATGCTCAACGGGACACAAGAACCCACAACACATCTTAGCGCCCATGGTCCTTATTTTAGGACGTGTGAACGGGGTATTTGGGGTTTAACCAACGTGTTCGACGACCAAATACCCTGTTCACACGTTCAGACATCACTTTAAACACGTGTCTGTCGAACCGCGTTCGACGAACCGAGACCGTGTGAACTTCCTCTTATAGTCGGCAATAAGGGGGAAAACAATCAAACGATTTTGTAAAACCAAGACCAAAAACTGACACCTGCACCGACCATGTGACGGATAGGACAATGCATACTATGATACAGCGTATGGAGTACTAAATAATGGTCTCGGGAAACACATTGCAGACATAAGGCAACACCAGGAAACAAACGCTCTAGAAAACCACATTGACGACACAGAGGAACACTTCCTAAATTAGTAGAGAACCACTTCTTTAGTATACGATCTTAAAACAAAAAAAAAAAATTCTATATATATATATATATATATATATATATATATATATATATATATATATATATATATATATGCTCGAGTTAGTGAACGGCAACGTTGAACATTCTGGATCTGTGTGTGTATATGATTCACCATAGTATTTAGATTACGTATTGGACTCGTGATCGACAGTTTTTTCCTTCCCGGAAGAGAGCTCAGAGCTCGTATATGACCGATCTATGGGTAAAGCTGTGACCTTACACGGACACACACACCCAACTCCCCTGCCCACGAGAGTTGGAGTAACAACCTGCAGCGTAGAGATACTAAAATTACTTCAGCCCTGGGCGAGATTCGAACCCGGACCTCCGTAGTGGCAGCCGGGAACTCTACCAACTGCGCCACATGTGTGTGTGTGTGTGTGTGTGTGTGTGTGTGTGTGTGTGTGTGTGTGTGTGTGTGTGTGTGTGATTCACTATGGTCATGGATTACGTGTTGGACTCATGATCGACAGTTTTTACCCTCCCGGGAGACAGCTCAGAGCTCATGTATGACAGATCTATGGGCAATGCTGTGACCTTTCACGCACACACACACACCCAACTCCCCACCCACGAGTGTAAGTGTGTGTGAGTGTGAGTGTGAGTGTGTGTGAGTGCGTGAGTGTGTGTGTGTGTGTGTGTGTATTCACTTGGTCTTTTGGATCACGTGTTGGACTCGTGATCGACTGCTATTTCCCTCCCGGAAGAGAGCTCGGAGCTCATATATCCGATCTATGTGTAATGCTGTGACCTTGCACACACACACACACCCCAACTCCCCGCCCACGAGAGTTGGAGTAACACCCCGCAGAGCAGCGATACTGACATTATTTCAACCCTGGGCGGGATTCGAACCCGGACCTCCGTGTGTGTGTGTGTGTGTGTGTGTGTGTGTGTGTGTGTGTGTGTGTGTGTGTGTGTGTGTGTGTGTGTGCGTGCACATACACTCCCATACATTTCTCTACCATCCAGTTTTCAACCATACGCATTTCACGTCAGACTAGTAAACATACAACAGTTTCACCTTCGTGTGGCACAATTACAAATTTCCAAGTGACGCGAAGAAAGCTACCAACTCATACCTTCCCCTCCCTTCACCCATCTCCCTCCAATTACCCTTCCCTTTCCATCCCTTCCACCCCTTTCCCTACCTAAAATCCCCCTCTTCCCCAACCCTGATCCGTTTGGAAAGGTTTCAGTATCCCTGGCTCTATCAAGGGAGGAATATATACAATCCATTTTTTGTTTTATTTGCTACACATGGTTTGGATCTCCTATATTCCTTCACCAATCAAGGGTTTGTATTGGACAAGGGACGTTCCTTGTAATGCAGGACAATCTGGGGCCGGAGGAGGAGGAGGAGACCGGAGGAGGACGAGGAGGAGGAGACTGGAGGAGGACGAGGAGGAGGAGACTGGAGGAGGACGAGAAGGAGGAGACTGGAGGAGGACGAGGAGAAGGAGTATGTAGGAGGAAGAGGAGGAGGAGACTGGAGGAGGACGAGGAGGCGAATGGAGGAGGACGAGGAGGAGGAGACTGGAGGAGGACGAGGAGGAGGAGACTGGAGGAGGACGAGGAGGAGGAGACTGGAGGAGGACGAGGAGGAGGAGACTGGAGGAGGACGAGGAGAAGGAGTATGTAGGAGGACGAGGAGGAGGAGACTGGAGGAGGACGAGGAGGAGGACGAGGAGGAGGAGACTGGAGGAGGACGAGGAGGAGGAGACTGGAGGAGGACGAGGAGGAGGACGAGGAGGAGGAGACTGGAGGAGGACGAGGAGGAGGAGACTGGAGGAGGACGAGGAGGAGGAGACTGGAGGAGGACGAGGAGGAGGAGACTGGAGGAGGACGAGGAGGAGGACGAGGAGGAGGAGACTGGAGGAGGACGAGGAGGAGGAGACTGGAGGAGGACGAGGAGGAGGAGACTGGAGGAGGACGAGAAGGAGGAGACTGGAGGAGGACGAGGAGAAGGAGTATGTAGGAGGACGAGGAGGAGGAGACTGGAGGAGGACGAGGAGGAGACTGGAGGAGGACGAGGAGGAGCAGATTGGAGGAGGACGAGGAGGAGGAGACTGGAGGAGGACGAGGAGAAGGAGTATGTAGGAGGACGAGGAGGAGGAGACTGGAGGAGGACGAGGAGGAGACTGGAGGAGGACGAGGAGGAGGAGACTGGAGGAGGACGAGAAGGAGGAGACTGGAGGAGGACGAGGAGGAGGAGACTGGAGGAGGACGAGGAGGAGGAGACTGGAGGAGGACGAGGAGGAGGAGACTGGAGGAGGACGAGGAGGAGACTGGAGGAGGACGAGGAGGAGGAGACTGGAGGAGGACGAGAAGGAGGAGACTGGAGGAGGACGAGGAGGAGGAGACTGGAGGAGGACGAGGAGGAGGAGACTGGAGGAGGACGAGGAGGAGGAGACTGGAGGAGGACGAGGAGAAGGAGTATGTAGGAGGACGAGGAGGAGGAGACTGGAGGAGGACGAGGAGGAGGAGACTGGAGGAGGACAAGGAGGAGGAGACTGGAGGAGGACAAGGAGGAGGAGACTGGAGGAGGACAAGGAGGAGGAGACTGGAGGAGGACAAGGAGGAGGAGACTGGAGGAGGACAAGGAGGAGGAGACTGGAGGAGGATGAGGAGGAGACTGGAAGAGGAGGAGACTGGAGGAGGAGACTGGAAGAGGACGAGGAGGAGACTGGAGGAGGACAAGGAGGAGGAGACTGGAGGAGGACAAGGAGGAGGAGACTGGAGGAGGAGGAGGAGGAGACTGGAAGAGGAGGAGACTGGAGGAGGAGACTGGAAGAGGACGAGGAGGAGACTGGAAGAGGACGAGGAGGAGACTGGAGGACGAGGAGGAGACTGGAGGACGAGGAGGAGACTGGAGGAGGAGGAGACTGGAGGAGGAGGAGACTGGAGGAGGAGGAGACTGGAGGAGGAGGAGACTGGAAGAGGAGGAGACTGGAGGAGGAGGAGACTGGAGGAGGAGGAGGAGGAGGAGGAGGAGGAGGAGGAGGAGGAGGAGGAGGAGGAGGAGGAGGAGGAGGAGGATTGAGTCTGATTCAGCCAAAGGAAAATACGACAGGATTCCTTCTGACCTCAAGTCATCATCCAGGCTTATGTCTGTTCCTTGTGAAGGAATTTATCGTTATCTATTTTCATATTTCTGAAAATGACAGAAACATATTTGTGACATACAGGCAATTGGATACCAAAATATTGGCTTACCCAAGCTTTGCCTCGAAATATAGAGACTACATATATACACATGTGTATATATGCACATATATACAAAGATACACACACTACACACACATATATACTGCATGCAAACACAAATGCATTCACACATACTACATGAATGTACACATAATGCATACATGCATACCTACTACATATATACACACCTACCACATACATACACACCAACTGAATACATGCACACCTACTACATATGTACACACCGACCACATATATACATACCTACCACATACATACACACCTACCACATATATACACACCTACCTCATACATACACACCTACCACATACATACACACCTACATCATACATACACACCTACATCATACATACACACCTACTATATATATGCACACCTACTACATACATACACACCTACTACATAAATACATACCTACTATATATATATACACACCTGCTACATTAGTGCACACCTACTACATACGTGCACACCTACTACATACGTTCACACGTACTACATACATACACATCTACTACATACATACACACCTACTACATACATATACACCTACTACATGAATACACACCTACTACATACATACACACCTACTACATATATACACACCTGTCACACACATACACACCTACCACATACATACACATCTACTATATACACACGTCCCACATACATGCACACCTACCACATACATACACATCTACTACATACATACACACCTACCACATACATACATACCAACCACATACATACACATCTACTACATACACACCTCCCACATACATGGACACATACAACATACACACCTACCACATACATACAAACTTAACATATACATACACACGTACCACATATATACACACCCACCACATACATACACACACACGACACAAATACACACTTTCTACATACATATACACCTACCACATACATATAAACCTAACACATACGTACACACATACTACATACGTATGGATGTATTATATATATATATATATATATATATATATATATATACATATATATGTATTCAGCTCAGGTAAATCTCTATGCAATCAACCGTTTTGAAATACCAAGAACGGGCAGCCAATCTCTTCTCTGAATCCTCTCAGACCGTTTACTGCCCAGTCGTCTGAGACAGAAACTTCCCTTTGCCTGCTTCATAACTTGTTATAACGAGAAGAGATCTCCTTTCGTTTAAGAGCCCAACGCACCTGAATACCAAAAAAAATCAAACATCCCTACACCGACCTCTTCTTCTGCAGGAGTCCACAACTTTCAAGAAATTGGAAGGAAAAGGGTAAGGAGGCAATGAGTGGGTGATTTGCATTTTAAGAGTATTTGATGTTCTCGTTGGCTATGTATGTACAATTTTGTATACAAATCTTCATTCTGGTCTATTACTTTTTTATGTGGTGCTGTGTATTTCTTTTTTATGTGTCGATATATATTTGTATCTATGGTGTGTGTGTGTGTGTGTGTGTGTGTGTGTGTGTGTGTGTGTGTGTGTGTGTGTGTGTGTGTGTGTGTGTGTGTGTGTGTGTGTGTGTGTGCGTGTGTGTGTGTGTGTGTGTATGTGTGTATTTACGTAGTTGTATTTACCTAGTTGTATTTTACGGGACGAGAGCTATGCTCGTAGTGACCCGTTTTCGTATCTCTCCACATCCAGTTTATTCTTACAATCGTGTATAGATTTGGCATTCACTGTTTCTCCGTTCAGGTCTCTTCTGTAGCTGCCTTTCTTTAGTTTCTTTTCGTGTCCTCTTGTTTCTCTTCTGTCCCACTTTAATAAGTCGTCTCTGTCGAGAATTTCCATCCCTTTCATAATTCTGAAAATGGTCAACAAATCGCCTCTTTCTCTTCTTTGTTCCAGTGATGACAGATGTCATTTTTCCAGTCTTTGTTCGTTTGTCAGGTTTGTCAGTGTAGGCGCCAACTTTGTCGCTGCTCTTTGTATTCTTTCTAACTTTCTTATGTTCTTCTTTGTGCTAGGTGTCCACAGTGTTGCAACATATTCTAGTTTAGGTCTTATCAGATCAGTGTAACAACTATTTTTTTAACCATCTCCTCATCCATGTAGTCGAAGCCACTTTCATTGACCTCAATAAGTTAAAAGTCTCTTCAAATAATTTATAGACATGTTTATCAAGTGTCAAGTCAAATGAGATGATTACACCCAGGTCCCTTTCTGAATCGATTTTCTGACTTTTTTGTTTCCAATTTTGTACTGTCCCGATACTCTATTTTTACTTTTTCCAAATTCCATTATGCTACATTTTTTAATCTCACTTTTCCGACTCCATTCCCATATTTTGTCTAGGTCTTCTTGTAGCGATATGCAATCTTCTTCTTTTCTTAGTCTCTTGAGTAATTTGTCATCGTCAGCAAAGAAGTTCATATAACAGTTTAATCCCTCATCCATATCATTTATGTGTTTGTGTGTTTGTGTGTGTGTGTGTGTGTGTGTGTGTGTGTGTGTGTGTGTGTGTGTGTGTGTGTGTGTGTGTGTGTGTGTGTGTGTGTGTGTGTGTGTGTGTGTGTGATTCACCATTCACCATGGTCTTTGGATCACGTGTTGGACTAGTGATCGACAGCTACCCTCCCGGAAGAGAGCTCAGAGCTCATATATAATCAACCTATGGGTACTGCTGTGACCTTACACACACACACACACACACACACACACACACACACACACACACACACACACACACACACACACACACACACACACACACACACACACACACAAACTTCCCGACCACGAGAGTTGGAGTAACGACTCGCAGCGCAACGGTGCTAAAATTATTTCAGCTCTAGGCGGAATTCGAACCTGGCCCGCCGTACTGGTGGCCGCGAACGCAACCGATATATATATATATATATATATATATATATATATATATTATATATATTTATGTGTGTGTGTGTGTGTGTGTGTGTGTGTGTGTGTGTGTGTGTGTGTGTGTGTGTGTGTGTGTGTGTGTGTGTGTGTGTTCTAGCAAAAATATTTGGTCCTAGCAAGTATGAATGAACTAATGGATCTTAAAATAGAAAAATGAAAAAACTCTGTTTCTAAAAATATTTCAATAAAAAGAGTTATGCGTTGGAAATATTTTTTCATATTGCTTAATTTTTGCTCTCACATTCGCATATTTTAATTACTATAACAAAACAAGATTCCCATAACATTTTCTTTTTCTTTTTTAATATTAATTTTGTTCTTTCTCGTTTATTTTGACGGCATATATATTCACTAATTCATTTAATTTTGTATATCTATATTTTATAATATTATGGATTCTAGTCCCGTAAGAATATTAAGCACTAAAGAAATTGATAGATCAAATGTAATACAATAAATACATACATATACTAAGGGGTTTTCCCCCTTACAAGGGAGGTAGCCAAAAAACAAAAGCATAAAAACAACTCCCACCCATTCCATCTCCATATACTCCACTCCCATCCACCCCCTTCCCTCCCTCTTATCTTTGCACCTCCTGGATGACAGGTCATTCCTGCATCTCGCCCACTGCCCTGGGTCAAAAGCAGTGTCGCAAGACACAGCACATCCACAGCAAGGCCGCTTCATTAAATCGGCGACTCCCCCTCTCTCCATCCCCTTATGCAGAAAAGGAGAAGACGGGAAGGAATCCTATCTGGCTGTATCAAAATACTTTTTACACATAATTCTTCACCCCCCCATCCCCCACCCACTCCCACTCATGCATCACAGCATCATGCATACACAGCCATTTTTCATTCACCCCCTATCTTCTTTCATCACTCGTCCTTTCTCAACAGACATTCCCCTCTTTCCGAATGCCCCTTTTACCCCATCCATCCATCTCATCCTTGGTCGCCCCCTCATGTTCACTTCTTTCACTTCTGCCTTCCACACTTCTTTTACTAATCTTTCTTCACTCATTCTTTCCATGTGTTCAAACCATCCTAATACTCTATCACCAAACCTATCTCCCAATTCCCTTTCCAACCCCGTTCTCCTCCTCACCTCCTCATTTCTCACTCTATCCAACCTCGTAACTCCTATCATACTTCTTAGGCACCTCATTTCAAACACATTCAAACTCCTCCTCTCTTCCCTTATTATGTTTTGTGTTTTTGCCTTATACAGTACTGTCACGAACACTCCTACATACTGATGAAACAAATTAAGATTAATAAAATTAAATAAATGAATAGAATAAATGAAATATATAAAAAGAATAAAACGCAAAAAACAAAAGAAACATAATGAACTATCGAATATACAAATATATAAACGAAATAACTAAATATATAAGCCAAAAAATTAATAGAATCAATACTTAATAATTACGACAATGCAGCTAAACAAAGGAAACCACAATCTTGACTTTCCAGGAGAAGAGTCTCCTACACAAGACTTCTGAAGCCTTCAGGAGAGCTTCTGACAGCTGAAGACCAGACCCATATATCTATTAGGCTCGTTTCACACGTATCAACTTTTCGCCATGCGCCGTCCACGACACGACGTCGTGTTCTCAAATAATCATGGAGGTCTAAGGACGCTTTCACACATCACGACCACGCCCATTTGTAGAAACGTCCGTAGATTTCCAACGTTATTTGAGAGCACGGCGTCGTATCGTGGACGGCGCACGACGAAAAGCCAATACGTGTAAAACGAGGCTCTAGTGGAGCGACGTGATCATCGCTATATTGGTTAAGTGGGGCAAAAGAAAACACGAGTGCTCTTGTCTTCTGCATTACAGAACCTATGAGATATACGAATTCTGACACCAATTCCAAGGCTTTCTTTTAAATCATTTTCATTTCCCTTTTGGTGTCTTCTTTAGTCGTGAGGATTATGTAAATTACCAAGGTCTTGGACCACGTGTCAGACCCGTGATTGACAGCTGTTACCTGTTCAGTGGTTATATATGCCCGATCTATGGGTAATGCTGTGACCTTATGCACATTCTATCAGTTCCTTTCCTTCCAGGTCAAACGTGTAGAGGTAATCTGGGTATAATTAGTCCCATCCTTGACTATGCGATGTAGTTTTGGCCTCTGTCCTTTTGAATGGATATCAATTCACTAGAGTCAATGTAAAGGAGAATGACCAAAATGATACAAGAGTTTAGAAATTGACCATATGAAGATGGGCTTAGGCACCTTAACTTACACTCTCTGGGAAGAAAAAGAGTACGGGGGTGATTTAACCCTTAACAGGTAAAGGTCTTTTTGACAAACGATTCAGGTAAAGCGGGGTCTGACAGACCCCAAACACAAAAAATAAAAATAAAATACTTCTACTGCATTTATTGACATAGAAATAAAAAAATATGTACTTTAACTTATATTCTTCCATTTACATGCTTAAAAGTGACTATAATTGTTAGACATATATTTTAATGAAAATTACAAAAATAATTATGAAAAATAAGATATTGTTGACTTCAGAGGGTGCTTGACTGAAAGCATGAAACATGAAGCGGTTGGTCATCATCATTTTGTAGAGACCAATGTCCCAACTATCTTTAAGGAAAAGCAGAGCTACAACAAATGAATAATAAATGTGTTTCATAAACCATGAAATCTGAAGAAAAAAAACGAGGTGATTATTTTGACTTTGACCAATTTTACGCAAAAATTATGGACTGTTTTTAATGAAATTTTCAGGGAAGGTTGATACTAGGTCCAGCAAACAATCTATAAGTTTTTAATGGTATCTAAGTTTATTATTTATAAGTTTTTATGGCTCTAAGCACTCCTACCCTGACTCAGCAAAACCCCATCCTTCGTTGACGGAAGTTTGTGGTCTCAGAGGGTTTTGAGTTTTCTTGAGAGGACATGAGTCGAGCAATCCATACATAATGCTAGTGATAATGAAGAACATATTCTATTGGATATACTGAAAGTGGAATTTGTGATACTGAAGAATCTAATTGCAGTCATCGCAGATGGGGGTTGAATGGTCCTGACACACTGGTCTTTTGCAGTGTAGGCAGTAGTTCTTGGTCTTCCTGTCAGACTTCCGGTCACACAAGGCACATTGCTTTCTCATAGAAGAGGTATCCGCTTGCTGATGGGGCATGTTCAAGCCAAAGACTGTTCTGATGGTCATCAAAGTACTTTTGTGCATCCCCTTGAAGTTCATCCTCTCCTCTGCCCATGGCCGTATCATCTCTTCTGCCAGCTCAATCAGATACTTCCGGCGTGATGAAAGTTCCGCCTGTCCATCACGTTTCCTCATTTCATTGCAGGTGATATAGGAGTTGACACCGGCGGCGTTGACCAGTCCGTACATTATGCACAAAGGCCACCGTTTGGTTATTCGGCTGCACGTATATCGGGCACACATTTGATCAAACGCGTCAACACCTCCTTTTGTGTTGTTATAATACAAGATGATTTCTGGCTTCCCACAGTCATCCATAACAGGTTGTTGGTGCATTGAGGAGATCAACGGCACAATTTTTTTCTTCTTCTTGTCAGGTAAATGTGACACAAGTGCCATGGTTGTGTCAAAGAGGAAAGACGTGCACCCTTTTCTGATGACCGTCTCGTCTGTCATCAGAGCTGGTACTTGTGGCTTCTTGTCCCTCAGTGTGCCTACATATGTGAGCCCATAATTTTTCAAAAGATCTTGTACAAGGGGGATGGATAAGAACCAGATGCATGTGTGGGAATAGAGTGGCTAAAATGTGGCGAGATGTCACATCTTATGATGATATGAGAATAGTGTGAGAAGAAACATATCAACAGAACAGAAAATATCAAACATTTATATGTGATACAAAATATGTGATACAAATTAAATTTGAACTAAAAGAGGGGAAGGATGAAATAAATCACAGCTGTATGTGTGGGAATAGAGTGACTGAGGTGCCCTAAAATGTGGCGAGATGTCACATTTTATGATGATATGAGAATAGTGTGATCTTGTTGTGAGAAGAAACATATTAACAGAACAGAAAATATTAAGCATTCATATGTGATACAAATTAAATTTGAACAAAAGAGGTAAGGATAAATCAATCAAATAAAATGTGGCGGAATGTCATGCTTTATGATAATACGAGTATAGTGTGACCATGATATGAAAAGAAACTCACATTACCAGAACAGAAATTAAACATTGTGATAAAAATTAATGTAATCAAAAGAGGGAAAATGGAATAAAATAAATAAATAAAGTAAATAAATTAAATAAATGAATTAAATAAATAAATTAAATAAATTAAATCAAACTCGGATGTATGTTTTTTCTGTTGATAAAAAAGAAGAAATTATTTACCCATAAGTATAAATGATAAAACATTTATAAGACATGAACAAACCTCAGGTAAAGTGGGGTCTGACAAACCCCACGCTACTCACACCTCAGGTAAAGTGGGGTCTGACTGACCCCACGGTACTCACACCTCAGGTAAAGTGGGGTCAGATGGGCTCAAAAGCTCTATAAAGCTTATATAGAGCAAGATTCAGGAATGACCCTATCACCCCATTAAACTACTCCACTGATCAAGAAGGTATATGGGAGTACATATCTGTATGTAATATATTAGTATATTAAAATTAAAAAACAAAAAAGTATGGGGTCTGTCTGACCCCACTTTACCTGTTAAGGGTAATAAAGGTATTCAAAGGGGTCAAAGGCTTTAACATGGTTATTGCAGGCAAGGTCATCATATCAAGACAACAGGTTTTAAGAAGAAAATAGGCAAGAACTGGTTTATCAATAGACTGGTTAAAGAATAGAATAGACTTAATAACCAGTTAGTGAGCACTGATTTTTTTTTTTTTTTTTTAAGAAAAATTCAGATAACTTTATAGACCGGGATTAGAGGGGGTAAGTGGCATGGAGCGGCCTAGTGTAGGCCTTATGGTCTCCTACAGTCTCCTCAATTCTTATGTTCTTATGATCTTAGAGTCTTTTCTTTTCATCGTGACAGTCGACCCGGGTTAATTACTGTAGCTGCAGCCAGCTAATTTTTATCCAACAGAAATCGGTCTTTAAAACGGGAAGTAAGTACAGAAATAGGGAATGCGCCCACCCCCCTTATACCTTCCCCTTCTCCTCCCCTTCTCCTCCCCTACTCCTCCGCCTCCTCCTTCCCCCACCCGGGGGTATAAAAACATAAATGAAGAGAACGAACACAAAGTGAGATGAAAGACGAAGAAGGGAATGGAAGGAAGAAAAGGAAAAGAAGAGAGGAGGAGGAGGAGGAGGATGAGGAGGAGTAGGAGGGGGAGTAGGAGGGGGAAGTAGGAGGAGGAGGGGGAGTAGGAGGGGGAGTAGGAGGGGGAGTAGGAGGGGGAGTAGGAGGGGGAGTAGGAGGGGGAGTAGGAGGGGGAGTAGGAGGGGGAGTAGGAGGGGGAGTAGGAGGGGGAGTAGGAGGGGGAGTAGGAGGGGGAGTTGGAGGGGAGTAAGAGGGGGAGTAGGAGGGAGTAAGAAGGGGAGCAAGAGGGGGAGTAAGAGGGGAAGTAGGAGGTGGAGTAGGAGGGGGAGTAGGAGGGGGAGCAGGAGGAGTAGGAGTAGGAGGGGAAGAAGGAGGGTGAGTAAGAGGGGAGTAAGAGGGGGAGTAAGAGGGGGAGTAAGAGGGAGAGTAAGAGGGGAGTAAGAGGGAGAGTAAGAGGGGAGTAGTAGGAGGGGTAGGTAAGAGGGGGAGTAAGAGGGGGAGTAAGAGGGGAGTAGTAGGAGGAGTAGGAGTAGTAAGAGGGGGAGTAAGAGGGGGAGTAAGAGGGGTAAGTAGGAGGGAGAATAGGAAGGGGAGTAGGAAGGGGAGTAGGAAGGGCAGTAGGAATGGGAGTAGGTAGGGGAGGGGGACGAGGAAAAGGACATGAAAGAAGAATGAGTTGGAGGAAGAATAGGATAAAAGAAGAAATAGGGGGAAGAAGAGAAGGAGGAGAAGAAGGAGGAGGAAAAGGAGGAGGAGGAGGAAGAGAAGGAAAAGGAGAAAGATGAGGGGGGAGGGGGAGGAGGAGGAGGAAGATGAGGAGGAGGAGGAGGAAGAGGAGGAGGAGGAGGAGGAGGAGGAGGAGGAGGAGGAGGAGGAGGAGGAGGAGGAGGAGGAGGAGGAGGACCAATGTGGAAGAAACTTGTTTTGATTTCGCGGTGGAAGCCGCAGCTCGTTAGGGAGTCGTTAAAGGAGTCCGAGGGAGGGTGGGAAGAGTCGAAGGACGCGAAGGACGAAATCTGCAGGAGTTTCAAGTGTCATTAAGACGAAAGGGAGGGATTACAGGGCCACACGTGAGAACCTTGCAGGTGAGAGAGGATCAGGAGGCTGGCTCAGTACTCACGGGCTGAGGCATGGCTCTCCTTACCAACCCCCCTCCCCCCCAAATATATATGTATATATATATATATATATATATATATATATATATATATATATATATATATATATATATATATATATATATGGTTACTTTTGCTTCGCTTGTTTTATGTTCACAAATGTAACTTTTATTTAAATTTTACTTTATTCTAATTGGTACTTAATTTGTATTGTAATGTATTTTTTATTATTGTAAGGTGTGCTTTGTACATATATATATATATATATATATATATTTGTGTATTTTGGGAGCAGGTTCTCTTTTAAACATGTTTGATTGAATACGACAGCATTCTGGAAGTTGTTGAATTTCTTTCTTGTATTTTCTATTTTTCTAATTAAATTCTTCCCTTGAATAGGGTGGGCATAGACCAATTCATTATACTTCTACCTTTTATTGCCCAACGTTTCGTCTTTAATACATTCAAGACGCCCAGAGGGAAAACTTTATATGCAAACGGACGGTGTATCCATGGGGTCACCACTAGGAGTCCTATTTGCCCAAGCATTTATGGCTGAAGTAGAACATAGGGTTTTCCAAAACAGAGATTTGACACCACATATTTATTGCAGATACATTGATGATATATTTGTTAGCACTAAATCAACTAAAGACCTAGAACTACTAAGGTACCACCTCCAAGAGATTTCTGGGCTCTCTTTCACTGTTGAATTGAACAAGAATGGAACTCTCCCCTTTCTAGACATATTAGTAGATTCCAAACCCAATAAATATACCTTGAATGTATACCGGAAGCCTACCAACTTAAACAAATGCATGAATGGAAACGGAGAATGCACAGAAAATTATAAAAAAAGGTGTCATCAGAGCATATATAAAAAGAGCCTTACTAGTATGCTCATCATGGAAAGCCCTACACAATGAACTTAAACACATAAGACAAATGCTCATTAATAATGGCTATTCTAATACTGATTTCGACAACATGACAAAAGAAATGCTTCATAGATTTTATTCCAAGGACAACACTCAGAGTAAATCCAAAGCAAAACACCAGATAAACATATTTTACCACAACACTTATACAGAAGCATACAAAAAAGATGAGAAAGCTGTCAGAGACATAATAAAGAAAAATTGCCACCCCGTAAACAAGGAAGATGAAATAAAAGTCATCATATACTATAAGAATCCCAAAACATCTTCACTAGTGATGGAAAATAACCTGTTCAAACCTGAGGCATTACAGAAAACCAATGTAATTTATGAATTCACTTGTCCAGAGGAAGACTTTGCACTTCCAGCGAGATACATTGGTCATACACAATGTACCTTAGGCAGAAGGTTAACATACCATCAGCAAACGGGGGCGATAAAAGAACACCTTAAGAAATGCCACAACATAGTAACCACAAGAGATTTAATATCTAAAAATACTAAAATCATTGGACACCATTATAATTCAAGAAAAATCCAGCTCTTAGAATCTATATACATTAGAGAAAAAGCCCCTTCCATCAATTTGCAATGCGACCTATTATCTAATATCCCCTTGTATAACCAAAAATTGTATAACCAAAAATTGCAACATTCCGCCTCTACCACCCCCTCCTCCTCAGCTTCACCCTCTCCTCTCCCTCCTCCTCCTACGACACCCCCCCCCCCGCCACACACCCCCTCTCCTCATCAGGTCTCTGAACCATTTAAAAGGGCAGAGGTCACGGGTAATCCGCTAATCTCCTCACACCTCCATAGGAGAAGGTCACCGCGGCTTACTATGTAGCCGACTCGCCATCCTTTTCACCTAAGGCAAGAAGTAGTTTTTAATATTATTATTATCATTATTATTATCAATAATATTATCTTTAGTGTTATTATTCATTCAAATTTAAAATGTAAATGCAATTGTAAGATATGATATAAATTGTTAATGTGTAATAATCAATGTAATTCAGACTAGTATCATAAATATCTATTGTATCTTTAAAACAGAAATACCAGAAGATGTCTTATTAAAGACGAAACGTTGTGCAATAAAATGGAGAAGTATAATGAATTGGTCTATGCCCACCCTATTCAAGGGAAGAATTTAATTAGAAAAATAGAAAATACAAGAAAGAAATTCAACAACTTCCAGAATGCTGTCGTATTCAATCAAACATATATATATATATATATATATATATATATATATATATATATATATATATATATGTGTGTGTGTGTGTGTGTGTGTGTGTGTGTGTGTGTGTGTGTGTGTGTGTGTGTGTGTGTGTGTACGTGTGTGTGTGTGTGTGCGTATGTCCGCATGCGTGCACTTGTTTCTGTCACTGCCTGGGGACTTGTTAGGGGGTTGGAAAAGAGCTAGAAAGGGAGAAGAGGAGATCAATCTTAATGAGGAAGAGGAGAAGGAAGAGGAGGAGGAACAGGAGGAGGAGGAGGAGGAATAGGAGGAGGAGGAGTAAGAGGAGGAGGAGGAGGAAGAGGAGGAGGAAGAGGAGGAGGAGGAGGAGGAAGAGGAGGAGGAGGAGGAGGAGGAAGAGGAGGAGGAGGAGGAAGAGGAGGAGGAGGAGGAGGAAGAGGAGGAGGAGGAGGAGGAGGAGGAGGAGGAGTGGAGACCAAAAGGGTCAAAAGCCTCCGCTGTTGCCGGTCGTACACGAAGCGAAGGCAACAGAAATAGGGAATCAGGTGGAAAGGCGGGCGGCGAAGATAACTCAATAGAAAGAGAAATACACAGAGAAGGATTGCGGGGAAGATGGAAGGAGGGAAGGAGGGAAGGAGGGACGGAGGGAAGGAGGGAAGGAGGGATGGAGGGATGGAGGGATGGAGGGAGGAAGGGAAAGAGGGAGGGTGGGTAAAGGGGAGGGGAAAGGGGAGGGGAAAGGGGAGGGAGGGTAAAAGGTAGGAAGGGAAAAAGGGACAAGGAGAAAGAGGGAGGAAGGGTAAAAGGGAGGCGGAAGGGGGATAAATAAAAAAAGAGAGAGAAGGACGGAGGGTGAGAGAGAAAGAGGGAGGAAATTCAGGAGGTGGGGAAAACGGAGGAAGCAAAAAGGAAGTGAGGAAGGTAAAGTAGAAGGGAGAAGGGAGGGATGGGGAGAGGGATGGAGGAATGAAGGGATGAAGGAATGAAGGAATGGAGGTATGAAGGAATGGAGGTATGAATGAATGAAGGAATGGAGGTATGAAGGGATGGAGGTATGAAGGGATGGAGGGAGGGAATGAGGGAGGGAAGAAGGAGGGATGAAGGGAAGGAAGGAGGGAGGGAAGAAGGAAATGAAGGAGGAATGGAGAGAGAGAGGGAGGGAGAGGGAGAGAGGGAGGGAGAAGAGAGAGAGGGAGAAGAGAGGAAGGAAGAAGAGAGGGAGGAAGAAGAGAGGGAGGGAGAAGAGAGGGAGGGAGAAAAGAGGGAGGAAGAAGAGAGGGAGGGAGAAGAGAGGGATAAGAGAGGGAGAAGAGAGGGAGGGAGAAGAGAGGGAGGGAGAAGAGAGGCAGGGAGAAGAGAGGGAGGAAGAAGAGAGGGAGGGAGAAGAGAGGGAGGGGGAAGAAAGGGAGGGAGAAGAGAGGGTGGGAGAAGAGAGGGAGGGAGAAGAGAGAGAGGGAGTAGAGAGGGAGGGAGAAGAGAGGGAGGGAAAGATCGAGGAAGATGGATATATAAACGGATACAGTCAACCCTTCATATATCGAACACTGTTATAACGAAAGCCATATTTCATCTAAACTATCCATTGATATAGGAAGCTTATTTCGTCATACAAGAGTGAAATTCACTTATAATGTTGCAATTGAAGATAAAAAATAATCCCCTCCTTCCAAACCTAACATGTGCAGTACAATGGTGGACATTAAACATACCCTGGATTATATTATATTTTTATTATTGTATATCAAGATAACATATATATTAATTATCTTCCCCTTACTGCCTTCTCTTCCATTATCATCTCTCCATCTACATCTTTTACCCCTTCTTCTCTACTTGATTCGCCTCCTCTTCCTCGTTTAATTTCCTTCTAAAACATCTTTTTATTACTTTCAAAATTTTCTGTCAAACTCTTTCTCCATTTCACATCTGCTTTCTTCTTTGCCTCCTTTACTTTACTTTACTTTACTTTACTTTACTTTACTTTGCCTGCTTTACTTCTCTTCTCTTTTCTTTATATGATTCCCTCGTCCTACTTTGTAACTAATCTGTGAAAGCTCGCTTCTTCTCTTCTACAGCCTTCTTTGCTTCTTCAGCCCACCACTCGCTACCCTTCCTTCAATTTCCTCCTATCCTCCTTGTTCCACACACCATCTTTGCACACATTGTGACTCCCTCCTTGAACCATCCCCATTCCTCTTCCATTCCTAGTTCTACTCTATCCCTCACTCCCTCCCACTCCTCTCTCAGCTTCTTCTTTTACTCCTCCTTTTCTTTCTCATTTAAGCGGCTCACTCTAAGCACCTCCACTTACCTTCCACCAGAAAATGATCTAATATCCCCCACTCTCTCCCCTTAGAATATGTACATCCTTAACACTTCCTATTGCACTCCTATGTACCACTATATAGTCCATTAATGCTCTATCTACCACTTTTACATCCACCACCCTCTCCCATGTGTACTTATGCTTGACTTTCTTCCTAAACACTGTATTTGCTATCACCAACTCTCTAGACACATGTCCACCATCAACTCTTCACTACGACTCTTTCCTTGAACTCCACATTTCTCAACCACTCCGTTTATTGGTTCACTACCTACCCTAGCATTAAGGTCTCCCAGTACTACTACATTAACGTTTCTCCCTAATTTCTCTATGTACTCATTTAAATCCATTCAAGAAACGAGTAGTAGAAAAAGAGGAAACGAGAAAAGAGAAGATAGAGGAAAGAAAAAGATGAAAGAGAGGTAAGCAGACAAGAAACGAAAAAGAAAATAAAGAAATCAAAATGTGAAGGAAGAGAAAACGAGTAAAGAAGAGAAAAGAGGAGGAATACGTGGAAACTGTAAAAAGGAAATGAAACTAAAATAAAGAAAATATAATGGAATAATAATAAGAAATAAATAGAAATAAATGTTTAGGAGAGTGGGAGGGAGACACAGCGAGTAGGAAGAGGAGAGGGTGGAGGAGGAGGAGAAAGAGGAGGAGAGGGAGGAGGAGAGGCAGGAGGAGAAGGAGGAAGAGGAGAGGGAGGAGGTGGAGGAACGGGAGAAAAAGGAAAAGGAGAGGGAGGAGGAAGAGAGGGAGGTAAAGGAGAGGGAGGAGGAGGAGGAGGAGGAAGAGGAGAGGGAGAAGGAAGGGAGGGAGGAAAAGGAAGAGAGGAAGGAGAAGGAGAGGTAGGAGGAGGAGGAGGAAGAGAGGTAAGAGGAGGAGGAGAGTGAAGAAAAGTAGTAGAGGGAGGAAGAGAGGGAGGAGGAGGAGAGGGAGGAGGAAGAGGAGCGGGATGAGGAAGAGGAAAGGGAGAAGGAAGAGAGGGAAGAGAAAGAAGGAAGAGAGGGAGGAGGAGGAGGAGGAGGAGGACAGGTAGGAGAAGAGGTAGGAGGAGAGGTAGGAGGAGAGGTAGGAGGAGGAGAGAGAGGAAAAGTGGTAGGAGGAGGAGGAGGAGGAGGAGGAGAAGGAGGAGGAGAGGGAGGAGGATGAAAGGGAGGAGGAGGAGAGAGAGGAGGAGGAGAGAGAGGAGGAGGAGAGAGAGGAGGAGGAGAGAGAGAGGAGGAGAGAGAGAGGAGGAGAGAGAGGAGGAGGAGAGAGAAGGAGGAGGAGAGGGAGGAGGAGGAGAGGGAGGAGGAGGAGGAGAGGGAGGAGGACAAGGAGAGGGAGGAGGAGGAGGAGAGGAAGGGAGGGAAGAGGAGGAGGAGAAGGAGGGGAAGGAGAAGGAGAAGGAAGAGGAGGAGAGGGAGGAGGAGGAGAGGGAGGAGAGGAGGAAAGGGAGGAGAAGGAAAGGGAGGAGGAGGAGAGGGGGGAGGAGAGGGTTAGGAGAGGGAGGAGGAGAGGGAGGAGGAGAGGGAGGAGGAGGAGAGGGAGGAGGAGGAGGAAGAGGAGGAGGAAGAGGAGGAGGAAGAGGAGGAGGAAGAGGAGGAGGAGGAGAAGGGGGAGGAGGAGAGGGAGGAGGAGGAGGAGGAGGAAAGGGAGGAGGAGGAAAGGGAGGAGGAGGAGGAAAGGGAGGAGGAGGAGAGAGGAGAGTAGGAGGAAAGGGAGGAGGAGGAGAGAGGAGAGAGGAGGAGGAGGAGAGGGAGGAGAGGGAGGAGGAGGAGGAGAGGGAGGAGGAGGAGGAGAAGGAGAGGGAGGAGGAGGAGGAGAGGGAGGAGGAGGAGAGGGAAGAGGAGGAGGAGGAGAGGAAGGGAGGGAAGAGGAGGAGGAGGAGGAGGAGAAGGAGAAGGAGGAGGGGAAGGAGGAGGAGAAGGAAGAGGAGGAGGAGAGGTAGGAGGAGGAGAGGGAGGAGAGGAGGAAAGGGAGGAGAAGGAAAGGGAGGAGGAGAGGGAGAAGGAGAGGGAGGAGGAGAGGGAGGAGGAGAGGGAGGAGGAGAGGGAAAGGGAGGAGGAGGAGAGGAAGGAAGAGGAGGAGGAGAGGGAGGAGGAGGAGGGGGAGGGAGGAGGAGGAGGAGGAGAGGGAGGAGGAGGAGGAGGAGGAGGAGGAGGAGGAGGAGAGGGAGGAGGAGGAGGAGAGGGAGGAGGCATAAAAATAAGGGAATACCAAAGTAAACACGTAAATAAAGAAGGAGGGGAGAGAAACTGAACGATAATTGGAGAGAAGTAGAAAGGAGAAAAAGAGGAGAGTGTGAGAAGGGCTGGAAAAAAAGAGAAGAACGAAAAACGAGAGAAAAAACAGAGAGCTTGATAGATGCGAAAGGGGGAGAAGGAAGGGAGGAGGAAGAGAGGAAGAAGAAAAGAGGAAGTGGAGAGGAAGATAAGAGGAAGAGGAGAGGAAGACAAGAAGTGAAGGAGGGTAGAGAAAGAGGTGGAGGTGAGGAGGAGAGACGGAGGGGAGGAAGAGAGAAGAGGTGGAGGACAGGAGGAGGTGGAGGAAGAGAGTAAAAAGTGGAGGAAAGGCAGAGGAGAGGAAGAAGGGAAGAAAATAGTGAGAGCGAAGAAGGATGAGAGGAGGATGAGAGGAGAGGTGTAGAGGAGGAGAAAAAGAGAGAAGAAAAAAGGAGAAGAAGAGAGAAGAAGAGAGGAGGAGAAGATAGGAGGAAAGAAGGAGAGGAAGAAGAAAGGACAAGAGAAGAGGACAAGAGAAGAGGAGAAGAAGAGAGGAGAAAAAGAGGAGAAAAAGAGAGGAGGAGAGGAGGAG
>NC_134793.1:40619220-40621720 GCF_046742065.1 Oratosquilla oratoria
CTTCCTCTTTCAAGAAGAGAAATGCACAATCAAGGAAATTATGTTATTAGAATTTTTTTTTTTTTTTTTGTGTCAAATCCCAACGGAGAATGTTTTCTATTTTCAAAGGTAGAGAGTTTTCTGGTAATGTGATGTTGATGTGTGTGAGGTATGCTACCTCGTTCAAATGCACAGTATTAAGGGTGTTAGCAATAGTGGAGAGTGTCCCTGCATAATTTCACATTTGTTTCACACTTGTCAGAAATTGAGATAGTACAACCAACTGATTCCAACTTAGGACAGATAGTAGATTTCTAGGCATGATTGGGAAATATAGGAAATATTCCTGTTACTATGAGTATCCTGACTTACAAATATATTTTGTCATGAAGTTGTGGCAAACAATGGACACATACTAGTGAAGCTTCGTAAGAATTTTCAATGCTTCATTGGCAAGGGTCCAAGTCTTCATGACTGACAAAGGCAGGTCTTCGTGACTGACCAAGGCTCCAGATAGGACAGGTTTCCAATCCCAGGCATGCACCATACACAATATTGTAATTAATTCAGTCTTATCTGTAAAATTATTTGGATTAATGTACAATTCCCCACATGATCCTATATACATATTCCCTATACTCCTCAGAACTCAAAGTTTCCCCAGTAGAACTTGTACACTATGTTTCTTCTCCCTCAAAAAGAGTTGTTGTTTTACAATCTTTAATGTTACAATTATCATTATAAGTTTTTATCCTAGTCCTTTTTTAATCATCTACATGTCTAATTGACACTTCCCTAGTTCCTAGTTGTAAGATCTTGTATTTATTTTCACCTGTAAAATCAGTTATTCTATATGAACCTGACTTAGTGAAAGTTTATTAGTAATTGTATTTTGGCCATGACCAAATCTCCTATTTGTAATTCTATTTTATGTGCTATTTTATGTTACTGCTTCTTCATCTCTTGTGTATAATCCTTCATGTGCTCCCTAACTTTTTGGTGTATGGCTAGAAATGTATGTATCCTATTTTAGATGCAATCATCTATATCATACACTAGATCTGGTTCTGCAATCAAGATTTCATATGGGAGAATTTTGTCTTCCCCATATATAATAAAATTGGGTGTTTCTCCTGTAGCTGTATTAATTTGGTTATCAAGTGCACATTTAACACATGGTATCTAACTATCCCAGTTTATAATATGTGGGCTTATCAAACTTCTAACACAATTGAATATTTTCTTATTTAACTTCTCTACAAATATACTCAAATTTAACCTCGCACCACTGAAGTGTAGTAAACCACCTAGCTAATCTGCCCCTAAGACTCTTATATTTGTATAAGTTCTGGATAGCTGTATGATTAGTCCATACTCTGATTGGATATTCTAGTATCATATCCCCAAGACTCTCTAGTAAATATATCACTGCTCGTGTTTCTCTTTCTGTAATGGAGTAGTTTCTCTCTGCACTATTACAAAGTCTCGATGTGAAAGCTATCGAATTCAATGCTCCATCTCTCTCTCTTGCATCAGTATGCCTCCTAACCCTACGTCAGATGCATCAGTAAAAAGGATGAACTCTTTATCATAATCAGAAAGTATAAGAACTGGAGTACCAGTAAGTTTATCTTTCAATTTGTCAAAATCTTGTTGTTGTGTAGATCGCCAAATGAACTCTGAATCTTTCCTCAACAAAGACCTTAAAGGATTAGCTATGTCTGGATAACTCTTAATAAACTTCCTACAATACCCTGTCAATCCTAAGAAACTTCTCATTTTTTCTACATTGTCCGGAGCTGGATAGTTCTTTACTGCTTCTACCTTTGAATTCATTGTACTAAATCCATGTCTGTCTATCTTATATCCCAAATGAATGCTATTATCCTGAAAAACTCACATTTTTCCAGTTTCACTTTCAACCCTACTTCAACTAGTCTTGAAAATACCAAATCTAATTTCTTAAAGTGCTCAATCGCTGTTCGGAAAAATATTAAAATATCATCTAGAAATACATTGGCAGTGTTTCCTAACAACCCATCTAGATCTATATTCATTAATCTCATACAAGTTAATGGACTATTACATAATCCAAATGGCATTCGTTTCAATGCATTGATCCCCGTTGTTGTAGAAAATTCTGTATAACCCCTTGAGTCTTCATGCAACTCGATCTGCCAGAACGCGGATTTGATGTCTATAGTACTAAAATACCTATTCTTGGTTCCCAAACTACGAAAGATATCTGCTATTAACAGTAACGGTAATCTATTAGGTATAGTTTGTTTATTCGATTCCCTATAGTCAGTAACTAGACTCGTGGTACCATCTGTTTTTGGCACCAGAATCAATCTGAAGTTCCATTATCTTAGACTAGGTTTTATGATATCCTGCGAAAACATTGCATTGATCAATTTATCTACAATGGCTAGCTTGGAATGTGGTAATCTGTAGGCAGGTATATAAATAGGTTGAGTCCCTGGTTTTAATTTGATCTAATGTTTTAAAATGCTTTATTGTG
>NC_134793.1:40626720-40631720 GCF_046742065.1 Oratosquilla oratoria
GTGCGTGCGTATGCGTGTGCGTGCGTAGGTGTGTGCGTGTGTGTGTGTGTGTGTTTGTGCGCGTTTGTGTATCTGTGCGTGTGCAGCGGGAATGATAAAATTCGCACATTTGCATGAAAGATATTAAAAGATTTAAGAACTCTGAGAAATATACGACTTGGATTTCCTTGCAACATCAAGACACTTCCTCTCTTCTGTTGCCTGATAATGAATTGCTCCATTCTCTCTCTCTTTCTCTCTTTCTTTCTTATTTGTGCACCCCCTGCCTTGCCTTATCATCTGCAAATGCTCTTTATTCCTCTTCCATTTTGTCTATAATTTTCTTTATTCTTTGTTTTATTGTTTTTCCTTTCTATTTCCGTTTTTTAGCACATGAGCATACATAATTATACAAGTCTGTGTATGTGCCTGGGTGTGTGCAGGAAAAAAAATAATAGATACAGAAACAGAGCGAGAGCGAGAGCGAGAGAGAAAGCGAGAGCGAGAGAGAGAGAGAGAGAGAGAGAGAGAGAGAGAGAGAGAGAACAAATAATATAGGGAGAAAAGAATATGAAGGGGGATACAGAGGAGGAGGAGGAGGAGGAGGAGGGGAGGAGTAGGAGTAGGAGGGGAGGGGGGCGAGAAAGAGGAGAGAGAGGAGGGGAGGGAGGTAGGGGAGGAGTTTGAGGAGGAGGGGAAGGAACAGAGGAAGGAGGAGAAGAAGAAAGGAAGAGTTGTGAGGAAAGAAGAGTAAGGATGAAGAAGGAAGAGGAGGAGGAGGAGGAGGACAAGGAAGTGAAAGAAGGGGAGAGGAAGAGAAAGAGGAGGAGGAAGAGGAGGAAAAGGGAGGGAAAAGGAAGGAGGAGGAATTGGAGGAAGGAGAGTAGGGAGGGAGAAGGGAGGAGAAAAAAGGTAGGAAGTGGAGGAGGAGGAGGAGGAGGAGGAGGAGGGAGAGGAGTAGGAGTAGGAGTAGGAGGGGAGGGGGACGAGAAAGAGGAAAGAGAGGAGGGGAGGGAAGTGTGGGAGGAGTTTGAGGAGGAGGGGAAGGAAGAGAGGAAGGAGGAGGAGGAAAAGAAGAAGAAAGGAAGAGTTGTGAGGAAAGAAGAGTAGGGATGAAGAAGGAAGAAGGAGGAGGAGGAAGAGGAAGGAGGAGGAAGAGGAGGAGAAAAAGGAGGAAGAGGAGGAGGAAGAGGAGGAAGAGGAAGAGGAGGAGGAGGAAGAGGAAGAGGAGGAAGAGGAGGAGGAGGAAGAGGAGGAAGAGGACGAGGAGGAAGAGGAGGAGGAAGGAAGAGGATGGGAATGTAGGAGGACATGAAGTAAGAACGAAGGTGCAGTAGGAGTAAGATGAAGAAGAAAAGAAGGAAGGTGAAAAAAAGGAAAAAAGGGAATAAGAAGAGGAGGATAGGAGAAGAGGAGGAACAGGAAGAAGGGGAGATTAGAGAAAGTAGAGGGAAATAGAAAAAGTGAAGAATAATTAAGAAGAGGAGGAAAGAACAAGATGAAGAATAAAGTAGTAAACACAGGTGGATAATGAGTAGTATTAGAAAGAGATGCAGCCAGTGTGGGTTGGATGGGGTGGTGATTGTGGTGATTGTGGTGATTGTGGTGATTGTGGTGATTGTGGTGATGGTGGTGATGGTGGTGATGGTGGTGATGGTGGTGATGGTGGTGATGGTGATGATGGATGATGATGATGATGATGATGATGATGATGATGATGATGATGATGATGATGATGATGATGATGATGATGATGATGATGATGATGATGATGATGATGATGATGATGATGATGATGATGGTGATGATGGTGATGATGGTGGTGGTGATGGTGGTGGTGATGGTGGTGGTGATGGTGGTGGTGGTGATGGTGGTGGTGGTGGTGATGGTGGTGGTGGTGATGGTGGTGATGGTGGTGGTGGTGATGGTGGTGGTGGTGATGATGGTGGTGGTGATGATGGTGGTGGTGGTGATGATGGTGATGGTGGTGGTGATGGTGGTGGAGATGGAGGTGGAGGTGGTGGTGTTGATGGTGATGGTGGTGGTGATGGTGGTGGTGATGGTGGTGATGGTGATGGTGATGATGGTGGTGGTGGTGATGGTGGTGATGGTGGTGATGGTGGTGGTGATGGTGGTGATGGTGGTGATGGTGATGGTGATGGTGATGGTGGTGATGGTGGTGGTATTGGGGATGAGAATATGGGTCAACAAAAGGCTGGAGGGGCACCAACAGGAAACACAATGAAAGACTTTGCTCATAACTTATTGAATGCGTAGTGTGAGAATAAAATATGGAGAACGGAAAATTACTCTTGTGATTTAGTTCGTCATTTGATGAAGAGCGGATGTCGTGGATGAATGGTTGATGGTTCCTTCTATTTTGTCTTTTTATGTTGGTTTTGAGGATCTGTTACACTTACAAGGATTAGTTGATTTCTTGAAGGAGAAGTCAGTTTCCTTTATCAGATGACGAAAAGTTACCCTTCTTTCCTATATCCAGCCGCGTTTTTGAAATAAAACAAACTCAGGATTAAGATGGAAACAGACAAGAACCTGTGCATTAACGAATAGAATAGACTTAATAGCCATGTACTGGGCGTTGAAACAATTGGTTGGTTTAAGAAAAGATTAGATAACTTTATGGGTAGGGAGGTCGTAAGGGACATGGAACTCCTAGTGTAGGCCTTATGGTCTCCTGCAGTCTCATCCATTCCTATCTTCTCATGTAAAATGGTGACGTCATAGGCCGTCAATTATTGTCATCGAATGGATAGGGATCAGAGGAACAAAAAAATTGGAGGTTTTTAAATAATATTTTTTTTCTTTCTAATTCTTCCTCATTCTATCTTCTTCTTTACCTCTTCCTCTATTTTAATATTAATCCTACAACAGAAATCTAACCAAATTATCCTTTTTTTTGTAACCATTTTATTTTCCCTTTTCTTAAGTCTTTTTTTCTATATATTATTTTACTTCTTCGTCAAGTTCTCATTCTGTGTGTGTGTGTGTGTGTGTGTGTGTGTGTGTGTGTGTGTGTGTGTGTGTGTGTGTGTGTGTGTGTGTGTGTGTGTGTGTGTGTGTGTGTATTCACTTGGTCTTTGGATCACGTGCTGGACTCGTTATCGACAGCTAATTCCCTCCCTCTGTGTGTGTGTGTGTGTGTGTGTGTGTGTGTGTGTGTGTGTGTGTGTGTGTGTGTGTGTGTGTGTGTGTGTGTGTGTGTGTGTGTGTGCACGCGCGCCTGCGTTTACATATGTAACTACACTTGTCAGTCTCTCCCTGTTTGCTTGTCCCTTGCTCCACCAGGGCAATTCCCCCGATACGTCTCCCTCCCTTTGCTTTCCTCCTCCTCTTCACCCATCCTGCTCTCCTCCTCCTCTCTTCTCCTCCTCCTCCACCTCCTCCTCCTCCTCTTCCTCTTTAGTTTTCTCCCCCACCCAAACCATCTCATATTTTCTCTTTTATCTATCTCTCTCCCAAAACCATTTCTCTTTCTCACCGAAGTATATGTACCACATCTTTCCATTTCAGATCTTCTCAATGACTTCTCCTTCCTGTTTCCTTGCTCCTGTTCACTGCAGCTCGCTTTAGCTTTTGGTATTTCATGTAGTCAAGTGTCTGTTACGAAACTTACTTCCTACCTGGTCCGAATTAAGCTAAAGTCATTAGATACAACATTTCCTAGAAAATCTTCAACTTTTCCTTGTTCGTGATCACTTAGCCAAAAGTCAACTAATTCGCTTTATCTTGCCGAAGATGTTTTTATTTTCTTTTAGAAAGTACAAAAACTCCCCAACTTTTGAATGAACAATCTTGATTAAATGCATACTTTAAAATTAGAATAAAAAAATAAGCCAATCCAACTGAACGAGCTGGAAGAATGCTACAATAATTGTTCAACAAATGTCAAAGCTAGTTTCACGTGTATCGACTTTTCGCCGTGCGCCGTCCACGACACGACGTCGTGTTCTGAAATACCATGAGTGTCTATGTACGCGTTCACATGTGACCACGACTACGTGTTAAAAAGTCCATAGACACCCATGGTTATTTGGGAGCACGACGTCGTGTCGTGGACGGCGCACGTCGAAAAGTCGATACGTGTGAAATAAATCTTATACTCTGTTGTCATCCGACTAAAGTCTTTGAAGTTGACATCGACATTATGTGACAATTACAGGATCCATACAATTCTTTAAACCAAATGTTGCCGTTTAATATTGATAATATTTTTACCTTTATCATACTCGTGTATCATTAAAACATCTACTTGACCGTTTATATGTCTTTCAACCCATAATCTATCATGTATGCATGTATAAACACATATACATGCATGCACATATATACACGCCCACATACATACACGTGCATATACACGTACACATATATACACTTACGCATACGAACACGTACACCTACATACATGTAAACAACTATACACTTACATATACGTACATGTGCACATGCGTACACCTACACCTACATACACGTACACATATATACACGTACACATATATACACGTACACATATATACACGTACACACATGTATACATACGTACACTACACACACACATACAACAAATCCGAGCCGTGTGGTACATTTTCTTTTATTCAGGTAGCCGCCAGGCGATTTCATTCACATTCATGACACCCTCGCAGAAACGGCAGCGTCACAAATCCTGGAACTCCAAAATACCGACATTTTTGAGATTAAAAAAAATCCAAAATGACTCGTGTTCTCCTCGAAAACTAGCGGTGGTATTCTTTAAGAAAAAAAAAAAAAACATGTAAATCTTATATAAATCCTTAGAAGAGAAATATTTATATAAGGATTTTTTTTTAAGAATAACACCGTAAGAATCTTACGGTTGTATTCTTAAAAATATCTCTCCTTATATATCTTTCCCTTCCAAGGATTTATATAATATTTATATAAGGAAAGATTTTTTTCTTTTTAAGAATACCATCGTCAATTCTTCGCCTGGGTCTGGAGACAGAGATAACCCTTACTTTGAA
>NC_134793.1:40634220-40636720 GCF_046742065.1 Oratosquilla oratoria
TGACTTGGATTTTCGATTTCTATCTTTTGGTGTCTTATCCTTTCGATCTGTTTCAATTAAGTCCTCCTAGATAATTTCTTTTCAATCTCCCTCTGGCTTCCATTTCATCTATTTCCCTTTTCTACAGCTGGTTGACTGTCGAGCTACTGTCAAGTTTCCGACGAATTTCTGCTTCGTAACAAACTCTTTCATTTCATTCGACTTTCCTCTCGTTTCTCCAGGTCTTCATTACGGTTGCTAGCCAAGCAAGGTCCAACCCAAAGGTTTCTTTCATCTCTATAGAACAAAAAATAAAGAAAGAATAGGACCAATTAAAAACGATGAAAATGTCGTGATAGAATCGGAGAAAAAATGAGTGAGGAGTTTAACAATTATTTTCTATCAGTGTTTACTAATGAGAGGTTAGATAAAGTACCTGACTGCGATCCGATTTTCAGAGGGAATGAAGAAAGTAGTCTATCTAATATCAGCATTAGTAAAGTAGTAGTAGTCAAGCAGATTGAAAGACTTAAAACTACAAAATCCCCGGGTCCAGACGAAATTTTTCCGAGAATGCTAAAGGAGTGTAAATTTGAAATCTGCGACCAGTTAACTGAAATATTTAATAAATCAGTAGACACTGGTTTTGTGCCTACTGCTTGGAGGCAAGCAAACGTTGTTCCTGTTTTTAAGAAGGGAGATATATCGTCTATATGCAACTACAGGCCAATCAGTTTGACATCGGTTATAGGAAAAATGCTTGAATCAGTAATAGTAAATAGACTCAGAGAACACATCGAAAGACATAATTTAATTCGTGATTCACAGCATGGTTTCTCCAAGGGTAAGTCATGTGTGACTAATCTTCTATCCTTTTACACTTAAGTATATAAGGCGTCAGATAACAATGATAATTACGATGTTATTTACCTTGACTTTAGCAAAGCGTTCGACAAGGTGCCACACCAGAGACTACTAAAAAAAAATCAAAGCCCATGGCATAGGAGGAAGAGTGTTAGAATGGATTAGAGCTTGGATTAGTAAAACTATCAGTTGTTTTAAGAAACGATTAGACAACTTTATAGATGGGGATGACAGGTGGTGATGGATACGGAGCTGCCTAGTGTAGGCCTCATGGTCTCTTGCAGTCTCCTTTATTCTTATGTTCTTATGTTATGTATTCTCTTCTTCATTTTTAATCTCGAATTCTTCTTCCTCATAAGAACATAAGAACATAAGAATAAAGGAGACTGCAAGAGACCATAAGGCCTACACTAGTCACCTCCGTATCCATCACCACCTGTCATCCCCATCCATAAAGCTGTCTAATCGTTTTCTTCCTTCCTCTGCTTTTGTTTTCCCTTTCACATCATCCTCTGCCTATCTCATCGCTCTCGATTTGTCACCCATTCCTCTTCTTATCGACCTCTTAACTTTCCCTCAAACTTCTTAGTCTCCCTTATCGACCTCTCCATCCATCTTTTACCTTCGATTTAACCTCTCACGGACCTCTTGCATTTGTAGCGTCATTCATTAGTATTGTGAAACTACATTTGCCATAGATTTATTTTTTTCATATTTTTGTATAATGTTATTTTGTATAGTGGTATTTTGTACATGTATTTTATATATTGGTATTTTACAAAGGAGGAGCATGCCAACAGGAGACCCTTTGGTCCATAACTAGGTCGGATTCAAAATATATATAATGATAAATAAATATATAAATAAATAATTTTGCGTAACAATATCTGCACTGTGATAGTTTGTCATTCATTTGTATGTGGTTCATCGAACCCGATTCGAACCACCACGTCAGCTTAGGTATCCAGCTTAGAATCCGACGATTTCTCTTTCATTCCTGAATGTAACTTGTCAACACCCAGGGTTCGGATTTGTACTTTGACCATTGCTACTTGTAATGAATATCATAATACCCACGAAAACCGTGCATTATCATTACAAACCCCCAGAGCTGGGCGCGTTCCTCGGTGCGTTCCTATTTGCGTTCCTATGTGCTTTCCGCTTTAGTTTGGCCGCGGTTAGCACTCCCAAACTATCAAAGCTTAAGAGACAGGTTCATACCGAAAAAAAGTCTGGTAGGCCACATATTATACCAGAGAAAATTTTCGTAGGCTACATCCAAAAGTTAGGCCACATACTATACCGGCACCTATATTGCTTTAATAGTTTGGGAGAGCTAACCGCGGCAAACTAAAGCCGAACGCACCGAGGAACGCATATAGGAACGCATATGGGAACGCGCCCAGCTCTGCAAACCACTTTGTTACTCTGCACTCTGTTACTTTCCAGTGGTTCTCAAAATAGCGCGAGTAGGATACAAGGGGACGCGAAGACATCAGCTCAAAAAAACATTGTTTAGAATGAATAATGTAATCATACCAAGAATGAGAATCTGCCCTTATGTACTTTTAAAGTATAATTCTGTATAATAACCACAAATTATATAATATATAACTATATATGGTGCATACAATATGTAAATGTAATACATAAACTC
>NC_134793.1:40651720-40659220 GCF_046742065.1 Oratosquilla oratoria
AGGAATAAAAAAAAAAAAAGAGCGACAAATCACGTCTTTATTGAAACAAGAATTATCCAAATGCACGACAGCGTTCGGATGAGAATGATGACAATAATGAAAACAAAACAGAAATCAAAGAAAAGGCAAAAGGAAAAAAAAGAAAAACAAGAAAAATTAGACAAAAAAAATAGAGAAAGATGGAAGGAGAGAAGAAAGGGAAGAAAGAGAAAAGAAGAAAAATTTATATCCAATTTTTTTTTTTTTTTTCAATGATGAAAGACAAACTATCAGACAGAGTCTTGGAAGTAGGAGAAACTATCCTGAGGATAAAAATTGGGAAAAAATAATACCAACTAAAAAAAAAAAATCCTCTTGTTCTTGAAATTTGTTCCTCTGGGATTTCACAAGGGGAGGCGGACTTTTCGACATACCGAGCTTCAAGAAGGCCACGATGGTGGTGAGGACCCTGAGCCAGATGGTATACTGAATATCCGCGACCAAAGTTAACAATCACTGCTGAGAATCGCAGAGGAGTGCGGGATTCGAACACACAACCCAGCGAATATGAGGCAAGCGCTGTTCCAGTGAGGTATAACTAGGTATAATTATCAAAATGTATTCCCACCATTTGTCATTCTTTCGTAACATTCTTCCCAACATATTATCCCTACTCTTTCAATTTCAAACTCTTTACTCAAAATAAGAAACTGCTATCATGTTCATATGATCCATAACTTGTTAATCTGACAACCTATTCATAAACCCTAGGGATGTTTTCCCCATCTAAGGTGCATCGTCATTTCATATTACAAGAGAAATAGCCGTAGGAAGAGAGGCAGATTGATATGTCAAAGATTAGATAACTTGTAGAATATTTAGGATTATGGTACCATAAACATCCAGATATGGGCGCGTTCCTCTGTGCGTTCCTCGATGCGTTCCCCGATGCGTTCCACTTTAGTTTGGCCGCGGTTAGCGCTCACAGTCTATTAAAGCAATATAGCTGCCGGTATAGTACGTGGCCTACGAAATTTTTCTTTGGTATAGTATGTGACCTACCGGATTTTTATTTCGGTATGAACCTGTCTCTTAAGATTTAATAGTTTGGGAGCGCAAACCGCGGCCAAACTAAAGCAAAACAAACCGAGGAACGCGCCCAGCTCTGTAAATATCAACCTTTCAGTAGATGCAGTTTGGAAATATTATGTTTCCAATCCTTCTCCCTCACCCGTCCCTACCGGTCTGAGGACCCTTGGGCAAACAGAACACTTAAGAGTACATTAAGTGACACATGATTCAGGGATAGTTTAGAATTACTTTTAGTAGATGGACTGATATATCTTAGGGGATTTTTTTTCTTTTAATGGTAGTTCTTTCCTCCCAGAGTTTTTTTTTTTTGGGGGGGGGGTATGAAATATTCTTTTAATCTTTGTATATTACAAAGGAAACTATGCGAGCACGCACGCACACACACGCACACACACACACACACACACACACACACACACACACACACACACACACACACACACACACACACACACACACACACACACACACACGCGAGTCCAACACGTAATCCAAGACCATGGTGAATCACCCACACACACACGCATACATGCGCACTCAAAAACACACATGCACACACACGCACACACGCACACACACACACACACGCACACGCACACGCACACACACACACACACACACACACACACACACACACACACACACACACACACACACACACACACACACACACACACACACACATTTCGAAGGCAATGTAATCGGTTAAACGAAATAAAATACAGTTAACAGAGGAAATCACAAACTCGCTCACTGGAAAGCTTAGTATGCAGGCACCACTGCGTAAGTCATAAATATTTCTCTCTGTCCACTGCGGAATTCGTGGGCTGGATGGCAGTGGGGAGCTTTGGGGGAGGTTTTCAGGGGCGTGGGTGGGGCTTTTAGGAGTGTGAAGGGCTTTTTGGGGTGCGTGGAAGGTATTTCGGGGAGAGCGTGGGGGTGGTTTTTGGAGGGGATTTTGGGGGGATTTTGGGGGGTTATTTGGGGGGTTGGCGGATTTGTAGATAGCGTTAGTTGATTTTTTAGAAGGGGGAATTTGTGAGCCGTGGGTGGGGGCTTTGGAAGACCCCTTGGGGGCTGTAGGTCGGGGGGAGGGAAGGGGGGTCGAGGATGCATGACAAAGCCAATTCCCTTGAGGTTCCTTCCGCAAGACCCAGTTGACCTTAAAAAAAAAAAAATCGTTTGCTCTTTGTCTCTACTATCATGGATTTCTTTGAATGTGAAATGTGTCACAAAAAAAAAAAGAGAGAGAGAGAGAGAGAGAGAGGGGGGCACTATCTAGACAATTGTTCTCATTTATCTCCACTCTTACTAAAACAAGATCATTAAAGATTGGAATATCATCATCATCATCATCATCATCATCATCATCATCATCATCATCATCATCATCATCATCATCATCATCATCATCATCATCATCATCATCATCATCATCATCATCATCATCATCATCATCATCATCATCATCATCACACCTCTGCTAGTACCAAGAGTGCATTACATAGGAATCTTCCTCGTGGTTAGCATCACAGCAATCTACCTTGAAGTACCGAGATCTCATTTCATTCAGATGAAATCTCCCCAGCACTGCAAGCCGTTACTAGGCCTCCTTGAGCAAGGGCATAAATGTGTGTTTAAGTCATGGAATTATTCACAAAGCAAACTATACGAGCACTGAGTTTTCATTGGGAAAGGGAAAAGCTTTCGATCACGAGTCCAGCACATGATTCAAAACAAAGGACATGATGAAATACATGGAAGCTGAAGAGACATGTAAATACAGAAGTAAAACACTAATTGTCTAGGGTTGATCTAGCATGAGCCAATAAAACATCCTATCTCTCTAAACAAACTCAAACAAGGTATATTGCAATTTGAACCACTAAATTGGACGGCAAGGTTAATTCCACAAGAATGGACAAAAAAAAAAAAAAAAAAATGACGAACGAATTTGAAACCGGACTTTTAACCAAGTCTGAAAATAAGAACTAACCATTTAGAAAAAACAAAACAAAACAAAACCAGATGATCATTTCCAACAACAGTGTGAACGTGATGAAGAAGAGATGAGTATATAAGGCCACAGTCCTGAACGGTTTTTTGATTTTGTGAAGGGGGGAGGGGGGAGGGGGGAGGGGAGAGGGGGGAGAGGGGGAACGGGGAGTGGGGGGAGGGGGAGGGAGAAGGGATGCCGAGCAAGACGCGATACCAGCTGGCACTGTGATTTGAGCCATCAGCCATGTTCTTGTTGGGGCGAGAACTAAACTCAGACTATTACAAGGATATTTGTCGCCTCCAAAACAAATAAACAGAATCGTCTTTCCGTATTTCTCAACCTTCTCTCCTTCCTTCCCACTCTCTCTCTCTCACTCACTCTTTCCCCACTTCCTCTCTCATTTCCTCCTATCCACCCTCTCTACTTCCCTTCTTCACCTCACCTGACCTGACTTGAGACCTTACCTGACTTGAGACCTTACATGACTTGAGGCCTTACCTGACTTGAGACCTTACATGACTTGAGACCTTACCTGACTTGAGACCTTACATGTCTTGAGACCTTACATGACTTGAGACCTTACCTGACTTGATACCTCACCTGACTTGAGACCTTTCATGACTTGAGACCTTACCTGACTTGAGACCTTACCTGACTTGAGACCTTACATGACTTGAGACCTTACCTGACTTGAGACCTTACCTGACTTGAGACCTTACCTGACTTGAGACCTTACCTGACTTGAGACCTTACCTGACTTGAGACCTTACCTGACTTGAGACCTTACCTGACTTGAGACCTTACATGACTTGAGACCTTACATGACTTGAGACCTTACCTGACTTGAGACCTTACCTGACTTGAGACCTTACCTGACTTGAGACCTTACATGACTTGAGACCTTACCTGACTTGAGACCTTACCTGACTTGAGACCTTACATGACTTGAGACCTTACCTGACTTGAGACCTTACCTGACTTGAGACCTTACCTGACTTGAGACCTTACCTGACTTGAGACCTTACATGACTTGAGACCTTACATGACTTGAGACCTTACATGACTTGAGACCTTACATGACTTGAGACCTTACCTGACTTGAGACCTTACCTGACTTGAGACCTTACATGACTTGAGACCTTACCTGACTTGAGACCTTACATGACTTGAGACCTTACCTGACTTGAGACCTTACATGACTTGAGACCTTACCTGACTTGAGACCTTACCTGACTTGAGACCTTACCTGACTTGAGACCTTACATGACTTGAGACCTTACCTGACTTGAGACCTTACCTGACTTGAGACCTTACCTGACTTGAGACCTTACATGACTTGAGACCTTACATGACTTGAGACCTTACCTGACTTGAGACCTTACATGACTTGAGACCTTACCTGACTTGAGACCTTACCTGACTTGAGACCTTACCTGACTTGAGACCTTACCTGACTTGAGACCTTACCTGACTTGAGACCTTACATGACTTGAGACCTTACATGACTTGAGACCTTACATGACTTGAGACCTTACCTGACTTGAGACCTTACCTGACTTGAGACCTTACCTGACTTGAGACCTTACATGACTTGAGACCTTACCTTACCTCTCGCTTCCCTTCACTTCATCCGTCGCCTCTTCTCACCTCAACTCCTCTCCCTTTCCTCCCTTTCCCTCCCTATTACCTGACTTGAGACCTCCACCTTCCCCTCCTCCTTACCCCCTTCCATCCCTTTCCCTCTTTATCTCCCTGTCGCCTCTTCTCACCTCAACTCCTCTCCCTTTCCTCCCTTTCCCTCCCTCTTTTTTCTCTCCCTTCACCTTCCCCTCCTCCTCCTCCCCCTTCCATCCCTTTCCCTCTTTATCTCCCTGTTCCTCTCCCTCCCCGCTCCCTCCCCTCTCCCTCCCTTACATCTCGTTAGTCTGGAATTCAATGTTCAGGTAATTGATCGATTGTTTGGTTAGTTGATTGATGGACTGGTCATAGATTAGGGTAGACGCAACTACATGGTGCTTTGTCGCAGGTGGTAAATAATTAACAAAAATATATCGAGGAATAGAAATGGATACATAACAATACACAAAGGATAAAACAAGGTGATGAATGGTATAACTAGATAAACAAATAACCAAATATATGAAATATATATAAGTAAACATTTTGATATATATATACATAAAGTAAATATTTACAAATGTGAGGTTATATGAAGGTCATTTATGTAAGCGAAGAAACAATTAATAGCACAAATAAATCACAAGACTGATTGGAAAAAATCAACAGAAAAATTAAATATTAAAAGATGTATAAGTGAATCAAAATTATAATCATAATTAATAGAACAAAAGATCAAAATAACAAATTATGACCAAGATTTTTTAGTAATAAAAAATTCATAAATTAATAAAGTAGTCAATAGAATTGAAACAAAAATTGAAAATAGTATTAAAACAAAACGTGAAGAAATAAATTAATCAAACATGAAATTGGATTCAACAAAATTAATCAAAACAAGACCAGAAAAACAAGATATAAGATATAACTGGATAAGAAAAAATAAAACACGATAAAACTAAAAAAAATAAATAGTAAAACTAAATTTAACTAAACTAAACCAAACAAAACAATAACAAAATCTTAAAATAATAAAACATGTATGACTCTTTCTCTTTCCTGCCATACAGGAGCCAAGATACCGACGTCAGCCCCTCCTAGTGACCTCTTCTGACCTGCCAGCGCAGCCCCGAACCCCCCCCCCTCTTTCCACGCCCCTCACCCACAATGACCTCTGGTACGGGGCAAAGACATAGAGAAGTATAAAGTAAAGGTATAGGAATTAATGTGTCTGTATGTGTGTGTGTGTGTGTGTGTGTGTGTGTGTGTGTGTGTGTGTGTGTGTGTGTGTGTGTGTGTGTGTGTGTGTGTGTGTGTGTGTGTGTGTGTGTGTGTGTGTGTGTGTGTGTGTGTGTGTGTGTGTGTGTGTGTGTGTGTGTGTGTTCACCTAGTTGTATTTACCTAGTTGTATTTTGCGGGAGAAGAGCTATGCTCGTAGAGACCCGCAGTTGTATCTTTCCGCATCCAGTTCTTTATTAAAGTCGTGTATAGTTTTAGCACTGACTGTTTTCTCTTTCATTTTATTCCATGTATCTACCACTCTATGTGGGAAGCTATTCTTTTTCAGATCTCTTCTGTAACTATCCTTCTTAAGTTTCTTCTTGTGTTCCCTTGTATTTCTTTTGTCCCACTTGAGATCATCCCTGTCAAGGATTTCCATCCCTTTCATAATTCTATAGATGGTTATCAAATCGCTTATTTCTCTTCTTTGTTCCAGAGTTAATAAGTTTAGCTTGTTCAGGCTTTGTTCGTATGTCAACATGGTGAGTGTTGGTGCTATTTATTTATTTTTTATTTATTTTTTTTTTTATTTTTTTTACTGGGTGTCCATAGTGACGCTGCATACTCCAATTTTGGTCTTATCAGTGTAACTAGGATTTTCTTCACCATTTCCTCGTCCATGTAGTCAAAGGCCACTTTCATTGATCTTATTAAGTTGTAGGTTTCTCCAACTATTTTGTTTACATGTTTGTCTGGTGTCATGTTATTTGAAATGATCACTCCTAGGTCTCTTTCTGAGTTTACTTTTGTAACTTCTTTTGTTCCAATTTTGTATTGACCGGATATTCTATTTTTGCTTTTCCAAATTCCATTATACTACATTTTTTAATATTGAAATACACTTTGTTCTTTTTACTCCAATTCCAGACTTTGCCCATAGCTCCCTCAAAAGATTTACGGTCTTCATCGTTACTCACTCTCTTCAATATTTTTGCATTATCTGCAAAGAAGTTTATATACTATATAATTCCTTCATCATTTTTGTTTATATAAATAGCAAACATTATCGGAGCCAACACAGAGCCTTGGGGTACTCCACTTATCATGTTTACCCAATTTGAATTCTTTTCTCTAAGTATCACTCTCATTTTTCTTCCTTCCAAGAAGTCTTCCATCCATTACAATAATTTTCCTTGTATTCTACCTATTACTTCAATTTTTCTTAGTAGATTTTTGTGTGGTACTTTGTCAAAAGCCTTTTGTAGGTTCAGGAAAGCACAATTTGCCCAGCCATCTCTTTCTTGTATTATGTCTAGCAATCTTGAATAAAAACATATTAAGTTTGTAGTACATGATCTTCCACTTCTAAATCCAAATTGGTTGGGGTTTAATATTTTGTTCTTTTCCAAGTGTTTAGTCCATTTGTTTTTAATAACTCTTTCGCATATTTTTGCAACTGTGCTTGTAAGAGATACTGGTCTATAATTGGTTGGATTTTTTTTTATTTCCTCCCTTATATATTGGTACAACATTAGCATTTTTCCAGTCTTGTGGTACTTTGTGTGTGTGTGTGTGTGTGTGTGTGTGTGTGT
>NC_134793.1:40664220-40666720 GCF_046742065.1 Oratosquilla oratoria
CCTACTCCTCCTCCTCCCTCCTACCCTCCATCCCACTTCCTCCTTCTCTTCCTCCTCTTCATTTTCATTCTCCTATTCATCTCCTCTCCTATTACTCCTTTTCCCTCCCACCCTCCATCCCACTTCCTCCTTATCTTCCTCCTCTTCATTTTCCTTTACCTCTTCCACCTCCTTTTCCTCTTCCCTCTCCATTTCCTATTCTTTCTCCTCCTCCTCTTCCTTTTCTTTCTCCTCTTCCTTCTCCTCCTCTTCCCACTACTCCTCCTCTTCCTCCTCCTCCTCCTCCACTCGCCCTCCCTACACATTTCTCCATCTCTTCTAAGTAGGCCGAACCCTCTCTAAGTTAAGTCTAAGTTAGAATGTAAACCAGGTTTAGTGCCGAGAACTGACTATCTTGTATATACAAACTCCTCTTTACGGACGTCAGACAGTATCATCTCCCCCACCGCCCGGCTGCAAATGAGCTACACAGGTCCGCCTGTAGGTGCAACCCAGGGTGGTTGGCATTCGGTCTCTAGACAGGTCCAAGAACTAATATAAGAATACTGATTATATAATTACTTACACTCACACTTTTCCTCACTCCCCCGCTTATCTTCATCTCCTTGTTCTTCTTATCTCTCCTTAATATTATCCACTCTCTCTCCCTCTCCTTCTTTCTCCTCTCCTCTTACCTCTCTCCCACATTTACTCTCCTTTCCTCCTTCCTCTTCTTACCCTTCACTCTCACTCCACCTTCCTTCTCAAGCCTCCTCCTTCGGCCTCTTCCCTCCTCCTTCTTCTCCTCCTCTTTTCTATTCCTCATATTCCTTCTCTCTCTTCCTCTTTCATCAGTTCTTCGTTTCCCCGTTTCCTCTTTGCTCTTTTTTACTCTCTTCTCTCTTCTCATTTCTCCCCATCTCTCCCTCTCCTTCCTAGCTCTTCCTCTCCTTCTCCCTCCTCACTCTTCCTCTTCCTCTCCCTCCTCACTCTTCCTCTTCCTCTCCCTCCTCACTCATCCTCTCCCTCTCCCTTTCTCTTCTCCCTCCTCACGCTTCCTCCTCTCCCTCTCCCTCCTCACTCTTCCTCTCTTTCTCCCTCCTCACTCTTCCTCTCCCTCTCCCTCCTCACTCTTCCTCTCCTTCTCCCTCCTCACTCTTCCTCTCTCCCTTTCCCTCCTCACGCTTCCTCCTCTCCCTCTCCCTCCTCACGCTTCCTCTTCCTTTCCCTCCTCACTTATCCTCTCCCTCTCCCTCTCCCTCTCCCTTCTCCCTCCTCACTCTTCCTCTCCCTCTCCCTCCTCACTCTTCCTCTCCTTCTCCCTCCTCACTCTTCCTCTCCTTGTTCCTCCTCACTCTTCCTCTCTCCCTTTCCCTCCTCACGCATCCTCCTCTCCCTCTCCCTCCTCACGCTTCCTATTCCTCCTCTCTCTTCTTCACTCATCATCTCCCTCTCTTCGCCCTCTTCCTTCTCCCTCCTCACTCTTTCTCTCCTCCTCCTCCTCACTCTTCCTCTCCCTCTCCCTCCTCACTCTTCCTCTCCTTCTCCCTCCTCACTCTTCCTCTCCTTCTCCCTCCTCACTCTTCCTCTCCTTCTCCCTCCTCACGCTTCCTTCTCTCCCTCTCCCTCCTCACGCTTCCTATTCCTCTCCCTCTTCACTCATTCTCTCCCTCTCCCTCTCCCTTCTCCCTCCTCAATCTTTCTCTCCCTCTCCCTTCTCACTCTTCCTCTCCTTCTCCCTCCTCACTCTTCCTCTCCCTCTCCCTCCTCACGCTTTCTCTCCCTCTCCCTTCTCACGCTTCCTCTCCCTCTCCCTCAACACGCTTCCTCTCCCTCCTCACGCTTCTTCTCCCTCCTCACTCTTCCTCTCCCTCTTCTTCCTCACTCTTCCTCTCCCTCATTACTTTCTCTCCATCTCCCTCCTCATTCTTCCTCTCCCTCTCCATTCTCATTCTTCAATTCTCTCTCTCCCTTATTCTTCCTCTATCTCCTCACTCTTCCCCTCACTCCTCACTCATCCTTTCCCTCTCTCCCTCTCCCTCTCCATCCTCACTCTTCCTCTCCACTTCCTCTCCTCCTTCTCTTTTCCACTTTCTCTCCTTCTTCCTTTCTCTCACTTTCTCTTCTCCTTACCCTTTCCCACTCCCTCTCCTCCTTCCCCACCATCTCACCCTTCCCATCTCCTCCTTTCCTCCCACTTCCTCCCCTCCTTCCCCTCTCCCCCTTCCTCTCCTCCCTCTCCCCCACTTCCTCTCCTCCTCCCCCTCTCCCACTTCCTCTCCTCCCTCTCCCCCACTTCCTCTCCTCCTCCCCCTCTCCCACTTCCTCTCCTCCCTCTCCCCCACTTCCTCTCCTCCTCCCCTCTCCCACTTCCTCCCCTCCTTCCTCTCTCCCACTTCCTCTCCCCCCTCTCCCCCACTTCCTCTCCTCCCCTCTCCCACTTCCTCCCCTCCTTTCTCTCCCATTTCCTCTCCCCCACTTCCTCTCCTCCTCCCCCTCTCCCACTTTCTTTCCTCCCTCT
>NC_134793.1:40676720-40679220 GCF_046742065.1 Oratosquilla oratoria
AAAAGATGGGGAAGTTATATACTAGTATTTGTTGGCAACGTTGTTTCCCGGTTGATATAACAGCGCATTGTCCAAAGCTCAGTCCGAGAACAGCTATGAAAGTCTTGCTACCTTTCACCACCATTTAACAATGTAAGATTTTCATCCATGACAATATTGAAAATAGATATAGGTCAAGAGTAAGGATCGAAGATGACACAAGTGTAAGCCTATCAAGAAAACTCCCATGCATTGATAACATCATTGGTAGCACCCAGCAGCAGGTATCACAATAAAACAACATCTTTTGCAGGCAAAGAAAAAATTAGTTGATCACTAACAAAAGTTAATGTGGAAAGCTATATATTAAAAGCTTCTTTGATCATATGAAAGCGAAGTCATATAAAAGACCATGTTATTTGTAATCTAATTTTTCAGAGTTGCTAAGATTAAATTAAGGAGGTGCCAAGATAAGAGGGAGGGTGGAGGGGAGTGGAATATATAGGAAATAGAATGGGTAGGAGTGGTTTCTATGCCTTTTCATTTTGGCTACCCCCCGTGTAGGGGAAAAAAGCTTTTGGTATATGTATGTATGTATGTATTTTCCATTTCGTAAATACACATATTTCTTTTATTCTATTTTATATAATGAAAACAATCTAATGACAAACACCAATTTCTGTGAAAAGAAAGCCTTTTATTAAAAATTTTACATACAAATGTATAATGGATAAATCCTATCTTATCCCGTATCAAGGGATCCCTTGTGTATATATGCCGATGTAAGGGTAAAAATTTTGAAATGTAACACTGGTCTAGAAAACTGAAAACGATGAGTAGAAGAAGGCAAGGGGAGGCTGGAATGTGAAGAGAAAAAAGAGAGGAATAGAGGGAGGAGAGAGGAGAGAAGAGTGTGGAAAGGAGATGAAGAGAGGAGGATCAAGGGAGGCGAGAGAAGGAGTAAAGGAATGAGGGAGGAAGAGAGGAGAGGTAGGAAAGATAGGAGAGAGGCAGGAAAGATAGGAGAGAGGCGTGAGGAGAAAGGAACATAAGAACATAAGAACATAAGAACATAAAAATGAAGGAGACTGCAAGAGACCATAAGGCCTACACTAGGCAGCTCCATATCCATCACCACCTATCATCCCCATCCATAAAGTTGTCTAACCGTTTCTTAAAACAATTGATAGTTTCAGCGCTCTCTGCATGGTTACTAAGTCTATTCCATTCGTTGACCACCTTATTAGTAAACCAATTCTTGCCTATTTCCTTCTTAAATCTAAATTTATCCAGTTTAAATCTATTACTGCGAGTCCTGCCCTGTTGTTTTAAAACGATGACCTTGTTTGCATCACCATTGTTAAAGCCTTTGATCCACTTAAACACCTGTATTAGATCACCTCACACTGCGTCTTTCCAGAGAGTGTAAGTTTAGGTGCCTAAGCCTCTTTTTGTAAGTCAAATTTCTGAGTCCATGTATCATTTTGGTCATTCTTCTCTGTACTGATTCTAATGAATTGATGTCCATTCTATAGGATGGAGACCAAAACTATACCGCATAGTCAAGGATGGGTCTAACAATCACTAGATAGAGTTTGATAATTACCTCTGCACTTCTATTCGTTATCGTCCTAGCTATGAAACCTAGTGTTCTGTTAGCTTTATTTCAGGCGCTAATGCACTGTTTCCTGGTTTTAAGGTCCGGATTCACTAGAACTCCCAAATCTCTCTCGCACTCAGTTTTCTCTAAAAGCGTGTTATCTAAGCTGTATCTATTTTCAGGGTTGTGTAACCCTACGTTTAACACGCTGCACGATATTGCAGTTCATTTGCCATTTCACCGACCATGTGAACAATTTGTTAAGATCATCATGCAGAATCTCTGCCTCGTTTCCTGTCCTAATTAGGCGTCCTATTTTAATGTCGTCCGCAAATTTACTAACGTCACTATTTATCTCACCGTCTCAGTCGTTTATGTACATAATGAACAACAAGAAACCCAAAACCGAGACGTGAGGAACCCCACTAGTAACATTACCCCTCCTGGATTTTACCCCATTTATGGTGACCCGCTTTGTTAAATTAAGGTAAATAACATCGTAATTATCATTGTTATCTGACGCCTTATATACTTTAGTGTAAAAAGATAGAAGATTAGTCACACATGACTTACTCTTGGGAAAACCATGCTGTGTGTCACGAATTGAATTATGTCTCTCAATGTGTTCTCCGAGTCTATTTACTATTGTTGATTCAAGCATTTTACCTATAACCGATGCCAAGATGAATGGCCTGTAGTTGCATATAGACGATTCATCTCCCTTCTTAAAAAGAGGAACAACGTTTGCCTGCCCCCAAGCAGTTGGCACAAAACCAGTGTCTACCGATTTATCAAATATTTCAGTTAACTGGTCGCAGATTTCAAATTTACACTCATTAAGCACTCTCGGAAAAAAATAATCTGGACTCGGGGATTTTGTAGCTTTAAGTCTTTCAATCTGATTGGCTACTTCTTTACTAA
>NC_134793.1:40686720-40709220 GCF_046742065.1 Oratosquilla oratoria
AACGACGCAGCCTCCGCCCCTGCAAACCAGATTTTTCGGTACGAGATCAAGTTGCTCGGCATAGACGATGTGAACCAAGAGCATTGGTCTAAGGTCGAAAACGGTGGCTTCAGTTTCGGGTGTCTCGTGTGGATATCCCAGCACGGTAACGATAGTGGTGCCGGCTCAGAACGTGGAAGTGGACGGGATGCCTCGCCACGACCGCTACCTTCGGCCGAGTACTTCACCGCCGCCTCTCACCCAGGAGCCTTCGGCCGAGGAGAGGTCGGATGTTGCAGCCGAGGACGATGAGCTGCTGATCAATTTTCAGGTTCCGGTGAGGGTCCTTGAGCAAAGCACCGACGTACGTTCGGTTAGCGACGACAGCCCAGGAAGACCGCTGCCCCGACGCGGGTCGAGAGAACGACAAACAACCCGACCGTGCCAATATAATGATCTTCCGTAGGATCAGGGGAGGGGGGGTAGTATACGTATAGCCGTTGGGTGGGTACGTATCTATGTATGTATAGGATGTGTATGTATGTATATGGTCTGCTCAGGGCTCTCCCATCTGCCCTATTCCATGACAACCTGTTTTCCAACCTGTGACGTGTGTCACGAGTTCATCCATTGGTCGTTAGCTGTTGGTCATAACCACTTGTTTGTTTGTGTCAGGTTTCGAAACTACGGAACCGACCTGATGTCGTGGTCAGCCAAGTGCAGGTGAGAGAGTCTGAGGAAAGCAGGCAAAAGCTTCGGTTGTGTTTTTTTCAACCGCGGCTTCTGCAAGAGAGAGGGAAGGATAGGAAGGAGTGAGAGAGGAGGAAGGAAGAGGGTTGGGGAGATGGGGGAGGAGGGAAAGAGGGAGAGGAGGAGGAAGGGGATGGGGAGATGGGGAGGAAGGAGGGGAAGAGGGAGAGGAGGATAGGGAGAGGGAGGTGGAGGAGTAGGAGGGAGAAGAGGGAGGAGGAGAGGGAGAGGAGGATAGGGAGAAGGAGAAGGAGGAGGAAGAGGGGGATAGAGGGATAGGAGGATAGGGAGAGGGAGGAGGAAAAGGAGGAGGAGAAGGAGGGAGAGGGAGGAGTAGGAGGGAGAGAGAGGAGAGGGAGAGAGAGGTGGGAGAGGGAGGATAGAGGGGAGAAGGAGAGGGAGAGAAGAATAGGAGAGGGAGTAGGAGGAGGAAGAGGAAGGAAGTGGAGAGGGAGAGGAGGATAGATTGAGGGAGAGGGAGGAGGGAGAGGGAGGAAGGAGAGGGAGGAGGGAGAGGGAGGAGGGAGAGGGAGGAGGGAGGAGGGAGAGGGAGGAGGGAGAGGGAGGAGGGAGAGGGAGGAGGGAGAGGGAGGAAGGAGAGGGAGGAGGGAGAGGGAGGAGGGAGAGGGAGGAGGAAGAGGGAGGAGGGAGAGATGGGAGGGAGAGATGGGAGGGAGAGAAAGGAGAGAGAAAGAGGGGAGGGAGTGGGAGGAGAGAGAGGGAGGAGGGAGAGGGAAGAGAAGGGAGAGGAGGAGGAGGTAGAGTGAGGAGGGAGAGGGAAGGAGAGGGAGGGAGAGGGAAGGAGAGGGAGGGGAGAGGGAGGGAGAGGGAGGGAGAGGGAGGGAGAGGGAGGGGAGAGGGAGGAGGGAGGGAGGAAGAGAGGGAGAGGGAGAAAGAGGAAGGAGAGTGGGAAAGGAGAGAGGGGGAGAAGAGAGGGGGACGAGAGTGCGGGAGGGAGGGAGAGTAGGAGAGAGAGAGAGAGGGAAAGGGAGAAAAGGAGAAGGAGAGGGAGGAGGAAGAAAGAAGGAAAGGGAAGAAAGAGAGGGGGAGAAGAGAGGGGAACAAGAGTATGGGAGGGAGGGAGAGTGGGAGAGTGAGAAAGAGATAGAGAGAGGGAAAGGGGGAGAAGGAGAAGGAGAGGGAGGAGGAAGAAAAAGGAAAGGGAAGAAAGAGAGGGGGAGAAGAGAGGGGACGAGAGCACGGGAGGGAGGGGGAGAAAGAGAGACGGAAAGGGAGAGAGAGAAGGAGAAGGAGAGGGAGGAGGAAGAAAGAAGGAAAGGGAAGAAAGAGAGGGGGAGAAGAGAGGGGGACGAGAGCACGGGAGGGAGGGAGGGAGAGAGAGAGAGACACAGAGGGAGAGAAGGAGAACGAGCGGCAGGAGGAACAACAAACGAAAGGGAAGAAAGAGAGGGGGAGAAGAGAGGGGGACGAGAGCACGGGAGGGAGGGAGGGAGAGAGAGAGAGACGGAAAGGGAGAGAAGGAGAAGGAGAGGGAGGAGGAAGAAAGAAGGAAAGGGAAGAAAGAGAGGGGGAGAAGAGAGGGGGACGAGAGCACGGGAGGGAGGGAGAGAGAGAGAGAGACGGAAAGGGAGAGAAGGAGAAGGAGAGGGAGGAGGAAGAAAGAAGGAAAGGGAAGAAAGAGAGGGGGAGAAGAGAGGGGGACGAGAGCACGGGAGGGAGGGAGAGAGAGAGAGACGGAAAGGGAGAGAAGGAGAAGGAGAGGGAGGAGGAAGAAAGAAGGAAAAGGGAAGAAAGAGAGGAAGTTGAAGGAAAATGGCCATGGAACCCGCCACTGCCAATGGTTTCCACCATTGGCAACAGGCCCCGATGGTTATCACAGTCTGTTTACGGTCGCCGTTGATTGGGTGGTCTCGCTCGGGGTAGTTAATGCTCGACGGCCTAATTAGTTCTCTCCGCAATTAGCAACAACCAACTAAACTGTTATGGTCTGGTCACACTTGTCTTTATTTTACTCCATAAGCCATAGACTCGCTTGAAATCAACAAAGAGTCAATTCACCTACAACATTCTTAGGAAATTTTGATATGATTGTATTATTTCAAGCTAGGAAGAGATCATTCTGTTAGTTCGATGTCACCAAACACATCGTTCATTTTCTTGGTCTATTTATAACAAATTTAGAGTCATTTAAGTTTTTTCTCACATCGTAATAGTCGTTTATTAAATCCCGATGGACAGATTTAGACAATTATCGTCCACATATTGTTGATTCTTCGCTCAAGAAACTCACGTTTCGTTCATCGCCTCCTTCACATTTTATTGTTTAATTTCTTAAGCTTATTCTTGCGACACCAAAAGTCTCATCATAAACCTTAGAATCTTAGATAATATAGAAAGATAAGCTGATAATTTTATATTATTTGTTTTTGCTTTGTTATCATTTGTCTGTTTGATTTTCATTTATTATTAGTTATGTGTCAATTTATCATTATTTACTGTTTACCTGTTTGTTTGTTATTCAACTATACCTATGCATTTATTTACGTATTTTGTTTGTTGCATACATTATTATAGTTTTTTTTATCATTATTATTTCATTATTATTATGATTTTTTTTCCGCATCCGACCTAGATATGGACCAAAAGGTCTCCTGTCGGCATGCTCCGCCTTTGTAATCCTTTGTAATATCAACATTGAATATTATGACGACAAGAACGACGATGACAACGACTATTATAATTGGAGATAAATATCGTAACGTGGAGAAACCCTTTCCCTAGAGAGCGTGTGTGAGAGAAAGTAGGAGATCTTACTAAAAAATTCGCTGGAGAAAACTCCTGATGGAGAAAATCTTGCTGTTGGACATTTGGACAAAGAACATGAAACGGCATATGGGCTGGAGACACGAGGGGAACAAATGTAGATGGATTGAGAGAGACAAGGCAAGGAGAGGGAGAGAAACAAGAGAAGGAGAGGGAGAGAGAGACAAGAGAGGGAGAGACACAGGAGAGGAAGAGAAACAAGAGAAGGAGAGGGAGAGACAAGAGAGGGAGAGACACAGAAGAGGGAGAGAGACAAGAGAGGGAGAGAGACAATAGAGGGAGAGAGACAATAGAGGGAGAGAGACAAGAGAGGGAGAGAGACAAGAGAGGGAGAGAGACAAGAGAGGGAGAGAGACAAGAGAGGGAGAGAGACAAGAGAGGGAGACAAGAGAGGAAGAGACAAGACAAGGAGTGGGAGAGAGACAATAGAGAGAAACAGAGGGAGAGAGACAATAGAGGGAGAGAGACAATAGAAGGAGAGAGACAAGAGGGAGAGGGAGACAAGAGAGAGAGGGAGACAAGAGAGAGAGGGAGACAAGAGAGGAAGAGAGACAAGATAAGGAGAGGGAGAGAGACTACAGAGAGAGACAACAGAGGGAGAGAGACAATAGAGGGAGAGAGACAAGAGAGAGAGGGAGACAAGTGAGGGAGAGGGAGAAAGACAAGCAAGAGAGTGAGGGAGAAAGACAAGCAAGAGAGTGAGGGGGAAAGAAAAGAGGGAGATAGAGAATGAGGGAGAGCAAAAGAAAAAGAGAGAAGGAAAGAGACAGTAGATGGAGAGGTAGAGAAGGAGGGAAAGGGAGAGGGAGAGAAAGAGAGAAAGGGAGAGGGAGAGAAAGATAGAAAAGGAGAGGGAGAGAAAGGGAAAGGGAGAGGGAAAGGAGAGGGAAAGAAAGGGGGAGATGGAGAGGAAAAGGGAAATGTGAAAGGAAGAAGGAGAGGTAGAGGGAGAGGGAGAGAAAGATGGAAAGGGAGAGGGAAAGAGAGAAAGGGAGAGAAAGAGAAAGAGGAAAAGTAAAAGAGAGAGGGAGAGGGAGAGGGAGAGGGAGAGGGAGAGGGAGAGTAAGAGGGAGAGGGAATGGAACAAGGAAAGAGAGAGGGATTGGGACAGGAGGACAAAGAGGGAGAGGGAGAGGGAGAAGGAGAGTGAGAGGAAGAGGGAGAGGGAGAGGGAGATGGAGAGGGAGAGGGAGAGGGAGAGGGAGAGGGAGAGGGAGAAGGAGAGTGAGAGGAAGAGGGAGAGGGAGATGGAGAGGGAGAGGGAGAGGGAGAGGGAGAGGGAGAGGGAAAGGGAGAGGGAAAGGGAGAGGGAGAGGGAGAGGGAGAGGGAGAGGGAGAGGGAGAGGGAGAGGGAGAGGGAGATGGAGAGGGAGAGGGAGAGGGAGAGGGAGATGGAGATGGAGATGGAGAGGGAGAGGGAATAGGAAAAGGAGAAAGAGAGGGACTGAAACAGTGGGGTAGAGGAAAGGGAAGGTAGAAGGAAAGGAAAGGGACGGAGAGGGAGAGGGAGATGGAGATGGAGAGGGAGAGGGAATAGGAAAGGGAGAAAAAGAGGGACTGAAACAGTGGGGTAGAGGAAAGGGAAGGTAGAAGGAAAGGAAAGGGACGGAGAGGGAGATGGAGATGGAGAGGGAGAGGGAATAGGAAAGGGAGAAAGAGAGGGATTGGAACAGTGGGGTAGAGGAAAGGGAAGGTAGAAGGAAAGGAAAGGGACGGAGAGGTAGGAGAAAGAGGGCAATTAAGGTAAAGAAAGTGAGGAAAAGAATGAGGAGGAGAACTAGGAGCAGAAGGAGAAAGAAGTAAAGAAAGATTATTAGAAGCTGGAGGGTGGAGGAATAGGAGGAATAGTAGTAGGAGTAAGAGGAAGAGTAGTAGAAGGAATAGGATGAGAATGAGGAAGAAGAGGGGGAATAGGAGAAGGGAACAGAGGAAGAGGGAGAGGAAGAGGAGGACCATGAGAAAGTACATGCTGGAGAGAGAGGCTACGCCTGGAGGGGGGAGGGGGAGAAAGAGGAAGAATGAAGGGAAGAGAAGAGGAGAGAAACGAAGAGGAGGGAGAAAGACGAACGAGCCATGAGGGGGGAATGAATGACAACAAAGAGTTGATAAATGGGGAGCAAAGAATCGGGGAAGAGGGGGAGACGATGAGAGGGGAAGAGGGGAGGCGATGAGAGAGGAAGAGATGACGAAAAGGGGAGGGGAGGGAATGAAAGATATATAGTTAAATAGATAGAGATGTGGATAGAGAGTGTGAACGTGTTTGTGGAGAGAAGAGAGGGGTAAATAAAGGAAGAGAGGGGAAAAGAGAGGAGGGAAGGAAGAGCGGGGAAGGGAGAGGGAAGGAAAGAGGGGAAAAGAGAGGAGGGAAGGAAGAGCGGGGAAGGGAGAGGGAAGGAAAGAGGGGAAAAGGTGGGGAAGGATGAAAGTAAAAGAATGGAAAAGGGAAGGGAAAGGAAAGGAAAGGAAAGGAAAGGAAAGGGAAGGGAAAGGAAAGGAAAGGAAAGGAAAGGGAAAGGAAAGGAAAGGGAAGGGAAGGGAAGGGAAGGGAAGGGAAAGGAAAGGGAAGGGAAAGGAAAGGGAAGGGAAAGGAAAGGGAAAGGAAAGGAAAGGAAAAGGAAAGGAAAGGGAAGGGAAAGGAAAGGGAAGGGGAAGGAAAGGTAAGGCGAAGGGAAGGGGTGTCTTACCCCACCGCTGCCACCATTGTCGACCCCATCACTTTCAGTTCCCGTCTCTCCGTAGTTCAGGTTTAATTCTTTTCACTGTTCCCATATACTGTTTTGTATATCTTCCTTCAACTTTCCTTCACCAAATCTTCTGTAGCAAGTTAGTAATGTTTCTGGATGGGGTGAATTAAACTGGGAAAGAAGTTTCGTCGTTTCTTCTTCACTAATTCTCTACAACGTTATTGTATTAGGTACACCAGAGGACTCCCGCCTGGAATCTCCAATTCACTCACTAAGTCACCTCTGTTCCGACGTCACTACTTAATTCATCCAATAATCTTGATTGTTACAAATAAGTGCCTCCCCCAAGGGCGTGACTTTTCTCCCATGTACCAATCATTTTTTTCTCCTCCACCCTTCTCCAATCAGAAAGATTGTTACAACGTCTTAAGCTATACTGCTTACACAAGCAATCACAACATCGATGCGGAATGGCTTAGTTTACATATTGTCACATCAGCATTAAAATCTGTACTCTAGCGGTTGTTTATAAACTTTAAGATGGTGAGCGAGATTATGCAACTTCTTCGCTGCTTGTGTTTACCAAATATCTAACTCGTAGAAATGTAATTCTCGCCATCCACCCCTCCCTCTACTTACTTGTCTACCTTTATCTACCAGCCTCTTACAAGGGGAAAGAAAAGCGAAGGAAGGGAACAAGAAGGGAAAACGAGGAATGAAAGTAGAGAAAGGAAAAGGGAAGGAAAAAGAAAGGTAAGGGATGAGGAAGGGAAGTGGAAGGCAAGGAGAGGGAAAGGGTGGGGAGGGAAGAAGGGAAGGGGAAAGGGAAGAGGAAGGAAGAGGAAAGAAAGGCTAAGGAAAGGGGGAAACTGGGAAGGGGAGGATTGAAAACAGAAGAAAGGATAGAGGAATGGAAGGAAAGGGAAAGAAAGCGAAATGAGAGGTAAAGGAAGGGAAAGGGAAGGGAGAAGGAAAGGAAAGAAAGAAGGGGAAGGAAAGGGGATAGAAAGGAAAGGGAGAAGAAGGAAAGAGAAGGGAAAGGGAAGGCAAGGGAAGGAGATGGGAAGGGGAAAGAAAAGGAAGGAAAGGATGAACAAGGAAAGGAAAGGGAAGGGAAAGGAAAGGAAAGGAAAGAAGGGGAGGGAAAGGGGATAGAAAGGAAAAGGAGAAGGAAAGAGAAGGGAAAGGAAAGGCAAGGGAAGGAGATGGGAAGGGGAAAGAAAAGGAAGGAAAGGATGAACAAGGAAAGGAAAGGGAGAAGGAAAGGAAAGGAAAGGGGAAGGAAAGGGGATAGAAAGGGAAGGAAAAATAAGGAAAGAGAAGGGAAAAGAAAGGCAAGGGAAGGAGATGGGAAGGGGAAAGAAAAGGAAAGGATGAACAAAGGAAAGGGAAGGGAGAAGGAAAGGAAAGGAAAGGGGAAGAAAAGGGGATAGAAAGGGAAGGGAAAAGAAGGAAAGAGAAGGGAAAGGAAAGGCAAGGGAAGGAGATGGGAAGGGGAAAGAAAAGGAAGGAAAGGATGAACAAGGAAAGGAAAGGGAAAGGAAAATAAGAAAAGGGAAAGGAAAGGATAAGAAAAGGGAAGGGAAGGGAGAGGAAGGAAAAGGAAGGGAAGGGGAGAAGGAAAATGAAGGGTAGGGGGAAAGAAAAGGGAAGCTTGAAGAAGGAAAGGGAAGGGAGACAAGGAAAGGGAAGGAATATGATAAGAAGGAATATGATAAGGAAAGGGAAGAGAAGGGAAGGGAAGCGAAAGAAAGGGCAAAGGAAAGGAAGTACATAGAAAAAAAAAAAGGGAAGTCCGTGTGTTTTAGGGGTAGCAGCTATGATTTCCGGTTAGAAAATTAGTGATGTGAATGCATAGGAAAGGCTAAGGAAAATAGAGGACAAGAAAACAGTCGAGAAGGGGGAAAAGGGAAGAAAGATAAAGAAAAAGTTACTGGGAGTAAGAGGAGCCGGTAAGATGAGAGGAGGAGCCCCGATGTAAGTGCAAAGGCTGAAAGGAGAGAAAGAGAGAGAAGAGAGGATTGGGGAAGAGAAGGAAGAGAAGGAAAGAAGGAAAGAAGGAAGGCCAGTTGAAACGAAGAAAAAGGAAACCTTTTAGGTTTATGAAGGAAATAGACAAGAACTGGTTTACAAAGGATTACAAAGGATTACAAAGGCGGAACATGCCGACAGGAGACCTTTTGGTCCATATCAAGGTCGGATGCCAAAAAAATAATAATAATAAAATAATAAATAAAAACTATAATGTAAACAACAAATAAAATACATAAATAAATGCATTACTAATGGACTAGTTAACGAATGGAATAGACGTAGTGACAATGGAATGACCTCCAAAACAATTGGTTGTTTTAAGAAAAGGTTAGATGACTTTATGGATGGGGGATGACAGGTGGTGAAGGATATGGAACTGCCTAGTGTAAGCCTTATGGTCTCTTGCAGTCTCCTTTATTATGTTCGTTTGGTGTTTCGGGACAAGAAAAGGTGTACTAACAGTGAGGTATAAAAAGTAATAGATAAAATAAAATAAAGTAAAAAAAATAATAATAAAAAAATATATATATAAAAAATAAATAAATAAATAAATAAATAAATAAATAAATAAATAAATAAATAAATAAATAGATAAATGAATAGATAAATATTATGTTCGTTTGGTGTTTCGGGACAGGAAAAGCTGTACTAACAGTGAGGTATAAAAAGTAATAGATAAAAAAAAATAAAGTAAAAAAAAAAATAATAAATAAATAAATAAATAAATAAATAAATAGATAAATGAATAGATAAATAGATAAATAAATAAATGAATAAATAAATAAGATAATGAAGAATCAACATGAGCGGACACACGTAAGAGGTAATAGGAAAGGAGAAAAAATAAAACCGAAGACAGAGATAAGGAAATTGGAAAGAATGAAACGATTATCGACCAACCTAAAGAAAACGAGAAAATTGGGTCAGTAAACCGTCGAGTTGCAATGCAAAGACAATGGCTTAAGACCTTATGTTTCCCAGTTGGTAATCGGAGTAGTTTTTAATAATAAAAACAAAAAAAAAAAAAAGGAACACGTAAGAGAGGTTGGGTTGAGTATCATAGGTACTAGAAAACAATCACTCACTCATTAATTCATTAAATGCATGTGTGTGTGTGTGTGTGTGTGTGTGTGTGTGTGTGTGTGTGTGTGTGTGTGTGTGTGTGTGTGTGTGTGTGTGTGTGTGTGTGTGTGTGTGTGTGTGTGTGTGTGTGTGTGTGTGTGCACATACACGAAATGTTGTCAAAGCTTTAGGAGTATACTTCCTTTGCATACCTCGTTCGATTTTGGGCATTTTAGGATCAAGGTCAAGGCCAAGATTAAGGTAAATATCAAAGTCAAGATCAAAGTCAAGATCAAAGTCAAGATCAAAGTCAAGATCAAAGTCAAGATCAAAGCCAAGATCAAAGTCAAGATCAAAGTCAAGATCAAAGTCAAGATCAAAGCCAAGACCAAAGTCAAGATCAAATTCAAGATCAAATTCAAGATCAAAGTCAAGATCAAAGTCAAGTCAAGATCAATGTCAAGATCAATGTCAAGATCAATGTCAAGATCAATGTCAAGATCAATGTCAAGATCAAGGTCAAGATCAAGGTCAAGATCAAGGTCAAAATCAAGGTCAAAATCAATGTCAAAATCAAGGTCAAAATCAAGGAAAAATCAAGGTCAAATCAAGGTCAAATCAAGGTAAAATCAAGGTAAAATCAAGGTAAAATCAACGGTCAAGGTCATGATCAAGGTCAAGTTCAAGGCCATGATCAAGTTCAAGGCCATGATCAAGGCCATGATCAAGGCCATGATCAAGGCCATGTTCAAGGCCATGTTCAAGGCCATGTTCAAGGCCATGTTCAAGGCCATGTTCAAGGCCATGTTCAAGGCCATGTTCAAGGCCATGTTCAAGGCCATGTTCAAGGCCATGTTCAAGGCCATGTTCAAGGCCATGTTCAAGGCCATGTTCAAGGCCATGTTCAAGGCCATGTTCAAGGCCATGTTCAAGGCAATGATCAAGGTAATGATCAAGGTAATGATCAAGGTAATGATCAAGGTAATGATCAAGGTAATGATCAAGGCCATGATCAAGGTCATGATCAAGGTCATAAAGGTTGGAAAGGAACGCCTGTACCGTGGGGTTTCTACTTGCACATTGCCTAAAGGGGTAAACTTGCCACGAAAAACAACAACAACAACAACCACACTTACCTGATTGAAATCATCTGGCGACACATACAAACGACATCACTGTGCTGAATTGGCAAGACCTTCATCTGAAAAAGAGGTTAGATATCATCAGATAAAATGGTTCACAAAATAGTTGGATTTTTTCAATTCAGGGGAGGGATCTCAGTCCAATGTTCTCGTATTCGCTGGTGTTAATGAAATGTCCTTTTAGCACAATTGTAAGCTGTGTCACACATGTTCTTGACACAGCTTACATTGTGCTAAAAGGACATTTCATAACCTTAGGTCAACTCAAACTTTCAATATGAATAATTTGCTAATTCTACCGTACCAAGAGAACCTGCAAAACATTCCAAACATATTACGTAAATTCAACATTAATGTAGTTTTTAACAATAAGAACACTGTAAGACAATTGCTCATAAATAATTCTGTCAATAGTGATAAAGGGTGTGTTTACAAAATACCTTGTAAATCATGTAATCATTTTTATGTTGGTCAGACTGCTAAAACACTCAAAACACGAATCAATCAACACAAGAAATACGTTAGAGAGGGAAACCAATCTAGCGGCATATTCAACCACATGAACCATTTTAACCACACAGTTGACTGGGATAACTCTAAAGTCATCACATACAACAACATCACAGAAAGAAATTTAATTGAATGCAGTTTGATCAAATCTATTAAGGGAATAAATGTTAATCTCCATCAAGGTTTGTACAAAATAGATAGTTATATTTGCCATGAAATTTCAAAATTATTTAAACTGTAATGTAAGTTATGAACAATTATCCCATACTTGTTGGTTACCAGGACGGTATCTAACGTTGTGTATTCTTCCACTACCTCTCCGAATGCCCTCTTCACCATGTCTCACTCAGTCATATATTCTGTACCTTGTTTCTTCATTTTATAATTCCTTCTTTGTATCTGCACTGAAGATGTCATTATACGAAAGCGCTCTGCTTCATTAGTTTACTTTTCCTAGTGGTTACTTATATTATATATATATATATTATATATATATATATATATATATATAATATATACACGCACGCATTCGTACATATACACATACAAGCACACATTACACATATACGTATTTTCTTTTTAGTTTTTATTAAAACCTACCATACTCACACAAGCCTCTTCATACACACACCAAAACACGGTCGTGGACTACAGTAAACATAAAATTTCATTGAAGAGGGTACGAGACGAGTGACGCACATGTACTCTGTTGCTCAGCATGAGGTTTCTTCATGAAGACTCGGCCAGACTTCTGTTGTTCCGTACGGGAAGCACGGAAGCAAGACAAAGGAGTGTACCCACTGTGCATGACATGACAGAAAGAGGAACGAGGGGTTTACTGACGTGGTATTCTCCTTCTTTGAAAATATTTTCATTTAGTTGCGCAAGAGATGGAGCTAAAGGAAGAGTTCTGCAAGGACAATGGAACAAGCGTCGGTCAGTCACGGCCTATTTACCTCCAGAGGCTACATATTATAAAATGAAAATGTAAAATAATATAAAATAAAATAAAATAAGAGAACAAAAATGAGCGAAATAAAATGAAATAATATAAAATTAAGTTATACAAGATAACATAAAATCAGAATCAAGTAGATAAGAATTAGAGCAAAAAAATAAAAATAGAATTAGACAAACTAGAAAACATTAAATGAAATAAATATGAAAGGAAATAAAATTATAATAAAAGGATAAACGAAACAAAAGAAAAGAAAACGAAATTATATAAAACAAAATGTACACGGGGTGCTTCAGGGGTTAATTATATAAAATGTCAAACACATGAAAAGCGGAGTGAGAATAACAAAAAAAGAAAAAGAAAATTAGACAAACTAGAAAAGATTAAATGAAATAAATATGAAAGGAAATAAAATTATAATAAAAGGATAAACGATATAAAAGGAAAGAAAACGAAATTATATAAAAGAAAATGTACACCGGGTGCTTCAGGGGTCAATTATATAAAATGTCAAACACATGAAAAGCGGAGTATGAGAATAAAAACAATCAGAAAGTAGACAGGAGAGAGTTGGATTTCACGATAACTTGGGAGAGTCTGGCAGAAGAGAAGGAGGAGGAGAAAGAAGGAATGAAAAAAAGAAATAAAGAAAAAATAAAGTAAAAAAAAAAAAAAAGAAAAAAAAAAGGAATAAAAACAATAAAAATGGGTAGGACGAAAAAAAGACAGAAAGAATTAAAGAAAAGAAAAATGAAAAAGAATAAGAGGGATAGGGAAAGGTATATATGGAGAGAGAGCGAAAGAAAGAGAAATGGAGGGGAAGAGAGGGAAAGAGAGAGGAAGAGAGGGGAAGAGAGGGGAAGAGAGGGGAAGAGAGGGGAAGAGAGGGGAAGAGAGAGGAAGAGAGAGGAAGAGAGAGAGAGAGAGAGAGAGAGAGAGAGAGAGAGAGAGAGAGAGAGAGAGAGAGAGAGAGAGAGAGAGAGAGAGAGAGAGAGAGAGAGAGAGAGAGAGAGAGGAAGAGAGAGAGTTAGGGAGATAAGAAGAGAGAGATAGGAAGATAGAAAGAGAGAAAGAGAGTAGTTACGGTGTTACAAGAAATTTCAGTACCTCAAAAAGTTTTACACCCCGTTAAAAGGTTACCGGGGATTCATTAGTGTTTACACTAATGTTTATGGCACTTTGTCGAATCAACATTTGAACTGCTCAAAAGAGGAACTGTTTGCAATATCCTTTGGCAGTCTGTTCCAAGTGCTGCATATTTTATAGGTAAAAAAGTCATCAACCTTGTCACAAAAGTAACAAGGGAGATTGACCTTCCGCCCATGATTGCGAGTGGCATTCACGTTCAAGCTGAGGAGATGTCGACAGTCAATGTTATCAAATCCTTGAAGTATTTTGAAAACATCTGTTAACTGTCCTCATAATCTCCTGCTTTCTAGAGAAATAAGCCCCAACGCCTTGAGGCGCCTCTGGTATTTCCTTGGCGGGAATAAGTTTCGTTGCTCGTGCCTGAACTCGTTCTAGCTTCTGTATGTCCATCCTCAAGTTCGGCGACCAGAACTGGACGGCGTATTCCAGGTGGGGACGAAATTGAATATTTCAAAGCGTTAAGACTATTTCTTGGTTCAGGTAACGAAACTGTCTTCTGACGTAACCTAAAAGTTTTTGCGCTTTCTTTTCCATTTCTATACACTGTTTTGAGGACTCGAGGTCGCTGTTAATCAAGACATCCAAATTTTTTTTCCAGTTATGTACTTAACATGTCATGACCCAGAAGAGAATAATCTGCCATCTTTTTTGCGTGCCCGATATACATGATCATGCTCTTATCAGGATTAAATGGCATCATTCACTTCACAGACCACTCTTCCACTTTCTCTAAAAATTTCTACACTTTCAGAGAGAGAGAGAGAGAGAGAGAGAGAGAGAGAGAGAGAGAGAGAGAGAGAGAGAGAGAGAGAGAGAGAGAGAGAGAGAGAGAGAGAGAGAGAGAGAGGAAGAGAGAGAGGAAGAGAGAGAGGAAGAGAGAGAGGAAGAGAGAGAGGAAGAGAGAGAGAGAGAGAGAGAGAGAGAGAGAGAGAGAGAGAGAGAGAGAGAGAGAGAGAGAGAGAGAGAGAGAGAGAGAGAGAGGGGAGAGAGAGGAGAGAGAGAGGGGAGAGAGGAGAGAGAGAGGGGAGAGAGAGAGAGAGAGGGGAGAGAGAGGAAGATAGCGGAAGAGATAGCGGAAGAGAGAGTGGAAGAGAGAGAGAGAGAGAGAGAGAGAGAGAGAGAGAGAGAGAGAGAGAGAGAGAGAGAGAGAGAGAGAGAGAGAGAGAGAGAGAGAGAGAGAGAGAGAGAGAGAGAGAGAGAGAGAGAGAGAGAGAGAGAGGACCGGAGACAGAGACATAGAGAGAGAGGGGAGGGGGAGAGAAGTTTCATTCACTTTTATCTGCTCATTAGTTCTAGTGCCCTCTAAGCCACTTGTGCGAGTGTCTGCAGCAGAAACAACCAAAGGTGTTCATTTTCTAAAGTTTTCTATCCCAAAGTGAGGGCGAGTATCTTGCATGAAGTACTAGAAAGTACACAAAAACACATGAAGTAACAGCGTCGTAACCATAGGATGACTAAAAGTATGCTGAAAGTATAACAGAAGCTTAAAAAGAAACTCCTACTGTCCAACTGGAAGCCAATTTTCTTCTCGGAATTACTGGCAGGGTAACTGGCACCGAACACGGTTCACTGTGTCGGAGTCTCGCCAGCACAGAAATTATGTTCAGCGTATTAGCTACAAAGTGTAAGAGAGAGAGAGAGAGAGAGTGAGTGAGTGAGTGAGTGAGTGAGTGAGTGAGTGAGTGAGTGAGTGAGTGAGTGAGTGAGTGAGTGAGTGATTGTGTGTGTGTGTGTGTGTGTGTGTGTGTGTGTGTGTGTGTGTGTGTGTGTGTGTGTGTGTGTGTGTGTGTGTGTGTGTGTGTGTGTGTGTGTGTCTGTGTGTAAATACTAGGGTACTTACGCACGCACACACACACGCACATATAACATAACATAACATAACATAACATAACATAACATAAGAATAAAGGATACTGCAAGAGACCATAAGGCCTACACTAGGCAGCTCCGTATCCATCACCACCTGTCATCCCCATCCATAAAGTTGTCTAATCGTTTTTTAAAACAACTGATAGTTTCATCGCTTACTACATGGTTACTAAGTTTATTCCATTCATCGACCACCCTATTAGTAAACCAATTCTTACATATTTCCTTCTTAAATCTAAATTTGTTCAGTTTATACCCATTACTGCGAGTCCTGCCCTATTGTTTTATTATGATGACCTTGTTTGCTTCACCCTTGTTATAGCCTTTGATCCACTTGAACACTTCTATTAGATCATCCCGTACTCTGCGTCTTTCCAGAGAGTGTAAGTTTAGGTGCCTAAGCCTCTCTTCGTAAGTCAAACTTCCGAGTCCATGTATCATTTTGATTATTCTTCTCTGTACTGATTCTAGTGAATTTATGTCCATTTTGTAGGACGGAGACCAAAACTGTACCGCATAGTCAAGGATGGGTCTAACTATCGCTAGATAGAGTTTAATAATAAACATACACACATACACACTCACACACACACACACACACACACACACACACACACACACACACACACACACACACACACACACACACACACACACACACACACACGACAGTCGAAATGACAGTGAAGATTGGACTCCAGAAAAAGATACAATTTTCGTGAATCTCAACGACGAGGGAGTACCTGTGTTGAATTAGTAGGGAAGAGGAAAGTTCGTGGTGTAGTGGGAAGGTGAAGAAAAAGGAGAAGGGGAGGGATTACTGAGGAAAATGGAAGGAAATGAGGAAGGGGACAAACGGGCCCCAGAAGTCAGAAGGAATGTCAACAAGAGATGCGCAGACGACAGAGGTGAAGTCAAAGTGATTAGTGAAAATGTGAAAAATAGAAATATAGATAAGAGCAGCGCAATGGAAAGTGAAGATAATTATTTCCATGGATTTAATGAGGAGATGACAACCTCACCGATGAGCAAGTCTAGAGGAAAAACTAGCGTAAATGAACGAACAGTGGAAGGATAGGTTCAGTCAATTTACACGGATTACACAAAGAGTTGATAAATTGAAAGAACTAAAGGAAAATCAAAACCTTAATAAAGAAATAGAAGAATTAGAAATACAGTTAAAAGAAGTAAAGGATGAGAATGAGGAATTAAAGAAGAATAACAGAGAGAATAAAGAGCCCATAACAAAAGAGGTACAGGGTAGGAGAAAAGTCCAAGAGAACAACGAAATTGAATTTAGAGATATAGTAAAACAACAGATGAAAGAATAAACTAAAGTCACATTTATCAAAGTGATGAGAGAGAAGGAGAATATAGTAAGAGACTTAGCGGACAAAAATAAATGTATAACTATATTAGGGATGGAAGAGAAGCATAATCCAAATAGGACTACAAGAGTAAAGGAGAAGGAAAAAGTAAACAAGATATTAGAAGTAATTCAAGAAGATGAACAAAAAACAGGGAAAGAAATTAAAGGAATATATAGACTAGGAAAATACAATATAAAACCAGACCAATTAAAGTTAAATTCAGGTCACAAACAACAGCAGAGAATATCTTATCAAAAACAGGGAAACCACCAAAAAGTGATCTTTATAAACAGGTATGGATACAAAGATGAATAAAGAGAAAAGAGAGAAAGAGAAAACAAAAACACTAGAAGCTAAGGGGGAAAAAACGAGAACAGAACAGTCAAAGAGAAATTCTATTGGAGAGTAGTGGATATGAAAGTGAGGAAATGGTTCATAGCAGAGAAAAACAGAAGGGAAACAGAAAATACAATGTAAGTAGCAGAAAATTAAAAGTGTCTTACACAAATATAGCTGGCTTAATAACAGGCTTGAATGAACTGAATGATTACCTGAAGGAAAAAGAACCGGACATAATGGGAATTGTAGAGACAAAATTGAAAGGTCCACTACCACCCAACAGTGTAGGACATGGTGCATATAATTATTGGATTAGAAACAGAGAGGTAAAACAAAGGGGTGGAGTCATGTTCCTGACTAAGAAGGATATAAATGTGAGGAATGTCTCATACGGAAAGAACTAGGCTAATAGATATGCACGTAAAGAAATAACGTCTATGAGTTTTGAAAAAGAAGTAATATCAATGGTCAGAGTAGGTACCATATAAGGACGAAACCTTTACTGAAAATACATAGACTTGGAATATGACCTCTAAGCTAGGTCAAGGCATCCCACGAGACGCCACTTAGAATCTTTCTAGCTACAGAAATTAAATGATTAAATGTTCAATATTGCATCCCCTTTAATTCGTTTAATTCCTGTAGTTAGGTTTTAAGTGGCGCCCCGTGGGATGCCCTCTCCGAGTTTCCTTTTCTCATCCATTCACAGATATATAAATAGCTTAGAGGTTGTATTGTAGGTCTATATATCTGAAAAAAAAGCTTTAACAAGCAAAACGTTGTAGGCCACTTTTGGTAAAGGTTTCTAAGCAATTGACATTTTAAATCACTAATATCAAAGTAACTCTATACTTACCAGTGGCTACTTTTCCTTTTATTCTGACTGTCGTCAGGGTATTTTATTCATTTCTATAAGATCCCCTTTGTTGGTAAAGGAGCTGGGAATGGAACATCCTTCCCTCTTCAGTATCTCCTTCACGTATCTCGCACAACACTTCAAAAACACCATCTTCATCCACCATCCCTAAACGTCACTCTCCTACCCCGACTTACTCCCCTCATACACATCCTAATCCCAATTCTTACCCCTCCCCCTCTCTTCCCTTCCCTCCCTTCTTCTCTCCTTCCCTCTCCTTACCTCTCGTCTCCTCCACTTTCCTATGCAGGTGGAGGGGGTCACTGAGGTCTGCGTCTGTAAGAAATACTCCATTTCCTTTCCATGGAGGAACCGAGAACTTTGGACACCGAGAGGAGGAAGTAAGGAAGGAAGTGAGGCGAGGAAAAAAAAAAAAGAAAAAAAAAAGGGGAAGGCGGGGTGGTGAAAGAGAGACGAAGAGAATGGAAGAGAGGAGGCGGGAAGAGGAGAGTAGAGAGTAAAGTAGGGGAGGAGAGGAGGGAGAGGGGAGAGGGTAAAAAGGGAAAGGGGAGAGGATAAGGGATAGGTGAGGGAGGGAGAATGGTGCGGGGTTGGTTAAGGGTTGAAGGGGAGAGGGAGGGGATAATGAGGAGGAGAGAGGAGGATGGATCAGGAGGGAAGGAGAAGAGTTGTTGGATGTTACTGAAGCGTTGAATTGCTACATGGAAGCGTTTGTGAGAGTAAAGATAGTTTGTTCTACATTCAGGTCCTTTTGTGACGAAAAGAAAGAAAAGAAAAAGAGAAACAAAAGGTATTCAAGCAATAAGAATCACCGACGGTCAGTCTGACCGCAGGCCAAGCAGACGCAGACGCAGACAGGCAGGAGGAAAGACATACAAAAAAGAATAGTGGACATATGGAGGGATATACATAGACAGAGACGGGTTTAGAGGGATATAAGGAAAGATGTATGGACAGACATGCGAACAAACCTACGGACGGACAGACAGACCAGACCGACAGACAAACATACGGACGTAGAGGCAAGTACACGAATTGTCAGAGAAAATAAATAGTGCTGTCTTCAAGTTCATACCATCGTGAAAACATTTAACTTCCTATGTACAAATCAGTGATATAGCATTACACATGTAAGCATTTAAGTGAAGTTAAGCTTTCTCGGGGTTGATACCTTCAGCTATGTCCATGATTGTGATGACAGCGTGACTCACACTATACAAAGTACAAGAATGACAGAGGTCGTATCAGAGATGTACCACTGTGAACCCACAGATTTCACTTGTCCACCAAATGTCAACAGAGCTCGGGAAACGTTCAGGTCCAATGCCCTTCAGGCACTGGACAATGGCACCAAGATTTATTTCATGAAAGTAGCAGTTGAGGACAAGACTGACGAGTTAAACACCATATGAGGACGAAGACTTTATTTGTACGCACTCCGTGAGGTAGGACTTAAGGTAAGGAGGAAAGAGGTGTTCATAATTATTGGAAAATTTGTTTCGGCGTAGCCCTGGGGGCTACCATTTCCTCAATGCAGTCATGAAGGAAGTTCCGCCTATTCCGCAAGCTATAAGCCTTTCTCAAAGCACGTGCATAGCGACCGTATAAAGGGCCCATTCTGTACAAATAAAGGCTTCGTCCTCATATGGTGTTTAACTACACCAAGAGTTTTGGAAAATATCGTGAATATATGAAGCAAGAGTGAACTAGCAAATTTTTTTTTTAATAAAGTCAACAAGATTATCCATATTCTATATACGCATATATTCTTACCTTTTTTTTTTGGCAAATTAATAAAATTGGGAAGAGTTTTGGAAAATATCGTGAATATATGAAGCAAGAGTGAACTAGCAAATTTTTTTTTTTAATAAAGTCAACAAGATTATCCATACTCTATATACGCATATATTCATATTAGCTTTTTTTGGCAAATGAATAAACTTGGGAAAATAGCTTTAACTTTTTCAAAACATTGAAAAAAATTCTATACAAATTTATCATAAATTATGTGGAAGCTTTTTAAAAACTTATTTTGAGGCCACTGCGCATTTAGGCTATCTATTACCGCAAGAAGATAATTAAACATTTGTATTACAAGAAAAGACTAGTATCTCCCTATCTCCCCATCTCACTATCTCATTGTCTATCTCCCCATCTCACTATCTCACTGTCTATCTATCTCCCTATCTCCCTATCTCACTGTCTATCTCCCTATCTCACTATCTCACTGTCTATCTATCTCCCTATCTCCCTCTCTACCTCTCTACCTCTCTACCTCTCTACCTCTATATTACTATCTCTCTCTCTCTCTCTCTCTCTCTCTCTCTCTCTCTCTCTCTCTCTCTCTCTCTCTCTCTCTCTCTCTCTCTCTCTTTAACCCGAACGGGCTTTTCCACTAGACCAATGTTGTCTTGATATTTTGAAGAGCGAAAATAATTCTATTAGAAGACGAAGAGTACCATTTCCTCACCACTAATTCCGAGGCTAAATCACACACAAAATTAAAATCTACTTCCATTCTCTGAATCGTCCATATTTATACATCCTTTGCTCTTTCTTCTTGCCTCTTTATTGTCTACTCTCCTCTGTAGCTCCCCCTCCCCCATCAAGTTCTCCTTTCCTCATCATATGCATTCCCCCTCACCCTTCGTTAGACACTCTGTACACATACAAACATTTGTCAACCTGTACCTCAAATGAACCAAACGCTCTCCTGTTCAGGACTTCATTCTGAAGTTCACTAGTCTTCTTGTGTCTCCCTCGAGAGGACTCTTAGTAGTCACGCTCTAAACATTTGCCTTACGATGTCATATTCAGCAAATGCTAACATCATTGAGATTTTCCCACGAAAGAGACGAAAAGAGCACATTTTCCTTTGGTTGGGGAACAAAGGACTTAATGAACTAACGCGAAGTATGGTTGAGGTCACTGAGAACGGGAAGAATGTATAGGATTATCTTTTTTATTCATTTTCTGTGCAACATCGAGTAAAGACGAATTGTGTGATTGATCGTCATGCGTACTGATACTAACACAATCTCTGTGAACATAGATGATTTTATCTATCGTCGTATATTAAGAATATACAGTTTCTAGATATCTATCTAGAACTGAACTGTGCCGAAAACGGGGGCATTTCTGAACGACGACGCGCGTAAATATTCATGGGACTAAATGCGTTAAAAAAAAAAAAAAAAAAAAAAAAAAAAAATAATAATAATAAAAAAAAAAATGATAATAATAATAATAATAATAAAAATAAAAATAAAAACTTGGTACTTTGCTTCAAGCGTGCAATGTCTTCGTTGTCGTTGAGAAATGACTCCGTCTTAATCTTCATCTTAACAAGGGAAGGTTAGGATTTATAGTTTCCTTATGCTCGTGGAGACCCACCAAAGAAAGCAATTTCTCAAAATGTTTCCATAAGGGTTGGATCCAATAGCGAAGTACAGAAGTCATATAAGATATACTACGATTGAGATGCCCATTCAAAGCAATAGCCTTGTACGACTAATACAGGCCAGGAGACTATGCCAGGGATTGTTAGGTGAGGTAATAATCACTACTGGGAAAAAAGGGAAGTACAGGATTCGAACCCACAAGCAACCGAATGTGAGACCAGCAGGTTTACGATTACACCACCAGTGGAAATAACAAAGGGGAAGTAAGTAGCAAATACTATACCTCTTCTATTATATGGTAACCCATAGGATGTGGCCGGCAAAACCAGCAGCGTTGCCACGTCTAAACCATCTCCAAAGAAAACGGGGGAAACACAGTTTTCTTTAGATTTGTATGTATGAACGGTATAATTAAAGAGACTGCAAGCGGCCCGAAGACCCGCACTCAGCTTCTCTATGTAATTCTCTATGAGTGACCTGCGCACCTGGTCGGGAGCCGGGGCAACGTCCCCTGACCTGAAATGCCACATCGTTTAACAAGTCTCTTCTCTTCTTTACATGTATAACAATTACTCATATCGCCTACCATTTATTGAAAAAAAAAATCAATATGCATTTAGAATATTCCATGTTAACATACTTGGGGTAGTGGACAGCTTCCGGTATATGCTGAATGTTTTGATTCAATACGTGACAACACGGCAGACACCACCTTGTGGGTCACGAGATTATGGAAAAAGTAGAGTGACCCTTGGTTTACTGATCCACGAGGTTATCCTGAATAGTAGAGCTGGGCGCGTTTCTCAGTGCGTTCCTATGTGCGTTCCACTTTAGTTTGGCCGCAGTTAGCGTTCCCAAACTATTAGAGCAATATAGGTGCCAGTACAGTATGTGGCCTACCTTTTGGATATAGCCTACTAAATTTTTCTTTGGTATAGTATGTAGCCTACCGGGCTTATTTCGGTATGAATTTGTCTTCTAAGCTATAATAGTTTGGGAACGCTAACCACAGCCAAACTAAAGCGGAACGCACCGAGAAGCGCACATAGGAATGCACCGAAGAACTCTTCCAGCTCTGCTGAATAGTTTCTCAATAATACAATATTTCTAATTTCTACGAGAAGTCATGTTTAGTAAATAGTAAAAGAATAATTTAGAAAGTCAATTGTAATAGTACAACTCCACTTTTGGAATATTTATTCAAATTGGAAATCCATGACTACGCAACATCAAGTTCCCCTTCTTCCAATCTTCCAGTTTACAAATTACAAAGGATTACAAAGGAAGAGTATGCCGACAGGAGACCTTTTGGTCTATAACTAGGTCGGATGCGAAAAAAATAGATGAATAAACATATAAATGAATGAATAAATAAATGGGTAAATAAATAAGTAAATTAAATAGTGATAATCAAACAATGATAAATAAACACTAATAATAAATGAATAAATAGAATAGAATAGAATAAATGGCAGGTATTACAGGTATTGCTCGGGTGTTTATCTACATGAACCTTAAGAGTTTGAGCTGTACTACATTGCAATATCACAGATTCCTTCCAATAATATTACTGTAATCTTTCTTAGTGCACT
>NC_134793.1:40714220-40716720 GCF_046742065.1 Oratosquilla oratoria
AACAGCTGAGCTCTAGGAAACAGAGATGAACACGTTCATCACCGAATTCACTCCGATTCGGTGAACGCATTGTGGAAGACAGCAGCTAATTTGGCATAACGAACAATATGAACATACGATGCGATATGTGGGCATGATGCAATGTGCAACGACATTGATTGTGTTCAAGGGAATGCGCCAATTCTAAAGAAGACGGGTCATATTAACTGAAAGACATTTGTTTCCACATTAATTAAACGGTGTTTATGTAAAACAGTATAAAGGGATGGGGATATATGTATACATAGATAAATATACAGTCTATTGAATGTATGCTGTAGCTGTGTGTGTGTGGTTCACCACCGTATTAGACTCCTGATCGACAGATGTTACTCTCCCGGATCAGAGATCAGAGTTCATATGTGGCTCGATCTATGGGTAATCTTGTGACCACAACCCCCCCACACACGCGCGCACGCACACACACACACACACACACACACACACACACACACACACACACACACACACACACACACACACACACACACACACACACACACACACACTACACACTTCACACAAACACTATGGAGGTCCGGGTTCGAATCCGGCCCAGGGCTGAAATAATTTCAGCATCGCTGTGCTGCGAGTCGTTACTCCAACTCTCGTGGGCGGGGAATTGGGAGTGTGTGCGTGTAAGGTCACAGCATTACCCATAGATCGGTCATATATGAGCTCTGAGCTCTCCTCCGGAAGGGAAATAGCTGTCGATCACGAGTCCAATACGTGATCCAAGACCATGGTGAATCACACAGACACACACACGCACACGCATACACTTACACACACACACACACACACACACACACACACACACACACACACACACACACACACACACACACACACACACACACACACACACACACACACATACATACATACATACATACATACATACATACATACATACATACATACATACATACATACATACACACACACACACACACACACACACACACACACACACACACACACACACACAAACACATACAGACCAACGCAAACGCACACACGAGCACAAACACTCGGTGGCATAGTTGGTAGAGCGCTGAACTGGGAAGCAGAAGTGCTCCCAGCACCCAGTTCGAATCCTGCCCAGGGCCGAAATTATTTCGGTATCGCTGTGCCTCGGGTCGTTACTCTGACTCTCGTGGGCGGGGAGTTGGGCGTGTGTGTGCAAGGTTATAGCATTACCCATAGATCGGACCTACGAGCTCTGAGCTCTCTTCCAGGAGGGAAATAGTTGTCGATCACGAGTCCAACACGTGATCCAAAGACCAAGTGAATACACACACACACGAACATGCACATTTTGCCCACCAGAGTTGGAATGCCAGCTCGCAGTGGAGCCACGATTTTTTGTTTTCAGCCCTAGTCGTATGCATTTGACCTAGTTTTCAATCTCCCCTTACCAAATTTGGACACGTGTAGAGAATGATATTTATTTTTTTATTTTCGAATGTAAGCGCTACATTGGTTTGTGGTAAGCAATATTCTTTATTTACCACTGGATAAAAAAATTAGCTTCTATTTGGGTAATACTGGTGCTGTGCACATAACTCACTATAACATTTCTCGCTATTGGTTACCGATACTCTATTCCCTTTGGATGCTGCTAAATGCGTCCAGCCTCGATTTCTATAATACATAAAGGGCACATTCGAATGTATAAAATATATAGAGTAAACACGCATACACACACAGAGACGCACGCGCGCACGCATATACATGCCTGCACACACACACACACACATATATATATATATATATATATATATATATATATATGTAAGTGCAGATGGAGAGATGATAATGGAAGAGAAGGCAGTGAGAGGAAGGTGGGCAGAATATTTTAGGGAGTTGCTAAATGTAAAGGATAGGGAGGGAAAGGTATTTGCAGTGGGAAGCGCTAAGAAAATGAGAGAGAGGAGTGAGAAAAATGGAGGAGAAATAGGGAAGGATGAAGTGAAAGCAGCTGTTAAGATGATGGGAGCAGGTAAGGCACCTGGTCTGGATGGATGCTATGCAGAATGTCTGAAGAAAGGAGGTACAGCTATGGTGGACTGGCTGGTGAGGTTGTTTAATGTTTGTTTAAGAGAGGGTAGAGTGCCGGAGGGCAGGAGGTGTGCCTGTATAGTTCCGCTTTACAAGGGAAAGGGGGATAAGTGCGAGCGTAGTAGTTTCAGAGAGATCAACATGTTAAGTGTAGTTGGAAAGGCTTATGGGAGGATCTTGATTGAGAGAATTAGGAGAGGAACAGAGAGAGTAGTTGGTGAGGAACAGTGTGGGTTTAGGACAAGTAGGGGTTGTGTAGATCAGATTTTTGTGGTAAGACAGGTATGAGAGAAAGCTATAGGAAAAGGTAAGGATGTTTTTTGGGCTTTTATGGATCTGGAAAAGGCTTATGACAGGGTAGACAGGAAGGCATTGTGGGAGGTACTGCAGATATATG
>NC_134793.1:40731720-40734220 GCF_046742065.1 Oratosquilla oratoria
TCCTCTGGGTCACTCAACCACAAAAGTGGGGACAATAAATCTTATACCACTGTGATCTATACCAGATGCCACAAATCAGTGAGATTTTCCCCACAAAATTCCCACAGGGAAATCTGGATTTCCAAATTTTTTCCCACAAAAAGAAGGAATTATCATATGCATAAATAGGTTCATTGTAATATATATTTTGCTCACAAAAAATCCCATGTGAGCAAATTTCTCCCACAAAATGGCACCGCTCCAAGCGTACTACCCTGATAATATAGTTATGTTCCACCAACGGTTTATTACTTCAAACTCTCAAATATTTCAGAAATTTTTGAGAAAAAAAATCTCTCATGTTCCTATTTATAAGTAAATTATGCTAAAGGAAAACAAAACAGATAAAAGAAAATAAGATGAAATAAAATTAATCAAATCATCTAAGAAATAAAGATGCTTTGTACAACACCTATATTGTAAACCAGGTTCGTATTTCTGCTAAACTTGGACACTCTTAAGCGGCCCATACACGATCAATTATATTGCGCAATTTCATTGTCAATACTCTGAATTGACAATTAAATTGACAGTGTATGGGCGATATATCGCCCATACAGGGTCAATTTAATTGTCAATTCAGAGTATTGACAATGAAATTGCGCAATATAATTGATCGTGTATGGGCCGCTTGACATTCAATACAATACACCTCGATCTCTTGATCCGACACTCGTCATCCGCCTCTTGTGCGGACGTTTGATCCCAGGACATAAACCCACTTTCGGGAATTGGGGTTTTATATCCTGGGGGGCCAATTCCCGAAGTGGCTTTATGTCCTGGGACAAACGTCTGCACACGTGGCGGTTGGCGAGCGTTGGATTAAGGAACCCGAAGGTACACATACAATCTAAATATACATAAGAGTATCAAATGCACACAAGGGGAGACACACGCTAGAAGACAATGGATGTTTATTCACACACACACTCTCAGATAACCATACGCACACGCGCCCACGGAGGCACGCTTAAACACGCAAAGCATGTACAGCTGCACAGAAAACTATCGTTAGTAAATCACGCTAATCATTTTGACACAAAACAACGAAACTATTTGAGACAAGTTGAAGTCTCCATCGGAAATAAGATTATCATGTCATAGTGAATCCATATGAACTCCGGAACTGTTATTCGATTCATATTCATTCAGAAGGAATTCGAACAATTCGAACCCCAGAAATACCAACCCTTCGGTATCATAAGGTTATGTTCATTAGCGAATGTTTCGACACCCCTACTAACGATAGTTTTCTGTGTAGCTGTACATGTATGTATATATGTATGTACACACACACAAACACACACACACACACACACACACACACACACACACACACACACACACACACACACACACACGCACACACACACACACACACACATATACACACACACGCGCACGCATACACACGCACGCACACGCACATGTGCATATACTTGCATTCTTAAAGTGGTGGGAATATGAGACAGACACAGACAGACAGACAGGCAGAGAGACAGACAGACAGAGAGGAGGGACGGACAGAGACACAGAGACAGAGAGGCAGAGAGACAGACAGAGGGATAGAGAGAGAGAGAGAGAGAGAGAGAGAGAGAGAGAGAGAGAGAGAGAGAGAGAGAGAGAGAGAGAGAGAGAGAGAGAGAGAGAGAGAGAGAGAGACAGACAGACAGACAGACACACAGACAGACAGACAGACAGATAGATGCAGAGAGGGAGAGACAGAGGGAGAGACAGAGAGGCAGAGACAAAGAGGCAGAAACAGAGACAGAGAGGCAGAAACAGAGACAGAGAGGCAGAAACAGAGACAGAGACACAGTGAGACAGAGAGACAGAGACAGAGAGACAGAGAGACAGATATAGAGAGACAGAGACAGAGACAGAGACAGAGACAGATAGACAGAGACAGAGACAGAAACAGATAGAGAGAGACAGAGGCAGAGACAGACATAGACAGAGAGACAGAGAGACAGAGAGACAGATATACAGAGAGACGGAGAGACGGAGAGACAGATACATAAAGGTTGGGAGGCAGAGAAGCAAAGAGTGACAGACAGAGAAATAAAGGACAAGAAGATAAAGAAGGACAAGAACAACAAGATAGACATGAGATACAAGAGAGATAGGCAGCAAGAAAGACACAGAAACAGACAAAGAGAAAGACAGAGACAGAGAGACACAGAGACAGAAACAGGGACAGAAATAGAGACAGAGACAGAGGCTGAGAAAGAGAAACAGACAGAGAAACTAAGAGAAACAGGCTGAGAAACAGAAACAGACAGAGAAACAAAGAGAAACATAGAAACAGAGTCAGAGAAACAAAGACAGAAATAGAGACAGAGAAACAGAGGCAGAGAAACAGACAGATAAACAGAGACAGAAACAGAGACAGGGAAACAGCGACAGAGAAACAGAGCAAAAATAAAAACAAAGAAACAGAGAAACAGAGAGACAGAAACAG
>NC_134793.1:40741720-40761720 GCF_046742065.1 Oratosquilla oratoria
ATATACATTTTATATATATATATATATATATATAATATATATTATATATGTATATATATTTATATATGTATATATATGTATATATATATATATATACATATATCTCTCTATTTCTCCCTCTATCTCTCTCTATTTCTTCCTCTAATCTCTCTCTCTTTCTCCCTCTTTCTCCCTCTATCTCTCTCTCTCTCTCTCTCCCTTTCTCCCTCTCTCCCTCTCTCTCTCTCTCTCTCTCTCTCTCTCTCTCTCTCTCTCTCTCTTTCTCCCTCTATCTCTCTCTCTTTCTCCCTCTATCTCTCTCTCTTTCTCCCTCTATCTCTCTCTCTTTCTCCCTCTATCTCTCTCTATTTCTCCCTCTATCTCTCTATAATTCTACCTCTATCTCTCTATAATTCTCCCTCTATCTCTCTCTATTTCTCCCTCTCTCTCTCTCTCTTTCTCTCTCTCTCTCTCTCTCTCCCTCTCTCTCTCTCTCTTTCTCTCTCTCTCTCTTTCAGTCTCTTTGTCTGTCTGTCTCTCTCTCTCTCTGTCTGTCTGTCGGTCTCTTTCAGTCTCTCTGTCTCTCTATCTTTCTCCTTCTCCCTCTCTCTCTCTCTCTCTCTCTCTCTCTCTCTCTCTCTGTCTGTCTGTCTGTCTGTATGTAATTTTCCACAACTTCGAAGAACTTCTTCAAGTGCCTTCCCGTCGATTAATTTCTCTCTCTCTCTCTCTCTCTCTCTCTCTTTTTTTTTAACCTAATCATCCTGGAGATCGTGCCAAGAACAGAAGATAACGTGACTGACCCCATTTCCCTCGGGTCGTCTCCTTGGCAAGAACCTCCTACTCCTCTTCTTCCTCTTCTTCCTCCTCCTCCTCCTCCTCTTCCTCCTCCTCCTCCTCGTCGTCGTCAGTCCAACATTGGACGTCCTGGATTTCTCAAAAATTCCTTCCCATTTATTTTTTTCCCCTCTTCTCCCCATTTTTATTATTTCTATTTTCCCTCTATATAATTTTTCCTCTTCTTCCTCTTTCCCTCTCTTTTTTATTAATTTTTTTTACTTTCGAGTAAATAGAAAAAAATAAAATAAAGTGTAAAAAAGCAAAACTAGATTTAATCAAATAGGATCAGATTAATTAAAAAATAATAAATCATTAAGTATATAATTAAACAAATAAATATATGAATAATGTATAAATAAATAATATATATAAATGATATAAAGAATACATAAATAAATGAATACATAAATAGAGAATATACTAATGTAATTAGATAAACAAAATGACATATAAACAAATCGATAGACAAATATATAGACATATTAATAAACAAATAAACAAATACATAAAATAAATAAGTAAATACACAGTCTTTGGCTTCAAACGGTCAGAGAAAATCAGTTCCTGCAACATCGGATATACAAAGAAAAAATAGGCTTTATCTGCGGCCTCCATTATGAGTGGCTATCACACTAAGCTATTTTCCCCTCAACCTACGATTAATCGCTGATGCAGTCAACCTCCAAAACTTCTACCGTAAAATCACTGTAGTAAACTATTCTCAACAAAAAATACATAGAATGTCACTTGACATGATGGAGGAAGACTATTTTCCTCCAGAATATTAGATTCATCCCCGAAAACTTCTCCAACAATCGAAGGAAAAATAGCCCAGTGTGATAACGCCTTTACCCTCTGTCTAAATCCATAAACACCTTATTCATAGTAAGGACTAGTGTCCTAATAGATTTATCAAATGAGGAAAAAAAAAATATATATATATATATATACATATATATAATATATATATATATGTGTGTGTGTGTGTGGTGTGTGTGTGTGTATGTGTACACGTGTGAGCGCGTGCGTTTGCGTATGTGTGTGTGTATGTGTGTATGCGCGTGTGTGCGCGCGCGCGTGCGTGCGTGCGTACGTGTGTGTGTGTGTGTGTGTGTGTGTGTGTGTGTGTGTGTGTGTGTGTGTGTGTGTGTGTGTGTGTGTGTGTGTGTGTGTGTGTGTGTGTGTGTATGTGCGTGTGTGTATGTCTGTGTGTGTGTGTATGGGTGTGTGTGTGTGTGTGCGTGCCCGTGTGTACGAATAAATATATACACAAACATATACATACGAGGCCCTAGTAGGAGACCAAAAATACGTCAATTCTCTTCGGGGGTCCGACAAGAAGAAACTATTATTTACATCATTACAAGAACGAGCCAGGAGTTTACCGGAAGGAATCCACTTGCAATTATACAGGAAAACAAAAATGAGACAACCAACTTAAGCACATAATTCAACGCTTAACATAATTAGTGTCCGCCTTGTCTTAACTCTAAATTTGCTTCCGAGAGAAACACAGGTAGTCGGCCACGGAACCACAGGTAATGGACCACAAACGACCAGGTAGTGGAGATGGTTACAGCAACATACAGCCTTTTATTACAGTCCCGTGTCGTACCTCACTGCATAGATTTTGTGGTAGGTATCCCGAAACTATTTTATTATTCAGTCATGAAGTGGCTAAATACTTCCATCAGCTAGGCCTATGGTAACAAATCTTAAAATAAACAATATCGTTTTGAGCCAACAGAAGTTAAATTTAATGATGAATACTGAAGCACTAAATTCTAGAAAACATAATTTGGGAAATAGTTATATTCGTATATGAATATATGCACATGTGAGGATAAAAAAATGTAAATATTAGTCAATGTTGTTATTGTTGTTACTATTGTTATTGCTAGTTATTACTGTTATTGTTATTGTTGTTAATGTAATCTACTAGTGCTCCTAACCTTACCAGCTTAGATTCCAGGCTCAGAACCTTAAGCTTTCATTGAAAAACATATGTTATAAGTGTTCTGGAGGTTAATCTCCAGAATTGCTACACCTAAGATGATTTACTTCTTCCTACCATTTCCACTCTGAGCAAACTTTGTGCGCATCATCCCACTCTGAGCAAACTTTGAGCGTGCAAGCCCACTTCTGAGGAAACTTGGATCTCGTCTCGAAATTAGGAGCCCCATCTCATCTAGTATATGTATGAGAATTAGGTTTAAGTATGTTCACAAAGTATACTATACGAGTCATAAAGAGCAAGAAAGTCTCTAGGAGACCTTTTGGTCCACAGAGTCGAATGTAGAATGATAAAACAATCGCATGAATGCATCAGCATGCAAATGCAGTAGACGTGTAAATACACGAAAAGAATATATGCGTGTATGCAACTATACATACACGTACATACATATATGCATACTCGTACATTAGATAAACATTTATTATACACATACGTATACATATGTTTATATCATTGCACTAATATATGGATGTGTGTGTTTATTTTCATGTACGAGTATAAACATAGCCTGGTATTTCAAACCATGTAATAGATGAATGAAATGACTGTGGTATTCAAAATGTTCATTCAATATCAATCAAATTTCTTCATATATCCATGACTGTCACTCCGTTGGGAGGAGATCATCTTTAATTTTGATTTTGATTTTTTCTATGAATGGCAAAATATAATGATGTTGTTGTTTTTTATTCCATATAATCAACTTTGAAGAAGACGCAAATTCCGATCTTCGTCCCAATATTTATGTGGACAGCTGTAGCTCCATGAATAGTTTCTTGAGAATTCTTCCTTTTATTTTCCATTTCTATATATCTATCTATATACCGAGGGCTTTTCCCCTTTTATAAGGGAGGTAGCCAGTCAAGGCACGCACCCACTTCCATCCACCACTATTTTCAAGCTTTGGAAATATTACCTTGAGATTTTTTTTTTTCCTCTTACGGAAATATTGTGACATTTTCATGTCTTAAACGAACACTTCCTTCGACATCTATTGCTTTATGACCTTTTCGTCACTGATATTAGCAGTCTCCCCATGCCGGATGTTAAAAAAAATATGTAATAAAATGTAGAAAAAAACAAAACAATGGAGATTCACATAGAAAAATATAAAAAAACAACAACAAATAAATAAATCTATATATATATGAATAGATAAATGTATAACGATTACAGAAATGAAACATGAATAACCAAGTAGGTAAATGCAAAAACTAATAACAATAATTAAAAATCAAAAGTAAATGAATGAACAGATAAATAGAAAGAAGTTCCATGTCCTGCATCAACGCCCGGGTCTAATTTCTCCTGCGGCCTTGAAATGTTCAACACAAGAATTGGGTTTTTCCTTCTTCCACTCGAGATCTCGCCGTGAGCTGAGCTTGATGGATGACCAGAAATCATTTCTAAAAGGCTGATTTCGAATCAGCTTCAAGTCTCCCTGCAGACTCGCAAAATGGCCACGGCACAAGCACGCGTCACGCAGTCACTTAATTTACGACTAAAACTCAATTCACCACAGCTTCAAATTTTGCTCTTGCTGCTGCAGTAGCCTCGTTATACATTTTTATTTGTTTTTTTTATCTATATTACTATATCGTTTAATTTCTATATTATATTGTTATCTTATTCTATTCTATCCACCAGCACCAGAAATTTTGCTGTTGCTGCTGCAGTAGCCTCGTTTTACATTTTTATTTTGTTTCTTATCTATATTCCTATATAGTTTAATTTCTATATTATATTGTTATTTTATTCTATTCTATTTACCAGCACCAGAAATTTTGCTGTTGCTGCTGCAGTAGCCTCGTTTTACATTTTTATTTTGTTTCTTATCTATATTCCTATATCGTTTAATTTCTATATTATATTGTTATTTTATTCTATTCTACCCACCAGCACCCGAAATTTTGCTGTTGCTGCTGCAGTAGCCTTATTTTACATTTTTTTTCTCTATATTACTATATCGTTTAATTTCTATATTATATTGTTATTTCATTCTATTCTATCCACCAGCACCAGAAATTTTGCTGTTGCTGCTGCAGTAGCCTCGTTTTACATTTCTATTTTGTTTCTTATCTATATTACTATATCGTTTAATTTCTATATTATATTGTTATTCTATTCTATTCTATTCACCAGCACCAGAAATTTTGCTGTTGCTGCTGCAGTAGCCTCGTTTTACATTTCTATTTTGTTTCTTATCTATATTACTACATCGTTTAATTTCTATATTCTATTGTTATTTTATTCTATTCTACCCACCAGCACCCGAAATTTTGCTGTTGCTGCTGCAGTAGCCTTATTTTACATTTCTTATATATATTTATATATCGTTTAGTTCATTTCTGTATTATTCATATATTTTGTTTCATTCCCTAGGGTCTGTAATTTTGCTGCTGCAGCCTCGTTTTACTTTATTTCATTTATTTTCTTGAATGTACTTAAATATTTATAGTTAATTTTATTTTATTTGTAGATCCTATAATGTTTATCAAGTTCAATTTTGTTTCGTTACATATTCTTTATTGTTTTTAATTTGTCATATTCACTTTAGTTTTTATTTATCAGCTTCTTTATCATCTATTTGTTATTATTATTATTATTATTATTATTATTATTATTATTACTATTTTCACTCTTACCGTAGTGTTGCAAGATGATTGGCTGGAATATTCAATCCTTTATATGTTTAGCGTATACACACGCGTACGCACCCATTTGGTGTAGAATAGAACGTCCGACGTGTTCAGAGAACTCCCAAGGGACCCGTCATTATTGTCGGACCTGACAGTGGTCAGCGGGTCAGGCACTTTTGGCCTTACCCGGACACCTGGGCCAAGCGACCGAGACATCTGCGTCCAACATTGCCAAACCACAAGATCAGCATACGCCAAAACTTATTTTCTTCATCAGCATACGCCAAACACATATTTCTTTTATGTTCCTTTTTTTTTTTTTTTGTAAATACAAACAAGCATGGATACCGAGTGTCCAGACTCAATCCATGCATAGTACCTTGTAGAAACGGGAGAATATATATTATGATAGTTAAATGTAGTGGCAACAACTACTTGTGCCTGTAAATAGAACTTGACAACCCTCGAGTTCTGCTCGGGGTTGTTCCGAGATTGTATAGGAGTCGAGACGAAGACATGAAAGCTAACGAACCATCACCTCGTTTGTCTCACCAAACTCAATATAGATCAGAAACAACAAATCTACAGTAGGAAGAGGCAAAAGTACCCATATGGGGTTAAAATTGGCAATTGTTTTTGTTACATACCTAATTATGTTTGTCAACAAAATAAAGGGAGGAATTATACAAAACACAAAGTAGTTAGTGGTTTTATTCCCTTGTTTATCTGTCGTAATTAGTTATGTATCAAAGACAATGGCAAGTTTTACCCGATGTGGCTACTCTTGCCCCTTCCAGCGGTCTATTTTTTCATTTTACTTGTATCATCTATATTGTTTATTATATTTTACTTTGCACATACATTTTTACTCTTTTTAGTTGATCATATATATTCTATATATTGATTACATTATTTATTTTATTTATTTATTTTTATTTTATTATTATTTATTTTTTAGGACCCTTGCTGGCCGAGCGGTTAAGGGCGTCGTTACTTGCAGCGAAGGTCGGTGGGATGGTGGTTCGAACCCTGCCACCATCGAAGTTGAACCATTAAATTCCACGCCACAAAGTCAAAGGCCGTCTTTGCCTCCCGACAGAGGTGAGTTTGTGACGTCATCATTTCTTTTTACTAATATTTGTTCAAAAATAACCCTAATGTAAGACAAAGCAAATGGATTGATGAGGATGAATGGGACTAAGCGATTGACAAGATTTCTTTTACTTACTCTCAGTTATTCCCACGTCTCACTCATTCTCACATTTCTTCTCAAACTCAAAAAATCCCTGTAATCCGTACTCTCACCTTTAAATCACTCATATCATTATCATGCTCATTCTCAAACTTGCTCTCACATTCTGTCTCAGACTTTAACACTCACTAAACTCTCACGCTCACATTTTCTATCTCACACTATCTCACAATCACTCAATAAATTCTTAAACTTGGTCTCACATTCTCTATATCTCACAATATCTCACAATGACTCATTTGCTCTCACATTATCTCTCACGCTATCTCACAATCACTCATTAAACCCTCACACTTGCTCTCACATTCTCCCACTATCTCACAATTACTCTCACTAAACTCTCGCATTTGCTCAAATTATCTCTCCTATTATCTCACAATCACTCTCACAATCACTTGTTCTAATATTCTTAATCTCACAATACCTCACAATTATTCTCACTAAACTCTCACACTTGTTCTCTTATTTTTAATCTCGCACTATCTCACATTCACTCCTACACTTAATCTCACATTCTCTATCTCACATAATCTCACAATCATTCTCACTAGATTCTCACACTGTCAGCATAGTTCGTGTAAATGTGGCTTCACATTCTCTTGGGGAGAGAAAGCTGGGGACCTATCGGGCCGATTTGGCGACAGCGAATCGTTGTTCCAATTGGCAATTGGCACCGCGGCGATCACTGGACAGAAATCAAATGATTCTCTATTAGGACATCCGGCCTAGTGACGAGAGACGCTCTGGCGGACTTGCGTTCTAGAGTTATGCATTTCGGTGAGGGGGGCGTGAAATACGTCACTGTGTCTTGTGCAGGATGTATGAAAGTACGAAACACATCCAAGCAGGCATGTGCGTACGTATACGCACGCAGACGCAAGTACGCAAACATTAGAACGTGGGCATGTGAAAAGACGGATACGTCTAAACATGCAAATCTACAAACGTGCAAAAATACAAACACGGAAATAGGCACACTCACACACGCACACGCACACACACACGCACACACACACACACAAAGACACAGACGCACATAAAGACAAACACTGACAGACATAGGCACGCACACAGATACGCACACAGACACACACACAGACACACACACAGACACAGTCACAGAGACACACACACACACACACACACACACACACACACACACACACACACACACACACACACACACACACACACACACACACACACACACACACACACACATTACATACATACATACATACATACACACACACACACACACACACATACATACATACATACATACATACATACATACATACATACATACATACATACACACACACACACACAAGACAGACAGACAGACAGACAGACAGACACACACACACACACACACACACACACACACACACACCCAAACGCACACACATATACACACACACACACACACACACACACACACACACACACACACACACACACACACACACACACACGCACAAGCGCACGCACACACACACACACACACACACACACACACACACACACACACACACACACACACACACACACACACACACACACACACACACCTCTCATGGCGCTGTGGTTAGAGCTCTGGCCTGCCACTACGGAGGTCCGGGTTCGACCCTCGCCCGGGGCTGAAATAATATCAGTATCGCAGCGCTGAGGGGTGTTACTCCAACTCTCGTGGGCGGGGAGTTGGGTGTGTGTGTGTGTGTGTGCAAGGTCATAGCATTACCCATAGATCGGACCTACGAGCTCTGAGCTCTCTTCCAGGAGGGAAATAGCTGTCGATCACGAGTCCAACACGTGATCCAAAGACCAAGTGAACACACACACACACACACACACACGGAGAGAGAAAGAGAGAGAGGGTTGGCGATAGGGAGGAAGAGGGAGGGAGAGGGAGCGGGAGGGAGAGGGAGCGGGAGGGAGAGGGGAGAGGGGAGAGGGGAGGGGTAGGAAGAGAATGGGAGAGGGGGAGAATGGACGAGGGAGAGAATGAGAGAGGGAGAGAGGGAGAGAATCAGAGAGGGAGAAAGGGAGAGAATGAGAGAGGGAGAAAGGGAGAGAATGAGAGAGTGAGAGTGAGAAAATGTGTGTGTGTGTGTGTGTGTGTGTGTGTGTGTGTGTGTGTGTGTGTGTGTGTGTGTGTGTGTGTGTGTGTGTGTGTGTGTGTGTGTGTGTGTGTGAGAGAGAGAGAGAGAGAGAGAGAGAGAGAGAGAGAGAGAGAGAGAGAGAGAGAGAGAGAGAGAGAGAGAGAGAGAGAGAGAGAGAGAGAGAGAGAGAGAGAGAGAGAGAGAGAGAGAGAGAGAGAGAGAGAGAGAGAGAGAGATATATCAGCTTAGTCATGGACTATACGGCCTTTCACTCAACTGCTCTTCTATTTTATTGACTTCCTTTGTATGAATTCGGTCAAGGGCAGAATGAACAAATACTCGACTCTCCCCGTTTCATTGACTTCCCTTCCCTCTCCGCCTACTGAAAAAAGTATAACAGGGACGAATAAAAATGGTAGACATTAAAAAATACCGTTTAGGCTTTTGTCTGATTCTTAAAACATAACGAGCGTGTTTAAAGCAATCTACCTTGGCATGAAGTTTGTTCTATTTGTTGTCCACACGAATTTTTTTAAAGTTGTTTCTATCTCTCAATTGAACTTAAGGCCTTGCAAGTCTCCTCATTTGGAGCACCGAGAAGTTTTTGCCAATTATTTTGGTTTGACTTATCCTAGACGATTTTATTGGGCCAAGAAAGAACTCTTAGTTAAAAAAGTTAATCCTGTTGGGTAACTTATTGCAACTCCTTCACCTTGATAACTAATATCAGGTTATTTCATGCAGTTTAAGGAAAAGATGGGTTAGAACATAAGGACATGGGAATGAAGGAGACAGCATGAGACTATAAGGCCTACACTATGCAGTATTACAGTTGGTGAAAGAGAGTTATGGAGGGCAGTAGAAAAGGTTTTATCCTGACTCATAGAATTTGCCGTGAAAAGTGGATCAGAATATTTAGTACACTTGCGTACAATAACTCAAAACTCTTGAAGGTTTTAATTATTCTTTGCTCCAATGTTTATATCAATTTTTTTTCCCTTCCTCTTTACCATTCTCTGAAGCGTGCGATCTTGACCTATTTCCTCTTTACTCTTGTTCATTTCTTTGTTTCCAATGTTCTTCCTGTTTTCTTGTTAACGTTTCTGATTTGATTTCGTTCCTCTTCTTTACACTGTTGTCTTTCCGTCTCGTTTCACTTTTTTTTTCTTCTTATTTTCTTTTATTTTCCTTTCTGTTGTGTCTGCCTCGTCTTGTCACTTTTTCTACTGCTCATATTCAGTGCCCTCTTCTCTTGTCATCGTTTTCTTCTTCTTCTGTTTTCTTCTTATTCCTATTCTTCTTCTGTTTTCTTCTTCTTCTTGTTTTCTTCTTCTATTTTCTTCTTCTGTTTTCTTCTTCTTCTGTCTTCTTCTTCTGTCTTCTTCTTCTGTCTTCTTCTTCTTCTTCTTCTGTCTTCTTCTTCGAGGTAAAGGATGCGTAGAGAATTTCGATATTATAGATATCACTGAATCCTGGATCAACATGACTTATAAACATTTCCTTCCGGAAATCGAAATAGAAGGATATAAGCTGTTGTTTTTTACACAAAGATAGGGTTGGCAGGAGTGGGGAAGGTGTAGAACTTTTCGTTAAAAATAGAATAAACTGTATTATCAACAATTCAATTAAGGAAGAGGACTGTACGGAATCTATTTGGGTAGAGATTATAGGCAAGAATAAGAAAGTTATTATTGGCATCTTATATAGACCTAACATCAACATTGAGCAGACTGATCCCCTGATTCATGAAATTCACAGAGCGTCCCAGTACAAAAACGTTGTGATCATGGGAGATTTTAATTATAGAAATAATGAATGAGAAACTTTAATAGATCACGAAACCAAAAAATTCCTAAAACAAGTGATTACCAATCCTACGAGGGGAGAAAATACTTTGGACTTGCTTTTAACTAATAATGAGCACCTAATGAGTAACGTAAAAGTGGGAAATAGTCTAGGCTCTAGCGATCATCAAGAAATATGGTTTGATATTATTTGGGAAAAATTAAAAAGTACAAATAATGCCCAAGTACCAGACTTCAGGAGAGCAAACTTTGACAATATAGAAACCTATTTGAAATTTAATATGAAATGTTATACGGACTTTACGGACGTTTCGGACATTGTCGACGTGGTCAGGTCTTGGTACTTGACCAGGGGTTAGGTCATGACCAGGGGTTAGGTCACGGAGGGTAATATGCATACCTTGGGGCAGGTCACTTGGGGGCGGGGGCTCAACAGACAGGTCAGCAATTTGGATGAAATGTATAGCAATCTAACTGATGTAATTATTAATGCATAAAATACATTTATCCCCCTGAAGTCAATATGGGAAAACAGTCATACTCTCAAATGAATGACGGACAGATTGAAACATGGGATCGGAATGAAAAGAGGGCTTTACGTAAAAACTAAAAACGGTGAATCACACCTTAGATCAAGATATACCGAAATGGCAAAGCTGGTTAAAAAGAATACACGTACAGCGAAACGTAATTATGAAATTATGGTTGCCAGTCAAGCAAGATCCAACCCAAAGGGTTTCTTTCATCTCTATAGAACAAAGGAAGAAAGAATATGACCAATTAAAAATGATAGAAATGTCATGATAAAATCGGAGTTAAAAATGAGTGAAGAGTTTAACAATTATTTTCTCTCGGTGTTTACTAATGAGAGGTTAAAGTACCGGACTGCGATCCAATTTTCAGAGGGAATGAAGAAATTAGTCTATCTAATATCAACATTAGTAAAGTAGTAGTGAAGCAAATTGAAAGACTTAAAGCTGCAAAATCCCCAAGTCTAGACGAATTTTTGCCAAGAATGCTTAAGGAGTGTAAATTTGAATTCTGCGACCAAATAACTAAAATATTTAATAAATCGGTAGACACTGGTTTTGTGTCTACAGTTTGGAGGCAGACAAACGTTGTCCCTGTTTTTAAGAAGGGAGATACATCGTCTATATGCAACTACAGGCCAATCAGTTTGACATCGGTTATAGGAAAAATGCTTGAATCAGTGATAGTAAATAGACTCAGAGAACACATTGAAAGATATTATCTAATTCGTGATTCACACCATGGTTTCCCCATGTGTGACTAATCTTCTATCCTTTTACACTAAAGTATATAAGGCGTCAGATAACAATGATAATTACGATGTTATTTACCTTGACTTCAGCAAAGCGTTCGACAAGGTGCCACACCAGAGACTACTAAATAAAATCAAGGCCCATGACATAGGAGGAAAAGTGTTTGAATGGATTAGAGCTTGGATTAGTAACAGAAAACAGCGGGTCACCATAAATGGAGTAAAATCCAGGTTTGGCAATGTTACTAGTGGTGTCTCCCAGAGCCCGGCTTTGGGTCCCTTGTTGTTCATTATGTACATAAACGACTTAGACGACAGGATGAATAGTGATGTTAGTAAGTTTGCGGACGATACTAAAATAGGACGCCTAATTAGGTCAGGAGACGACGCAGAGATTCTGCAGGATGATTTTAACAAATTGTTCACATGGTCGGTGAAATGGCAAATGAACTTCAATATCTCTGACTGTAGCGTGATAAACGTAGGGCTACACAACCCCGAAATTATATACAGCTTAGATAATATGCTTTTAGAGAAAACTGAGTGTAAGAGAGACTTGGGAGTTCTAGTGAGTCCGGACCTTAAAACCAGGAAACAGTGCATTAGCGCCAGGAATAAAGCTAACAGAGCATTAGGTTTCATTGCTAGGACAGTAACAAATAGAAGTGCAGAGGTAATTATTAAACTCTATCTAGCGATAGTTAGACCCATCCTTGACTATGCGGTATAGTTTTGGTCTCTGTCCTACAGAATGGACATCAATTCACTAGAATCAGTACAGAGAAGAATGACCAAAATGATACATGGACTCAGAAATTTGCCTTACGAAGAGAGGCTTAGGCACTTTAACTTACACTCTCTGGAAAGACGCAGAGTGCGGGGTGATCTAATAGAGATGTTCAAGTGGATCAAAGGCTTCAACAAGGGTGATACAAACAAGGTCATCATATTAAAACAACAGGGCAGGACTCGCAGTTATGATTATAAACTGGACAATTTTAGAATTAAGAAGGAAATAGGCAAGAATTGGTTTACTAATAGTGTGGTCGACTAATGGAATAAACTTAGTAACCATGTAGTAAGCGCTGAAACTATCAGTTGTTTTAAGAAACGATTAGACAACTTTATGGATGGGGATGAAAGGTGATGATGGATACGGAGCTGCCTAGTGTAGGCCTTATGGTCTCTTGCATTCTCTTTCATTCTTATGTTATGTTCTTATGTTCCTCTGTTTTCTTCTTCTTCTGTTTTCTTTTTCTTCTGTTTTCTTCTTCTGTTTTTTCTTCTGTTTTTTCTTCTTCTGTTTCTTCTTCTTCTGTTTTTTCTTCTTCTGTTTTTTCTTCTTCTTTTTCTTCTGTTTTTTCTTCTTCTGTTTTCGTCTTCTTCGTCTTAGTCTTCTTCTTATTATTATTCTTTTCGCCTCTTTCCTCCTCCTCTTCTTCTTCTTCTTTTTTCCTCTTGTTCTCCCTCTCTCTTACTGTTTCTCTCCCTCTCCCTCCCCTCCTCACCGCGTCATGTTACTCCACTTCAACCATTAAATCATGTTCTGTCAATCAATCTCAACTGTCAGGTGGATGTCTCATCTACCATTAGATCTAATCTCATGACAATTTATTCCTCCTCCTCACTCCCTCCTCTACCTCCTTACCCTCCCCTCCCAACTCTCCTTACTCGCAACCTCCAGAAATCCCTTTCCTTTTACAAGGGCCATAACTGCATAGTTCGTCTCTCCATGTCTTTTGACCTAAATAGATTCGTTATTTCTACCTCCTGGACTTCCTCTCTCCTTTCAATCTTCCCTCCCCTCCTTATCTCCAGGCATCCCTTATCATCCGCTCTTTTCTCCTTTTTCTCTTCTTATCTCTTTTATCTCTCCCTTTCTCTCCATTTCTCTCTTTTCCTCTCCCTCCTTTGTTCAACTTCTTTCCTTCAACCTTCACTTTATTCTTCAAAATATTTCGTTCCATTTGTTTTTATATTGAACACGCAAGCATGGACAAAGTGCCTTCATCATGGCTAATATCTTAGAAAAAATAATAGAAATAATAAGAGTAAAAAAAAAGAAATTAACAACGACAGACTGTTCTCCCCATTCCCCTACTCTTCATCCTACCCCAACTCCTCCTCATCCATGTGACAGAAACAGACTCACACTAATTCAACACAACGTTTCTCCCCAGAGAAATCTACGGAAGGGCTGGAGGAACGCAGTCGACTACTAATAAGTTATGGAAGTTAAAGACAACAATAACATTATTATAGGGAAAGTGAAGGCTTGCATGCCTAGACTGTCGAAGCTGCTCTGTCATTCTACTCCACCATTTCTATTTATTTATTTATTTATTTAATTATTTATTTATTTATTTATTCATTCATTCATCTATTTATTCATTCATTTATTTATTTTCACTGGGCTCACCATTCCACTCCCACGCAGTGGGAAGTGAGAAACCCCTGGTAGGGCAAAGCCCTGTCAGTTGCGGAAAGCCACCGAGTTGTTTAGGCTGATGTTGGGTCGCCTCCCCGCCTGGACAGGGCTGTCAGGAACCAACGCAGTCAGCTCACAACATCTCCCTGGAATCAAACTCACGACCACCTGTTATCGAGTTCAAGACGGTATTCACTGGGTCAACGCGCAGTCATTTTTTTTTTTTTTTTTTTTTTTTTTTTACTAAATCTAATAAATTTTTATATGAATCATGGACATCACTGGATTGAACGTTTTAATCGGTTTCTGAATTTCATCTGCCGACAATTTGAAGAAATGCAACAAATTCACTTTCTTGCCAAGATATCACTCTGGTCAATGGTAAACTATTTTATTCAGGAAAAGGGAGAGAAAGAAAATGGGAAAGCAAAACCACGAAGAAAGAGATCTCGAGTGGGGACCCGCCGCCGTAGCTTGGTTGGTAGAGCACGCGTCTGGTAACCGCACGGTGAATTCGACATCTGCTCGAATCCTGGCCGAAGCGCAAAGGTTAAGAAAGGCATTCGCTCAGAGTAATGGCCCACGACCTCTGTTCACCTCGGACATGAGGTGATTTGTATATCACTGTGACATATCAGTTTCCTCCGGATATCGTTACTGCAGTGACATCCCGCGGACAACGTCTCCTGCGTTCGATGTATGGACAGTTCTGGACCACCTAGGGCAATGGTTCCTAGCCTGAGGTTCCTGTACCCCAAAGGGATACGAGACATGATAGCCAGTGCAATGGTACTGTATAGTTACCACGAGAAAGCAGAATGTGCATTCATTGTATCCTACTAATTGACATTTCTAATTTGAAATAGATAATGTACCTTTGTTCAATAATAGGAATATATCTGATAGTTTTTCAGCAAGGTTTGTATCACTGATACTTTTCATATGTTTGCATTATATTTATATTGGATAGGGGTACGAGAAAATCTTTTGAGATAATCAAGGGATACGGGCACTGAGAAAGGTTAACCCATTAAACTCCGATGACAATATTCTTGTCATTTGGTCAAATAAAACAAAAAATCATAAAACACCAAAATGTTTGATCAAACACCAGAAAAGTATGTCGTCAGTCCTCGCTTCGCTCGCGAGCAAAGCGAGGATTGACGTCATACTTTTCTGGTGTTTGATCAAACATTTTGGTGTTTTATGATTTTTTGTTTTATTTGACCAAATGACAAGACATCTTGTCATCGGAGTTTAATGGGTTAAGAACCATTGACCTGGAAGGCTGAGGTCCGAACGGGTGCCAGTCTTCCAAAAAATAAATGAATAAATGAATAAATAAAAAGAATAATAATAATAAAAAAAATAGAATAAAATAAAATAGAATAAAATAAAATATAATAAAAAAAATAAAATGAAAAAAAATAAAAATAAATAAAATAAGATAAAATAAATGAATAGATAAATAAATAAGTAAATAGATAAATAAATAAAATAAAAATATAGATTGACTAAGTGGATATCTTCATCGCCTGAATAAAACTGCCTGGTGTTGGCCAGAATATAAAATAGTCTAGGGAACCATTCAAACTAATAAACTTTCACAGAGACAACAATAAGAACATTCCTCAAACCGAGTCACGTGACCAAGAGGCAAAACCCATTTTCTCCCCGTAACCGACCCTCAATTGACTAAAAGCGTCCACCGCTCACCAGAAAAAAGACAATACATAAGAATACATAAAGTTATCTCACTATATGGTCACTAAGTCTATTCCATTCAATAACTTCTCTGTTGGTAAACCAACCCTTACCTATTTCCTTCTTAAACCAAAACGAGGTCAACCCTCTCTTGACCTGTTATACCCCCTGATGACCTCGTCTCCTTTCGATGACCTTTCGAGAGGCGAGTTGCCTGCGTGGACTTTACTACCGGGCGATTACTCCAATTACCGGTTAACTGCACCCGGTAACCATCCCGGACCCGTGAATCGCGCAGTGTACGGACGCTAAAGTCTAGAGTCTCCGGATCTGGCCTCATGGCTCGGAGGGGCTCTCCGGAGGGGGAGTAAGAGGTGATTTTGGTTTTCGAGAAGACTATAGATACAGTACAATTGTTTTTCTTTTTCTATATGCTTGTCTATACTTCATATATTTTTCTATATATTCATGTATTTATCTACTTATTGATCTATTTTCACTTATTTATTTACTTATCTATTTATAATTTTTTACGTTTGGGGTTCTATTCCTTCTAATTGTAGCAAGACGGAAACAGACATATGTAGAGAGACATACACAGATACACAGAGGCAGGCACAGAGAGAGAGAGAGAGAGAGAGAGAGAGAGAGAGAGAGAGAGAGAGAGAGAGAGAGAGAGAGAGAGACAGACAGACAGATATAGAGGCAAATAGAGAGACGGACATAGGGAGAGAGACAGAAAGAGAGGGAAAGAGAGAGAAGGAGAGGGGAAGAGAGGGGAGAGTGGAGAAAAGAGAGAGGGGAGTGGGGAGAGAGTGAGCGAGTGAGTGAGCGAGCGAGTGAGTGAGTGAGTGAGTGAGTGAGTGAGTGAGTGAGTGAGTGAGTGAGTGAGTGAGTGAGTGAGTGAGTGAGTGAGTGAGCGTGTGTGTGTGTGTGTGTGTGTGTGTGTGTGTGTGTGTGTGTGTGTGTGTGTGTGTGTGTGTGTGTGTGTGTGTGTAAAATTCCGGGTGCCCAGTCTGTACCCTTGTCCAAGACACCAAGTAAGAAATCAAATTTCCCCACAAACCGTTTTCTATGATCCAGTTCTCTTTCGTTTTCTCTCCCCCCTCCGTCCATTTATTGGAAACAAAAAGCATAAAAGAAATTTATATAGTTCATTGCATGTAGTTGTGGTCCCATTCTACGTTTTCTATGACTCGTTTTCCCATCCTCCATTTTCTACGACTCTTTCATCGTCGTACCAAAGCTATTTGATCGTTGATGGTTGATATGAAAGACGTTAAGGGAACTCAGCCACCTTCGTCGACAAGGGCTGTAGAAAGAGTACAGATTCCGATACAGTACGGTCAACGACCATCCGCTGGATCCTCTACAGGCTACAACAAGAAGCACCATTTGCTACAACAAGAAGCACCATTTCTTCTACTGCAACTATCGAAGTTTCAAGTTCGTGGAGCTCTAAACAAGCAAAGAGGCAAACAATCATACAAGTAGCCTAAAAAAAAAAAAAAAAAATGAAAAAAAATGAAAAATGAAAATAAATAAATAAGAAAATAAAACAAAATAAATAAAACAAAATAAACGTATCACAAATTTGAAACTAATAAACAAGTGAACAGATGGATGAATAAATGAACAAAATATAAAATCAACCAATCAATCAATCAATCAGTGGATAAGTAAATACATAAATAAATTATAAAATAAGTGAATATGTAACTAAACAAATATATACAGATAGATTACGTAATAAATAAATGTACGAATAAATGCATGGATACATGAACAAATTAACCAATTGATAATCATTAATTGAATTATATACAAATAAATAAATCCCCAGAACTTTACGGGACATAACTAGGAATATCTGAGAGACAGACAGACAATAGAAGAGGAGGAGGAGGAGGAAGGAGAAGAAAGAGGAGGAAGAGCAGGAGGAAGAGAAGAAGGAAGAAGAGGAAGAAGAGATAAAGGAAGAAAAGGAAGAAGAGGAGGAGGATGAGAGGGAATAGGAGGATGAGGGGGAAGAGGGGTGGAGGTGGAGGAGAAGGAAGAGGAGGAGATGATGGGGAGGAGGGGAGGAGGTGGAGGAGGAGGAGGAGGTGGAGGATTAGGATGATGATGAGGATGAGGATGAGGATGTGGATGTGGAGGAGGAGGAGGAGGAGGAGGAAGAGGAAGAGGAAGAGGAAGAGGAGGAAGAGGAAGAGGAAGAGGAGGAGGAAGAGGAGGAGGAGGAGGAAGAGGAGGAGGAGGAGGAGGAGGAGGAGGAAGAGGAGGAGGAGGAGGAGGAGGAAGAGGAGTACGGTAACGACTACCACTCCCATCTTCACCTCCACCACCCCACCACCTCCTCTTCCATTACCATCTCCTCCTCTTTTCTTCTAATTTATCCTTCCCCTCTCTCTCGCTCTATCTGCTCTTTTCTTTCTATTCTTTCCTCAGCTTCATTATTACTTCTCTTTTCTCTTCTTCTTTTCTCCCTCTCTCCTCTTCCTACATCTTCTTCCTCTTCTTCCTCTTCTTTCTGTTGTTGCTGTAAGAATTTTTCAATATTATCGTATTTTTCTTTATATCATCTTGTTTGTTCTTCTGTCCCTTTCCTCCTCTGCGTCTGTTTTTAACTTTCTTTCCTTTCTCTTATCTTAGTTTACTTTCCTCTTATTTCTCTTAATTTTTTTTTTCAAACGATTGTTTCGATATTCCGCCATTTTCTTTTGCATCTTTAACTTCTCTATTTGTTCTTCTTTCTACCTCTTACATTTTCATATTTTCTCTTTCATTTTATCTTTTTCCTCTCCTACTTGTCTCTCTATTTTTTTCAGTACCTTTTTTTATTTATTTCTCCTCCCATTTACATTTTTCTTTTCCTTATTTTCTTGTTCTTATTTCAAACCTCACGTCTCTTTCCTTTTTCCGGAATTTATGAAGTTGCATCTCTCCAGCTACTTCCTTTCCCTGAAACGTATGTTTTTTCTCTCCCTACTCTGTGCTTGAAGGAAGAATTTTAGTATAAAAAAAAAAAAAAAAAAAAAAAAAAAAAAAAAAAAAAAAAAAAAAAAAAAAAAAAAAAAAAAAAAAAAAAAAAAAAAAAAAAAAAAAAAAAAAAATCTAACCAAACCTGACCTCACTATATGTATGTTTTTTATCCCTACTCAGTGCTTGAAGGAAGAATTTTAGTAAAAAAAAAAAAAAAAAAGAAAAAAAAAATCTAACCATACCTGACCTAACCTGACCTCACTATACAAACTACTATCCGAGCGAGTGAGGCGAAAACTCACAAATTTCCTTTTTTCCTTACCTTTACCTGCCTTTACCTTTTTCTCTTTTTATTCATCCTTACCCTATGCTCTTTCACCCCTTCAAGCATTTCCTATTCGCCCACTAATTTCCCTCTCTTGCCTTTGCATTTACCCTCCCCTTCATCTACACTTTCCTTTGTTTTCTTCTGCTACTCTTCCCTCCTTTCCCTTTCTTCTCTTTTCAATCTCATCCTCCTTGTCTTGCCTCTCGTTACCTTCCCCCCCCCCCAAAAAAAAACTTCTTGTTTACCTTGGGGAAATCAGACAGAATCTTCCAATCGTGTAGTGAAACTCTTGTTTTCGTTCTTCCTACTTTCTTATCTTCCTGTCTTCCTCACTTCCTTTATTTCCTTCCCCAATATCATAGTTCTCTCCTGCCTTTGTTCCTCTTTATATAATAACATTTCTGATTTTCCTCTTCCTCCTCCTCTTCCTCCTCTTCTTCTTTCTCCTCTTCCTACTCCTCTTCCTACTCCTCTTCCTACTCCTCTTCCTACTCCTCTTCCTACTCCTCTTCCTACTCCTCTTCCTACTCCTCTTCCTACTCCTCTTCCTACTCCTCTTCCTACTCCTCTTCCTACTCCTCTTCCTACTCCTCTTCCTACTCCTCTTCCTACTCCTCTTCCTACTCCTCTTCCTACTCC
>NC_134793.1:40769220-40779220 GCF_046742065.1 Oratosquilla oratoria
GACATATTCTTGGTTATTGTAATAGTGTAAAATAGACATCATCCTAACCTATTATTACGATGAAAATGAAACGAGAAAGATATGGTGTAGGTGGTTTTTTTTTTTTTTTTTGCGCAGGAGTTCCTTGAGACATGCAATCTATTTTAAAGGTTACGCTAGGGTAAAAAGGTTGAAAAACGCTGCTTTAGAGTCTCTACTCTTTTGAAGATTTTAGATCTCCAGTTTGCACGGCCATACATACATACATACATACATACATACATACATGCATACCTGCATACATACATACATACGCAAGCATATAAATGAATGCATACATAGATATATGTGAACACTCGCACACACACATGGTTACGCAGATGGGGAGAGACGAAGAGATAGCTTCCGTAGAAGAGAGACAGGCATGGAGGAGATGCATCTGAAGGAAGTGAGGAGGAAAAGGAGGAGGAGGTGGATGAAGGCGGGAGAAAAAGAGATAAATGACCAAAAAAAAAATCTTTGTCGAATCAGGAAAAAATGTTAAGATAATAACAAATTACACGAAGTGGGAGGAAGTCTGAAAAATGTTAAAAAGAAGGTGGGAAGAAAGGAGGTGGGGCAGGGGGAGGTGGGGCAGGGGGAGGTGGGGGAGGGGGTGGTGGGGGAGGGGGAGGTGGGGCAGGGGGAGGTGGGGCAGGGGGAGGTGGGGGAGGGGGTGGTGGGGGAGGGGGTAGAGGGGGAGGGGGTAGAGGAGGAGGGGGAAGCGAAGGCGGAGGAGGAGGGAGGAGGAGGGAGGGCGGAGAGGGGTGGCAGAGTAGGGAGGGCTGATGAGGGGGTGGAGGAGGAGGCGGAGGAGGGGGTGGAGGAGGCGGAGGAGGGGGTGAAGGAGGAGGTGGAGGACGGGGTGGAGGAGGAGGTGGAGGAGGGGGTGGAGGAGGAGCCGGAGGAAGGGATGGAGGAGGAGGCGGAGGAGGGGTAAAGTGGAAATGGAAGAGGGGAAGATGAGACGGGGAACAGGAAGAGCTGGGCAGGAAGAGGGGAGACGAAGGAGGGGATGTAGAGGAGGAGGTAGAATAATGTGGAGAGAATGGGGAGAAAGTGAGAAGGAAAAGAAGGAGAATGAGGACAAGTTGGACAAGTAGGATGGGGATGATCGTGATGACGATCAAGGTGGTGGTGGTGATGGTGATGGTAATGGTGATGGTGATGGTGATGGTGGTGGTGCTGATGGTGGTGGTGATGGTGATGGTGATGATGATAATGGTGATAGTGATGATAATGGTAATGGTGATGATAATGGTGATGGTGATGATAATGGTGATGGTGATGATAATGGTGATGGTGATGATAATGGTGATGGTGATGATAATGGTGATGGTGATTATAATGGTGGTGATAATAATGGTGGTGATAATAATGGTGATGGTGATGACAATAATGACGATGATAATGACGACGACCACGACCACGACCACAACCACCACCACGACCACGACCACCACCACCACGACCACGACCACCACCACCACGACCACGACCCCGACCACCAGGGTGGTGGGTGTGAGCGTGTCTGGTTGTGTTTCTTGTAAACAAATGCAACTAGGTTCCGCTGAATGATGGAATGCATTGTTGTTTGGTTTAATGTGATATGATGGTTGCTTTGGGTACACTTTGTATCTGGTGAAAGACTTATTGGTGGCCTAAGTCGAAGTCTCAATGTACGTGGGTATAAGAACAGAAGAATGAAAGAGACTGCAAGAGATCATAAGGCCTGCACTAGGCAGTTCCATATCCATAACCCCCTATTTAACCCCCTATTTAACCTTTTCTAAAGATAACCAACATTTTCAGCGCTCATTACAGGGTTCCTAAGTTAACCACTCTGTTAGTACGAGTAAATCCCATTTTTGGGAGGTGAGTTTTTGAGCAAGTTTGAACCTTATATGAACTCAAACATTCCATTTGGATCAGGTAGGGACATTAAAAGGTCTAGAATGTTTACATAGTGATTGGTACTCGTATGTATATTTGTTATAATCATAGGACGAGTTTCCCCTGTCCCTACATTTTGAGGCTGCGAGTGCACAAGTCTTGTAGATTGGGAAAGATTTACTTTAGTTGTTTGCAGAAGAAATTGGACAAATATAGGTTTAAAAAGGAAATAGGAGAGAGTTGACTTACCAATAGAGTGGCTAATGGATGGAATAGACTTATCAATTATGTATTGCCCGCAGAAACCATTGGATGTTTTTAAGAAATGTAAGATAACTCTATGGATAGGGATGACAGGTAGAAATTTTACATAGAACTGCCTAGTGTAGGCCTTATGGTCTCTTAAGGTCTCCTTCATTATTGTGTTCTTGTGTTTGATTGCACTTTGGGGTTGGAGACTGCACCGCTGTGTAGCTGATGTACTCCAGTTTATGTCTTCCATTTTTTTTTTTTTTTTTTTTTTTTTTTTTTATCTGGGTCTCTTCTTAGGATGGAAGGGCTGGATGGTTGAGGGAAGGGGGTGGATGGGCTTGAGGTTGCAGGTTGTGGTAGATTGGAGAGGGTGATGGCTATATATAAAGTTCTTGCAATTAAGATAGGAAGAGGATGAGGGGTTGATTTCGGGGTTCTTGTGACATAGGTAAGGGGAGGGGTGTTGGTTGTTTTAAAAAACGATTAGACAACTTTATAGATGGGGATGACAGGTGTTGATGGATACGGAGCTGCCTAGTGTAGGCCTTATGGTCTCTTGGAGTCTCCTTCATTCTTATGTTCTTATGTTCTTAAGTTCTTGTATCGCGTGGATGGCCTATCGTGGTGTGGTGGTTCAGATGGAACTATTTAGGAGCAAGGGCGTTCATCTTTGTTTTTGTTTTTTATTCATCGTTGTTAGATTTCCGGAGCAAGATTTCTTGTTAGTACAAGTCTGGGTCTACTTCGTCACGGTATGGATCAAGCTGGTGGCAAGCAGGGCTGGGTAATCTTGGAAATGCAATATCTCTTAATAGGATCGGGATTGCAGTCGTTGACTCTGGTGCTTGGGTCTGCTGATAACACCGCCCGTGGCGATTATTGCCCGCTGTGGGGGAACGTGGGTAATTGCTCCGGTGTTACCATTGTAGACTCTGCGAATTTTGGCTGGAGGGCTCATCGCTCCGCTCAGAGGGAAATGTTCCGGGAGGGCAACAAGGGAACCTTGGTTTTGGGAGGGCCGTGGCTCCCTCCTTACTGTTGTTTGGTTATTATTGTTCATGCCACGTTATGGGTGATCTTGATGAGCCGGCTCGCTAGGTAGGTTAGGTCTAGGGAGACAAGGATTATGGTGAATTTTCTAGCCTTTTCCTCCATATGGGGTAGGCAGAGTGGATCATAAATAGAGGTGCTCAGCCGTGTAGTCTGCTGCAGAGTTGTTCCTCCCCTAGTCATACCACTGGGCGTTGACCGCCTGCCGTCCAAAGATCATCATCATCTGCTCCCATTATCCGCAAGAGGAAGAGGAAGACGAGGGCCAGGAAATAATGGGATAGAAAATGGATAAATAGAAAAATATATAAGAAAGTGGCGAAGGGAGTAGAGGAAGACGAGAAGGAAGATAGGTAGGAAGACGTGGAGAGAGAGGAGGGGACGAGGATAAAGAGGAGGAGGAGGAGGAGGAGGAGCAGGGCGATGAGGAGGACGAAGAGGATGAAGAGGGGGAAAAAGATAAGGAGGAAGGATATAAGAAAGAAGTGAGAGGAGAAATAGGAAAAACAGGATGAAAAATAGGAGTAGGAGGAGTAGGAGGAGGAGGAAGAGGAAAACTTTAGCCTGTGCGTCCCAGGGAGTCCGTTCAGTGTGTGGCATACGTCGTGATTTACTACTAGCCATTCTGCTAAATCAACATTAGTACATGTTCTCCCTCTTATTTCCATCTACGTGTTATTTCAAATGGTTTTGTTTCATATTATGTATATAGTACAATCAGGATTACTTTTTACGATTATAACAACGATTTGAATCAATTCTACGACACGTGGCAAAAGCGCTTTTTCCCGGCCATGTTGCCACGTCGAGGAGGTGTCACAGGTAAGACAGGTTGGATGGGGCAGGATTACTTTTTACGATTATAACAACGATTTGAATCAATTCTACGACACGTGGCATCAGCGCTTTTTTCCCGACCATGTTGCCACGTCGAGGAGGTGTCACAGGTAAGACAGGTTGGATGGGGCAGGATTACTTTTTACGATTATAACAACGATTTGAATCAATTCTACGACACGTGGCAACAGCGCTTTTTCCCGGCCATGTTGCCACGTCGAGGAGGTGTCACAGGTAAGATAGGTTGGATGCGGTATAGGTAATCGTTGCTATAAAGATTAAAACTGAGTCCCATTCTACAAGACAGGTTCCTTTATTATACACATAATGTAAAAATATAAATAGATAAATAAATAAAATAAATAAAATGGCACTTAGATGGAAAATAAGAGAGAAAGAGGCCTGTACTAAGGTTGATTTGGCAGAATGTCTAGCAGTAAATCACGATGTATGTCACACGCTGAACGGACTTCTTACAGCGCACGAGCGCACGGACTATAGGTACGAGAGGAGTACGAGAAACAGTAAAAGAAGATGATGGACGAAGGAAGTGGTAAACTAAGAAGGGAGGAGGAAGAAGAAGACGAAGAAAAATCAAAGAGGAGGAGGAGGAGGAAGAGGGGAGGAGGAGGAAGAAGGGTAAGTGATAAAAAGAAAAGAAAAATGGACGTCTTAATGAATGCGAAAGATAGAATGATTAGACACAGCTGGCAGGGTGGAGGACGCCAAAGGAGGGAGTTGGGTAGGACATGGAGGGATTAGGAGGGATTTGTGGGAGTGTGGAGGGGGAGTGTGGGAGGGGGAGGGTAGGGAGTTGGGTAGGACATGGAGGGATTAGGAGGGATTGGTAGGAGTGTGGGAGGAGTGTGGGAGTGGGAGAGAATTGGGTAGGACATGGAGGGATTAGGAGGGATTGGTAGGAGTGTGGGAGGGGGAGGGGGAGGGAGTTGGATAGGACATAGAGGGATTAGAAGGGATTAATAGGAGTGTGGAGGGGGAGTGTGGGAGGGGGAGTGGGAGGGAGTTGGGTTAGGACATGGAGGTATTAGGAGGGATTGGTAGGAGTGTGGAGGGGGAGTGTGGAGGGGGAGGAGGGGGAGGGGGAAGGAGTTGGGTTGGCCATGGAGGTATTAGGAGGGGTTAATAGGAGTGTAGGGGGAGTGTGGGAGGGGGAGTGGGAGGGGGTTGGGTAGGACATAGAGGGATTAGGAGGGATTGATAGGAGTGTGGAGGGGGAGTGTGGGAGTGGGAGTGAGTTGGATAGGACATGGAGGGATTAGGGGGGATTGGTAGGAGTGTGGGGGGAGTGTGGGAGGGGGAGGGGGAGGGAATTGGTAGGACATGGAGGGATTAGGAGGGATTGGAAGGAGTATGGAGGGGGAGTGTGGGAGGGGGAGTGGGTGGGAGTTGGGTAGGACATGGAGGGATTAGGAGGGATTGGTAGGAGTGTGGGGGGAGTGTGGGAGGGGGAGTGGGAGGGAGTTGAGTAGGACATGGAGGGATTAGGAATAATTGGTAGGAGTGTGGGGGGAGTGTGAGAGGGGGAGTGGGAGGGAGTGTGGGGGAGAGGGACGGAGACTGGGAGGAAGTGTAGGAAGTAAAGAGACGGGGAATGGGAGTGTGTGTGGGAAGTAGAGGGACGAGGAGTAGGGAAGGCGGGATTGGGAATGGGAGTAAGAGTAGATGAGGAGTAGGAGTGGGAGAGTGAGTGGGAGAGTGAATGGGAGAGTGAGTAGATGGAATGGAAGAGTGAGTGGGAGAGGGAGTGGGGGAGGGAGAGGGAGTGGGTGAGTGGGAAGGAGTGGGGGAGGGGGAGGGAGGGGGGAGGGGAGGGAGTGGGGGAGGGGAGGGAGGGGGGAGGGGAGGGAGTGGGGGAGGGGAGGGAGTGGGGGAGGGGAGGGAGTGGGGGAGGGAGAGGGAATGGGGGAGGGAGAGGGAGTGGGGGAGGAGGAGGGAGTAAGGGAGGGGGAGGGAATAAGGTGAGGGAGGGGGAGGGAATAAGGTGAGGGAAGGGGAGAGAGTAAGGTGAGGGAGGGGGAAGGAGTAAGGTGAGGGAGGGGGAGGGAGTATGGGGAGAGGGAGGGAGTGGGGGAGGGAGTGTGGGAGGGAGTGGGAGAGGAATTGGGAGAGGAAGTGGGAAGGAGGGAGGCAGGAGTAATGATATGAAAGGAGAGGGAGAGGAAGAAAGGAGGGGAGAGAGAGAGGGAGGGAAGGAGAAGGGAAAAGGAGAGGAGGGGAGGGGGAGGTAAGGGAGAGGGGAGGGGCATGAGAAAGGGAGTAAGTGGGGCAGTGGGAGGGTGAGTGAAAGGGCTGGAGGGTGAGATTGTGAGAGAGCGAGTGAGAGGGTGAGATGGTTTTAGCGAAGTGTACATTCAGAATAACAGGTTCTGATTGATAGATAAATAAATAAATAAATAAATGAATAAATAAACAAATAAATAAATAAATAAATAAATAATGAATAAGTAAATAAGTAAATAAGTAAATAAATAAATAAATAAATAAATAAATAAATAAATAAATAAATAAATAGATGAATATATAAAAATGCAAATGTGCAAATATACTGTCTAATGTTAATGACCTATTTTCCTATATACAGTAATTGTCGTTTAATGTTAACCCACGTGTCTCTAATAAACCTTTTCGCAGTGGAACTGATATGGATCTCCCGTCCCTTCCCTCCCTTACCCTCTCTCCATATTATAAGAAGGATACACAAGTTAGAAAGAGTGCAGCGTAGAGTAACATAGCTCATCCCTAGGTTGCGGAACAAGCCGTACGAAGAGCACTTAAGAGAACTAGATTTGTTTAGTCTCTCGAAATGGAGAATGAAGGGTGATCTAATTGAGGTCTTCAAAAATTGTCAAAGGAATTGAAAAATGGATATAGAAAAATATTTCAAAATTGACACCTCCAACACAACAGGGAATAATGGATCCAAGATTGTAGGAAAACGATTTCAAACAGATGTGGCGAAATACTTTTTCTTCAATCGCGTTGTTAATATATGGAATGGTCTACCATCATACAACGTCATTGGTTGTTCCACTGTAGAGGTATAAAAAAAAAAAAAGGTCTCGAGTTTTACTTAGTTACATATCCCCTCCTAGAATTATTTACGTCAAGATAAGTAAGAAAAGAAAAATGTATTAATGATAGGTTAAGTACCACAGCAGCCTTGTAAGGATCAATAGGTTTGTTGTTATTTGTTTGTCCATTTAACTCTATGCAACCCCCTTCCTCCCTTCTTCCCTCCCTCCCTTCCTGCTTACCTTCCTCCCTACTTCCTTCCTACCTTTCCTATCTACCTTCCTTTCCCTTTTGCTTTCCTTCCTTTCCCCTCTCCCTTCCTTCCTTTCCCCTCCCCCTTCCTCCCTCCCTCGCTCCCTACTTTCCTCCCTCCCTACTTTCTTCTCTCCCTCCCTCTCTCCCTCCCTCCCTCCCTCCCTTCCTCCAATCCTCCCTCCTTTTCTTCCTCCCTTCCTTCCTCTCTTCCCTCTTCCCTCCCTCCCCTCCTCACTTCCTCACTCCTTCCTTCCTCCTTCCCTCCCTTCCTCCTTCCCTCCTTCTTCCCTTCCTTCTTCCCCCCCTCCCTTCCTCCCTCCCTTCCTCCCTCCCTACCTCCCTTCCTCCCTCCCTACCTCCCTTCCTCCCTCCCTTCCTCCCTCCCTTCCTTCCTTCCTACTTTCCTTCCTCCTCCCTCCCTCCCTCCCTCCCTCACTCCCTTCCATTCCTCCCTCCCTCCCTCCCTCCCTCCCTCCCTCCCTCCCTCCCTCCTTCCTCCTTCCTTTCCCTCCTTCCTCCTTCCTTTCCCTCTTACCTCCCTTCCTCCCTCCCTTCTTCACTCCCTTCCTAGGGCAAAGGGGACGATTTGGGCTACATCTACGCGTCTCCTGGCATAGACTCCTTCAAACTGTCTCCAGACCGTCTTAACACGGCCCTGAAGACCTTTGCCCTCCCTCGCGTGCCCCGAGAACCAGGGGCGAAGAGGGAAAAGCCATTTCTAACAAGAGACCCAACGTCCCACCCGAAAAAGGAGAGAAATGGGAATAAACAATAAAGAAGAAAGGTTCCTCTTGGGTTCTCATCATTAAACACTTTCTACGGGATGGAATGAAGCCTTCTTTCACACCCTCTCACTCCTAGCAAGCAGGTGAAAAATATATACGAAAAATTCCACTATAGTTAAGCTTCTTATTCTTACAAAGTATTTATAGTTAAGGTATGTGTGTGTGTGTGTGTGTGTGTGTGTGTGTGTGTGTGTGTGTGTGTGTGTGTGTGTGTGTGTGTGTGTGTGTGTGTGTGTGTGTGTGTGTGTGTGTGTGTGTGTGTGTGTGTGTGTGTGTGTGTGTGTGTGTGTGTGTGTGTGTGTGTGTGTGTGTGTGTGTGTGTGTGTGTGTGTGTGTGTGTGTGTGTGTGTGTGTGTGTGTGTGTGTGTGTGTGTGTGTGTGTGTGCGTGTGTGTGTATGTGTGCGTATGTGTGTGCGTGCATGTGTGTGCGTGTTCAGTAAAAATTAATGTACTCGTAAACGTGGAAGTGTTAAGTTCTAGTCATAACGGCTCATATAAACTGAAGTTTACAAGATCGTAAAAGTAACATAATATTTACTCCTGCAGTATAAAAATTCTTATAATGTTCATATTTGTAAGTTTTTACAAATATGAAAAAAAAAATATATGAGCGTCACTATGACACCAGTAGCTGTCAAAGGTCAGATTCTCTTCAATTTGATATACCAACTATGGATGAAATGTAATTCACATTGGTACAGATATATAGTAATATACTTGATTTGCGATACGAGTGTGAACGTGATATTGTGTGAGTGTATATGTTGTATAGGTGGTAGATTGCTGTGGATGTTACAGTGGTATGTTGAGTGTGTACTTTTCCTTTGGTAGTGTTTATGTGGTGTAACGATATGGATATGCAAGCTTGAAGGTTTTCGTTATGTGGATGATATCCTCGTCACTATTCCAAAAAATATCTGTGTAGATTGATTTACTACTTTTGGTGCCGCAACATCACGGACATGTCCCCGATTACCAATGCAGATCAGTCTAAGGAGATTTAAAGGGACTAAACAGGATATCCAGTTCACAACAGACCACGAGGCGGAGGAGAATAGACTGGACTTCCTATACATGGTGATATGGAGGGACAGTAACATTACATTTTCAGTCCACGCTAAAAAAAAAAAAAAAAAAAAAAAAAAAAGACAAGGACATTGTCATTAACTTCTAGTCATCACACACCGACAAAGTAAAATTTGGAGCAGCGATACAAGAACAATCAACAACTTGAACGGCTGGAAACAAAATAATAAACGGAGAAACGGAAAGAGGATTGGATACATTACGAAGAAAGCTCAGAGAAGAGATTTGTCACAGAGCCAAATGACTTCGATATTATGGAATATATCGTTGGTTGCAGTGACGTCTTTCAAAGCCTGGAAAGACGGCAGGAGATTGGACTCGTAATCACGAGCTCCTGGATTTAAGGTTGCACGACCGTTGGATTTGATTATTTGATTTTGGTGTTCGAACAATCAAGCCCAGCTGTCGAGGAGCTTTGAACTCTAGTCCCTCTGAACATGACGCACGTTGAATTCTCTACGCGACCAACGGACCTGATTGTTTGCATTACATTGCTGCTACTAGCGAATTGTTCCGTAATTATGATATTCTCATTGCACTAATCAACTTCAACGTTCCTCCAAACGTTTCAATATCTCCACGAGACCCAATTTTTGACAGACCATACTGACAATCACAGAAAACTTCAAGAACAGAGAAACGTTTCACTATCTCTCAATCGAAAAATAAACTCGAACATTTTGCACGTACACATGTGCTGCGTGTACAAACACACATGTCCACACAAATCCGGGAAAGAATTTGTACAAATTGGGGGAGTGGTGGTTCGCCGGACGGGAACAGGGGATTT
>NC_134793.1:40781720-40794220 GCF_046742065.1 Oratosquilla oratoria
ATTCTACATTCAACTTAGTAATGATATAAAAAAGATCGATCAAGTTTACCACTAAAGTATCCTAAACATTTATTTAAAGATTTTATTCCCTGGGATGGGTTATAACAAAAGCTCCCGTCGCTAGCTGGGAAATAACTCAAGAATTGTCATTACGTTAAGTTGGTTCATGAGAGATGAGGGAGAGATGAGGGAGAGATGAGGGAGATGGGAGCGAGGCCGTTGTTGGAGCAAGAGATAGGGTTAAAGCCAGAAAGAGGGCGGAATGGTGGCTATGAGATGTATTTTACCAGCGCATCTATATTTTTTGTCAAAGGCGCGGCCGTAGTGCGTTAGCTTACATTTCCTCTGCTGATAAAAGAAAGGAAAGACTGGAAGAAGCGAGATGAGGGAGGAAATGAAAAGAGGGAGGAAGGGAGAAAGAGAGGAAGGGAGGAAAGAGGACAGGAGAAATGAAAGGAGGACACACAGAGGGAGGAGAGGATGCATTGAGGGAATGAGGTATGAAGGAAAGGAGGGAGTGCGAAAGGAGGGGAAAAACGAAGAAATGAAAGGAGGAAGGAGAGTATGCAAGGAGGGAAGGAGAGTATGCAAGGAGGGAAGGAGAGTGTGCAAGGAGGGAAGGAGGTATGAAGGAAAGGAGGGAGTGAGGAAAGGAGGGAGGAAGGAACGGAGAGAGGGAGGGAGGGAGGAAGAGAGGAAAGTAGGGAGGGAGGAAGGAAGGAAGGGAGGGAGGGAGGAGGGAGGGAGGAACGGAGGAAGGAAGGAAAGGAGGGAGGAAAGTAGTGACCAAGTGGAGATATGAATGAATGATTGAATGAATGAATGAATGATTGATTGAACGAATGAATGAATGAATGAATGAGTGAACGAATGAACGAATGTACAAATGAATGAATGAACGAACGAATGAGTGAACGAATGAACGAATGTAAAAATGAATGAATGAACGAACGAATGAATGAACGAACGAACGAACGAACGAACATACGAACGAACGAACGAACGAAGGAACGAATGAAGGAATGAAGAAGGAATGGAATGATGAATGGAATGGAATGAATGAAAAGGAAGGACATACATACAGGAAGGAAGGAAGGAAGGAAGGAAGGAAGGAAGGAAGGAAGGAAGGAAGGAAGGAAGGAAGTAAGTAAGGAAGGAAGTAAGGAAGGAAAGAATAAGGAAGTAAGGAAGTAAGTAAGTAATGAATGAATGAATGAAGTAGATAGAATGAATGAATAGAAATGAATGATAGATGAATGAAGATAGAAATAGATAGATAGAAATAGATAAATAAATAAATTAATAGAATAGATAAATAGATAAATGAATGAATGAATGAATAAATAAATAATAGATAAATGAAAATAAATAAACAAATAAATAAACAAGTAAATAAATAAACAAATAAACAAATAAACAAATAAATAAATAAATAAATAAGTAAATAAATAAATAAATAAATAAATAAATAAATAAAAGATAAATTCAAGAAGACTTGAGCGACTAATCTAGTTTCACCAGCACCTCCCACCGCCACCATTTCCAAGAAATTATTATCTTTTAATAAAACTTTCCGTCAATGTTTTCTCGCTTCTCAAGATTTTAATATCAGCTCCTTCCGTACTTTGTGGCTTTGCTGCTTTTCATTCTTGCTGCCAAACGACTCAATACTTTCCTAGAATTTCTTCTATGAAAAATGAATTAGTTAATGAAGTAGGTAAATAGATACATAGATGAATAAATAGATAAATATAAATGAATAGATTAATGAATAAATGAATAAATATAAACATAGATATATAGATAAAAACATATGAGCATTGACTACTGAATACATATTCTGCCTGTTTTATTTGTGCTACCTCTTATTTTTCATCCTCTTCTTCTGTTCTTTATTTTGATCTTTATTCATCTTATCATTCGCTCCTCTCCTCCTCCTCCTCCTCCTCCTCCTCCTCCTCCTCCTCCTCCTCCTCCTCTTCCTCTTCCTCTTCCTCCTCCTCCTCCTCCTCCTCCCTACATTCTTCTCTTCTCTGTTATAACCATCACCTCTTTTGCCTCTGTTTTTCTTCTTGCGTTTCCTTCCGTTTAATGTTTTACTCTACCCATTTTTCTTTTTCTCTTTTTAACTTCTCTTTGAATATATCATGTTTATTTTCTTGAGCGCATTTTTGTCTCTTCTTCGTGTTTGTCTTCTTGCTTCTTATATTACTTTTATTCTTCCTCCTTTTCCTATTAATTTCTCTTTTTGTGCTTTATTTTCTTTTTAATCTTCTCCTTACACTTATTTCCCCTTCTTGGTTTCATTATTGTTTTTTCTCCTGCTTTCTCCTCTGCCTTTTCGTTTTCTTACTCCTTTCTTACCTTTTCTTCTCCCCCTCAGCCTCCTCTTCTTCCTCCTCCCTCTTCTCTTCCTCCTCCTCCTCTCTCAGATTCTTCTCATTCCTCCTCCTCTCTCTTCTCTCCTTCCGCATTTCATTTTTCCTTGCTCTCCTATCTCCTCGCGACAATTTTCTCTTTAATTTCCATCTCATTATCTCCTCATCGTTATCTCTTACAAAAAAGGTCCTCTCCTTTGTCACTCTCCTTAATCCTCCTCCTCTTCCTCATCATGTTCCTCTTCCTTTTCCTCCTCTTCTTCCTCCTTCACTACCCAGTTTTTTTCTTTCTGTTCAGCATAGTAATTCTCCTGTTCTCATTTTCTCTTCTTCTTCCTCCCTAGCACTCTTTCTACTCTTTACTCTCTTCCGACTCTTGTTCCTCTTATACGTAATCCTCATAACCTCTTCCTCTTCCATTTTCTCAATGTTTTACGTATAAGCAAGTGTGGAAAACAAATAAAACCAACACAGAGAACAAATGCCTAGAATATCACTTTGAAAACGAAAAGGAAGAAAAAAAAAATAGGATAAAATCACAATCAAATTCCAGAAGAGTTCAAAGTATATTTTCTGAAAGATATTTCTGAAAGATTTTCTGAAAGATATTTTCTGAAAGAAACAAATAAAACAAACACAGAGAACAAATGCTTAGAATATCACTTTGAAAACGAAAAGGAAGAAAAGAAAAAAATAGGATAAAATCACAATCAAGTTCCAGGAGAATTCAAAGGATATTTTCTGAAAGATATTTCTGAAAGATTTTCTGAAAGATATTTTCTGAAAGAAGAATGTTTTCCAGTCTCCTAGTGAAAAGGAGAACCCGTGAGACTATTGGTAGAGTCTCACAAAAGCTCAAAAGCTCACAAGAAGAAGAATAAGATAATATTTCAGAGAACAGTCTTGTGTGGTCTTAGAATGGGTTCCACACGATTACAGATTTCAAGGAGTGGTCATAAGAACAGTTGAGACAGATAAATAGAGATATAGAATAGATAGATTAAATGTAGATTTATAGAGACAGGCAGACAAGGACAGAGAAAGACAGACAAACAGACGGACAGAAACAGACACATTCAGACAAAGACAGGCAAACAGACACAGAAAGGAAGACAGACATACATGCAGATATTCAGACAGACAGACAGACACAGACAAACAGACAAAGAGGAATAGAGAGTGAGATGTAACAATGCAATGAAAAAAAGGATTGAAGAAGAGCTAGTAAGACGAATGACTTTACATTCTCCCGTCGCTCAATGGCTAGTTCCAGGCAACGATACGCAACAACGCCAGGCAGCGTTCAACATTTCTATCTTTTGGGGAGTCCGCGCTCAAGACCAAACTATATGGAGCACATCACGCTTCGCACGCGCTGTTGACCAAAGGTGTAGAGTCTGAGTGTCTCTCAACCTTTCAATCTTTGCGGACCTTTTACATCGACTTAATACATTTAGAGGACCCCTTGGTATGGGATTAGATCGGATATAGTCACTTTCTATAATCCTTTAATGATAGAAATATTATATCATACACATTCTGAGACATGCAAGCTGTTGTTGGGTCGCCTCCCCGCCTGCTAGGGCTGTCAGGATCCAAATCAGGAAGCCCGCAGCCGGTCCCGGGAATTAAACTCATGATCAGCTGGCCATGAGATTGACACGGTATCCACTGGGCTCCCACGAGGCTCATTTCAAGAAGAAAAAGAATAAGAAAAAGTATCTGGAATATTGGGTCTGTTCCTAAAGTGGCAGAGTGTCAGATTTCGAGGAAGTGTTCCGGGTTTTTAAGTATCGAAAAGATGGAGGCCAATTGCTAGTCCAGATCAGGTATAAGAATATAAGAGCCAAACCTAATGGTAAACATTCAAATCTCCAAATATTGTAATTTCAGAGATTGAAACATGAGTTAAGACTGTTGTGATGGAAAAGGATAGACAATCAAATAATTCTGAAAAAAAAATGGAGTTGCACAAGAGATACACGTCACGGAAATATCTAGGAAACTCTGAAAAATATATTCTAGCAAGTCTACCGAGAGCCAAATGTACTCAAGGTTGGGAACTGAGGGATAAGATCGATGAGGAAGTGCGAGAAGACTCGAGCTCTCAAGTGGAAACTGGATGAGAGAACGTAAGAGGGAACAGAATATAATTTACCATTAGTATGCCTAAATACTTTAGTCTCTGTGAGAAACAGGAAATAGAATTTGGAAAAAGAAAGAGTGGAGCTTCATATGAAGGAAATTGGAATACAAACAGTATATTGACAACAGTGAAGAGAAAGACTGTGTGAGGATCGGGGACCCATCCTCAATTGTTAGGGGCCCTACACACGCTCAGACTTTTACTCAGACTTGTCTGCGCATACATGGTTTGTGCATACAAGTCTGAGTAAAAGTCTGAGCGTGTGTAGGGCCCCTTAAAAGAGGGGCAAGTCGAGGTTGGAATGAACAGAGTTTCGTCCCAAATGATTTACCCAAAGCTCAATAGACTACGTGGAGTGAATCTAAGTTGGTAAAATATTTGTCGTGCTAGGTAATGTTAGCGGTGTAATCTGAAGTATGTTGGTCTCGTATCTTCCTAGTCGTGGGTTCGAGTCCCTCTCTTCACTCTGATTCTCAGCAGGGACTGTTATCTGCCTCAACAGTACAAACGCTCTTCCATCACTTTTTTGGAAACTGAAAAAGTTTTCCGTCAGTGCAGCACTGGGCACCTGAGAGGTTAGATGCTGATTTACAAAAGGCCGAGAAACCTATGAACCGCAACACTTCTTATTTCTGCCTCTATCCTCGCTGGAGCTTGCACCAAGTAATCTTTAGCTCTAAGAAAGAAATAGACAAGAAATGGTTTACCCACAGTGTGATTAACGAGTGGAATAGACTTAGTAAGCATGTAGTGAGCACTAAAACAATTGGTTGCTTTAAGAGATAAGATCAATTTATGAAGAGAGATGACAGGTTGTAAGAGACATGGATCTACCTAGCGTAGGCCTTACTGTCTCTTGCAGTCTCCTTCATTCTTATGTTAAGCTGTATCTTGCGGTCTCTTCCCTTTAGTGGAAGTACGCCTTCCCTGGCGTACTACAAAAGTTGAATATGAAATTCCTTTAATACAACATATGCTCAAATTACAGTTCTACTGTAATTGAGTGGGTAGGTCGTATTGTAAGCTCATTCCACACAGAGAGATGAATACAAGATGGGACTTGGAATAGTCCTGATAACTATCCTGGTCTTCTCATTCCTTCCACCTCCGATACTCCTCTAATCTTGATAATATTCCACCAACAGCATCTCCCACCGTCATTCCTTCCACCCAAATCATATTTCTCATTCCATAGTAGTTTTGTTTATGGCCGTTAACATTACAACCACTCACACTTTTATTATCACTATCACCACCTCCACTATCAACACCGACACCACTAACACCACCACCAATCCACCATCGCTATCACCACCACTACCACTATTACTAATACTATCGCTATCACCGCACCACTTCTACTATCACTATCACCATCAGGGCCTCTATCACCACCACCATCATTATCACCACCACCATCATCATCACAACCACAATTATCACAACCACAATTATCACCACCACAATTATCACCACCACCACCATTATCACCACCACCACCATTATCACCACCACCACCATTATCACCACCACCACCATTATCACCACCACCACCACCATTATCACCACCACCACCATTATCACCACCATTATCACCACCACCACCATTATCACCACCACCATTATCACCACCACCATTATCACCACCACCATTATCACCACCACCACCATTATCACCACCACCACCATTATCACCACCACCACCATGATCAGCACCACCACCATGATCAGCACCACCACCATGATCAGCACCACCACCATGATCACCACCACCACCATGATCACCACCACCACCATGATCACCACCATGATCACCACCATGATCACCACCACCACCATGATCACCACCACCATTGTCACCACCACCATTGTCACCACTCTCTCCACCAACGCCAGGTCCTCGCTTCACCGCAGCGGTGGATCTTAATCCTGGTCCCCCACAGCGTAAATCCTGCACTGAAGACTGGGCTCATCATGTGCGCCGTTCATGACCGAGGCGATTGTGAGTCACTTGGCTTGAAAGCCTCTCGCACCAAAAGAGCGTCTTAGGCCAAAAGAGCGTCCCGCGCCAAAAGAGCGTCTCACACCATAAACCCTCCTCTCCCACGGCCTCAAAGAATCACCTCTTGTTCTTATAAGCTTTGCATCACGGCTGGAATCCCTTTAGGCTCTCCGTGGCCTAAGAGGAGACTTCTGCGAAGACTTCCGCGAATTCTTCGTCTCCTCCAGAAGCTTGCGATGACCGCATTGCGTAGCCGAGTGGGGAAGGGGGCGGAAGAGGAAGAAGAGTACGTGGGATGGGGGGGGGAGGAGGAGGAGCTGATGTGAAGGTAGGAAAGCTTACTCCTCCCTCCCCTTCTATGTCTCGTTTTAATGACGGTGATTTTTTACCCACTTCCCCCCATACGAATGAATACATAGGACCTCCTTCGTTACACTAAGACACCTCTGATTTCATCATGTGTAATAACAAAGGATTTTATTCACCTATGGGGACCCTCCGGAATAGACTGGCTACTATGACGCACTCTGGAGATTTTATTCAGGCTAGCGTTAGGCGTACCCGAAGCTTTTCATTCAAACAAGCACATCCCAAGTTGAATGAAATAATTTAGCGTCAGAATGACTCTAACTTGGAGAACATTGTACTTGCGAAATGAGTAATTACATGTTTTTATATCGTATCGAATGATGTGGACATAGCTGCATATTAGAGATAAAAAGAGAAAACGAGGAGTGAAAGAATGCGAGAGAGAAAAAGGGAGAGAGAAGAAAGAAAAAAGAGAGCGAGAGAGAGAGAAAGAGAGCGAGAAAGAGAGAAAGAGCGCGCAAGAAGGAAAGAGACGTGAACGGTTAGAAATCTAAAGACTAATCCCCCACACGCACGCACACACAACCGTACCCTCACCCTTCCCCAGCTGAGAATAAAGACATGATGGCCAGAGTTCAGGTCCCTCAATGACGAAGACGAAATGGCCAAAGGCGTCCCAGGCGAAGTTCTGGAGGAGAAGGAAGAGGAGGGGAGGGGGAGGACGAGGAAGAAGAGGAGGGGGAGGGGCGAAGGAGGAAGAGGAGGAGGAGGGAGAGGTTGATGAAGAGAATAAAGAAGAGGAGGAAGATAAGGAAGAGGAGGGAGAAGGAGGGTTAAGATGGGGAAGAGGGGGATAAGAAGGAGGAGGAGGTGGAGGCTGAGGAGGAAGAGCAGCAGTAGTAAGAAGAGGAAGAGAAAAAGGAGGAGGAGGAAGAAGAAGAGGAAGAAGAAGAGGAGGAAGAGGATTAGGAAGAGGAGGAAGAGGAAGAGGGAGAGGGAGAGGGGGGAAGGGGGAGGGGGAGGGGGAGGGGGAGAGGGAGAGGGAGGGGGAGGGGAGGGGGAGGGGAGGGGGAGAGGGAGAGGGAGAGGGAGAGGGAGAGGGAGAGAAGAGGAACAGGAAGTAATAGTAGTAGTAGTAGTAGTAGTAGTAGTAGTAGTAGTAGTAGTAGTAGTAGTAGTAGTAGTAGTAGTAGTAGTAGTAGTAGTAGTAGTAGTAGTAGGAGGAGGAGGAGGAGGAGGAGGAGGATGGAGAAGGAGAGGAAGTAGGAGAGGGAGGAGAAGGAGAGGGAGGAGAAGGAGAGGGAGGAGAAGGAGAGGAGGAGGAGGAGAGGGGAGGAGAGGGAGAGGGGAGGAGAGGAGAGGAGGAGGAGAGGGAGAGGAGGAGGAGGAGGAGGGAGGGAGGGGAGGAAGAGGACTGTGGAGGAGGAGGGAGGGGAGGAGAAAGGAGGGGAAGAGGAGGAGTAGGAGTAGGAGTAGGAGTAGGAGGAGGAGGAGGAGGAGGAGGAGGAGTAGGAGGAGAAGGAGTTGGAGTAGGAGAAGGAGCAGGAGTAGGAGAAGGAAGAAAATGAATGGAGGAGACACAAGACAACAAAGCGGTTGACAGATGACAACAAGGGAGGTGGGGCTGGAGGGAAAGGGGGGAAGGGGGGAAGGGGGGAAGGGGGGAAGGGGGGAAACGACCAGGGAGGAGTGGTGGAGGGGGATGGAGGAGGAAATAGGGGATAGGGAGGGGCATACTGAGATGTTGAGAGGTGAAGGAAGGGGGATGGGGGATGTGCCAGTCTGTCAGAGAGGACCTGGAAAAAGGAAATAGATGATTCGCAAAAGAGGACAAAGGATTTGACACCGAAACAAACGAGGGCAAATGGAAGAAACATGAGGAGAAAGGGAGGAGGGGATGAACTACCGGGGGAAGGGGAACAGTGAGAGTGTGGGAGAGAGAGAGAGAGGGAGGGAGAGAGAGAGAGAGAGAGAGAGAGAGAGAGAGAGAGAAGAGAGAGAGAGAGAGAGAGAGAGAGAGAGAGAGAGAGAGAGAGGAGGGAGAGGGGGAGAGAGAGAGAGGAGAGAGAGAGAGAGAGAGAGAGAGAGAGAGAGGAGAGTGGGAGAGGAGAGTGGGAGAGGAGAGTGGGAGAGGAGAGTGGGAGAGGAGAGTGGGAGAGGAGAGTGAGGAGAGAGAGAGGAAAGTGGAGAGGAGGTGGAGATAGAGGAGAGTGGGGGAGAGGTGGATGATAGGTAGAGGAGAGTGGGAGAGGAGAGTGTGGGAGAGGAGAGTGGGAGAGGAGAGTGGGAGAGGAGAGTGGGAGAGGAGAGTGGGAGAGGAGAGGGGGGAGGAGAGGGGAGGGGAGAGGGGAGGGGGAGAAGAGAGGGAGAGAGGAAAGGCGAAGAGGAGAGGCGAAGAGGAGGGGAGAGGAGAGGGGAAGAGGAGAGGCGGAGAGGAGAGGGGGAGAGGAGAGGGAGGGAGGGAGGGGGAGGGGAGGGAGGGGGAGGGGAGGGAGGGGGAGTTGAGGGGGAGAGGAGAGGGGAGAGGAGAGAGGAGGAGGGGTTTGAGAGGGAGGGAGGGGTAGGGGAGGGGGAGAGGAGGGGGAGAAGGGGAGGGGGAGAGGGGAGGGGAGAGGAGTCGACAGGAGAGAACGGCCAAGAGGGGTATGAGAAAGAGAGGGAGAAAGGGAGGAGAGGGAGAAGGGGAGAAGAAGGAGTAGGGGAGGAGAAGGGGAGGGGAAGGAGAAGGGGAGGGGAAGGGGAGGAGAAGGGGAGGGGAAGGAGAAGGGGAGGGGAAGGAGAAGGGGAGGGGAAGGAGAAGGGGAGGGGAAGGAGAAGGGGAGGGGAAGGAGAAGGGGAGGGGAGGGGAGGGGTAGAGAGGATGAAAGGGGTAGAGAGGAGCGAGTGGAAGAGGGGGAGAGGGGAAGAGGGAAATAAGGAAAGAGGGGGAGAGGTAGAAAGGTGGAGAGAGAGGGGGAGAGGGGAGAAGGGGGAGAAAGGAAGAGGGTAAGGAGGAGGGTAAGTGATGAAACAACGATATCTGTCGAGCGAGGCGAAGGCACGAAAGACGCTCTCTGGGGGAATGAGAGCGGAAAGATTGATTGCAGAGGGAATGGGCAACTTCACTTCCGGTGGGTGGGGAGGAGAAAAGGGGAAAGGGGAGGAGGGAGGGTATGTCTGTATACTCCGTGGTCACGTGTAACTTATATATATATATATAGATATATATATGTTATATATATATATATATATATAATATATTTATATATATATATATATATATATATATATATATTTTTTTTTTTGACAAGAGAAAAGACAAATGTATGGAAAGTGGTGTAGGTAAAGTCCAGGAAGGAGCAGAAGTACTTTATTCTCTAACCTTTTGACAGTCTTCTTCAGAGAGATAATGGTATAATCAAATTGAAATACATTGTTTATATACTAAGCGGATCATCTCACAGGTCGCCTTGCGATAGAGTTCACTATATGTGCCCCCTTGATGATCGATCTTGCTGTTGCGTGTGCTAGATTTACAAATCCTTCTTTATGATTGGTTGAAATAAAGGTGTTAAATTATGCAGCTTCGATAATTTTTCTTGTCGTCTTTTTCATACCGGTGTGTAAGATTTAACGGACAGATTCTATGATTTGCGTAGCCATAACCTTAACACAATTACACTACCTCAACACTTGTTAGAAAAGCTAAAATTCGAAGAACTGAAACAAAAAGATAAACTAATCAAGAAATCTGGATGAACTGTGCCGCTACAGTGAATGGAACCTCGTGGGATGCAAAGTCCTCGTCAATAATCTCACCGACGACCAACCAGGCGACACCGAGCTACAAGCACTATCGTTAGGATCTAAATTTGACACCGGTGTTCCTAAGCTTAATTTCAATAACTTTTTAGTCAAGAATTACCGATGGAACGACAAAGGCTTCAAGCAAGGAATAGTTGCATGCTACCAAGCGTTAGCGAAAGGAGAAGAATGCCCAGGAGATTTAGAGAGGCGTTAATAAGATTACAAAAACGCACGGACCTTGTCATAACACAAGCAGACAAGGGTGGTGGAATAGTGATTATGAAGAAAACAGACTATAATGAAAAAATGCAGGAGCTTCTAGATGACAAATACGTACAAGAATGTAGAAATAGATTACGCAAGTAGGGAAGCGGAGGAGTTCAAGAAAGAAGCAAGGAAGATTTTGTCCAGCTCAGCTAGAGGAGAAAAACTACTATGCCGACTCGAAGAAGCCCCCAAAACACCAAGGATGAGAGGGATTCCCAAAGTACACAAGCCAGGAATCCCGATGAGACCCATTACCTCAGGAATAGGAAGTGCACCTCATCGACTCGCAAAACATCTAGCGAAATTGTTATCTGCAGCAATAGGCACGATTAGCAGCGCACATCTACACAACTCCAGTGATTTAATCAACAGATTGAAGCATTTAGATTTAAACAAATAGAAGATGGCTAGCTATGACGTAAAAGCTCTATTCACCAACGTAGAGATTGAAGGAGCAATGGAAGCAGTAACGAAGGTGCTAAATCAAGTAAATGACAGTCATTTACCGGTTAAAAAAACAGACTTTGTAAAATTAATTTCATTATGTGTAAAATTCAACTGCTTCACTTTTAACAACCAAGAGTATATACAATTCCGAGGCTTAGCTATGGGATCCCCTCTCAGTGCCATTATGGCATACCTTTACATGGAATCACTTGAAGTAGATAAATACGTACGTATCATGGGAAGAGGAGCATCCTGGTTTCGCTACGTAGACGACGTATTAGTTATAGTACCAGAAAATACTGATTTAGATAACAAAGTTCGTAGGCTCAATAGTGTAAATGGGTACATAGAGTTCACAGTGGAAAAGGAGGTAGACAAGAAACTGCCATTTTTAGACACTGTAATACATCGTATTAATGGAAGTGCAAATTTTTCAGTATGTAGGAAACCAACAAAGAAGATTTTATTCATTACTTATCGGGACACGACACATAAACGAAATCTGGCATAATAATTGGCTTTTTCCTTAGAGCATTTAGAATATGCAGCGAAGAATTTTTACACGACAAATGTAAACACATTACAGAGACGTTCAGCCGCATGAAATATCCACCGGGTCTCTTACAAAAACTGAAAAATAAAGGCAAGCAAATATGAAGAAAAAGCAGTTACAGAAGAACAGAGGGGAAAAAAATAGTGGTTCCTTACTCTACAAGAGGTGAATTAATTTCCAAGTTTCTCGCAAGAATAGATGGATTAGTCTATAATGACCCAAAGTACACATTTTGTAAAGCAAATACAACTTTATTAACTGATGCAGTTAGTGATAATATACTGATTCATGAGCAAAGTCCAATTAAGTGTTCTTATTTCAAAATACTTTTTCGCCTAATAACAGAAAATGAAACTTAGAACCCTTAGAAAATTAAATTTTCTCTTCCTAAATGTACTCTCGGTACGCCCATTTGAGATATCTTTTTCTCTACATACTTGTAATTTCTTTTCCCCTTTTGAATTTTCTTGCCCTAAAACTTTATCATATATACTTGCCTATTGTCCTATTCACCAATTCACTCATTTGCCTATTCATCTATATTTCTCTATCTCTTTCTATTTATCTATTAGTTTATCGATTTATTTGTTTACTAGGAAGACATTATATATA
>NC_134793.1:40809220-40814220 GCF_046742065.1 Oratosquilla oratoria
AAGAAAAAATGTATATATATAAAATAATAAGATAAAATAAAAATCCAGTGTGGCTGTTATGATTATGAAATGTAAAAACATGGAAGACAGATCAAATGACATATGGAAATAGAAAATTACTCAAAATTAACAAGACACCTATACATAACATTGAACAGATTCAGGGCTGAACACGCACGAACTCCCGCACACGCACACGCACACGCACACATAGCTAATAGGTGTAGTGGTTAGCGTCGAAGGCTGTTACACCACGGACCCGAGATCAAACCCCATTCAAGGCTTGAATGGTATCACAATATTACAAACCGTTACTGTCCCACTTGGGCAAGGAGATGGGTGTGCGAGGTAAGGGTAATGGAATTACGCGTGGATCGGACGATATACGAGCTCTTGGGCTTTCATCCGTAAAGGTGTTAACTGTCGATCACTAGTTCAACACGTGATTCATGATCATTATGAATTGTACACAAACACACACACGGCTCGATGTTCCATTGGTACAGTGTTCGTCCGCTGATTCGGCGATCAGTTCGAGTCCTTGTCCAAGAAAAAAAAAAAAAAAAAATCAGCATCGCTGTGCTGCGAGCCGGCACTCCAGCTCTGGTGGTCAAGGAGGAGGTGGAGGTGTGTGTGTGTATGTATGTGTGTGTGTGTGTGTGTGTGTGTGTGTGTGTGTGTGTGTGTGTGTGTGTGTGTGTGTGTGTGTGTGTGTGTGTGTGGAGGTGTGTGTCTGTTTGTGTGTGTGTGTGTGTGTGTCTCTCTCTCTCTCTCTCTGTGTGTGTGTGTGTGTGTGTGTGTGTGTGTGTGTGTGTGTGTGTGTGTGTGTGTGTGTGTGTGTGTGTGTGTGTGTGTGTGTGTGTGTGTGTGTGTGTGTGTAAGGGATGGTAATAGCTGTCGATCACGATTCCAACACATGATCGAAATTTATGGTGAATCACACACACACACACACACACACACACACACACACACACACACACACACACACACACACACACACACACACACACGACAGTCGAAGTGACAGCAAAGATTGGAACTCGGAAAAAAAACATAAATTTTCGTGGGTTACAGTGACAAGGGAGTACCTGTATTGTATTAGTAGTGGAGGAGAAAAAAGGTAGGTGAAGAAAAAGGAGAAGGGAGATATTATTGAGGAAAATGGAAGAAAGTGAGGAAGGGGACGAACGGGCCCCAGACATCAGAAGGGGTGTCAACAAAAGTTGTGCAGAACACACAGACGAGGTAAAACAGGGGAGTAGAGGTATCAAGAGTAGAAATATAGAAAATAGCAGCTCAATGGAAAGAGAAGATAATTACTTTTATTGATTTAATGAGGGAGATGATAACCTCCCCCGACTAATATGTCTAGAGAGAAACTAAAAAAAATGAATGAAGCATGGGAGGTTAGGTTTAACCAATTAACACTAGTTACACAAAGAGTTGATAAACTGGAAGCACTAAAGGAGAATCAAAACCTAACTAAAGAAATAGAAGAATTAAAAAGACAGCTAAAAGAAGTAAAGGAATTAAAAAAATAATAATAAAGAGAATAAAGATTCCATAGCAAAAGAGGTACAGGTTTGGAGAAAAGTCCAAGAGAACAACAAAATTAGATTTAGAGATATAGTGACACAATGAAAGAACAAAGGACACATTTATTAAAGTGATGAGAGAGGAGAATATAGTAAGAGACTTTGCGGAAATAAAGAAATGTATGATTATATTAGGGATGGAAGAGAAGCATAATCCAAATAGGACTACAGGAGTAAAAGAAGGAAAAGGCAAACAAGACATTAGAAATAGTTCAAGAGGATGAACAAGAAACAGGGAAAGAAATTGAAGAAATATATAGAATAGGGAAATACAATATAGATAAGACCAGACCAATTAAGGTTAAATTCAGGTCACAAACGACAGCAGAGAATATCTTATCAAAAACAGGGAAACTAGCAAAAAGTGATCTATATAAACAGGTATGGATAAAAAGAGAGATGAATAAAGAGGAAAGAGAGGAAGAGAAAACAAAAAGAATAGAAGCTAAGAAAAAAATAGAACAGAACAGAGTCTGACAAAGAGAAATTCTATTGGAGAGTAGTGGATATGAAAGTGAGGAAATGGTTCATAGCAGAGGAAATCGGAAGGGAAACAGAAATCAGGATGGAGGTAGCAGAAAATTAAAAGTGTCTTACACAAATATAGATGGATTAATAACAGGCTTGAATGAACTGAATGATTACCTGAAGGAAAAAGAACCGGACATAATGGGAATTGTAGAGACAAAATTGAAAGGTCCACTACCACCCAACAGTGTAGGACAGGGTGCATATAATTATTGGATTAGAAACAGAGAAGTAAAACAAGGTGGTGAAGTTGTGTTCCTGACTAAGGATATAAATGTGAGGAATATCACATATGGAAAGAATAGAGTAGAAATGATTATAATGGAAATGGAGGACAGGGATAGGAAGAGTAGAAAGTTTGTGATAAATTATGTGCCTCCTAAAACTGCTTCGTGGGAGGGTAGAGAACACAAAAATATGTTAGATGACACAAGGATAACACTAAATAAGGTAATGGAAGATGGAGGAAGAATAGTTATAATGGGTGACTTTAATTGTAAAGAAATCTGTTGGGAGGAGATGACAGTAAAGGGTGGAGACGACCTATGGGGAAATGTACTACTAGATATGATTATAGAACATACAATGACGCAATGGATACAAGAGAACACTAGGTATAGAAATGGGGAAGCCCCATCGAGACTGGACCTAATAATCACATCAGAACCTGAAATAGTGGACAAGATTGAATATAAGACACCAATAAGTAAAAGTGACCACATATTGGTTGAACTGGAACTAAATGAGGAAAAATACATGAAAAGATACGAACAATATAGAAAGGGAATATTGATGTATGAAAAAAAAATTGATAAAAGAAGAGAATTCTTTCAAAAAACAGACTGGGAAAGGATACACAAGGAGGAAACAACAGTAGAAGAGAAATGGAACATTTTGACAAAAAATTATAAAGGAGTGGAAAAGTATGTTCCAAGAAAATAACAAGAAAAAGGATAAGTAGTCACCAAGTACAAAAAATGTATAACAAAACTTGAAAGAATACAAATGGGAATTACGAAATTGGCATCAACACCCTCAGAACTATTATATGAGGAGAGGCTAGCAAAACTTGAGCCACAGACATTAGAACAAAGAAGAGAGAGAGGAGACTTGATAACTATTTATAGAATCATGAAAGGCATAGAATCTATTGATAGAGTGGATCTAATAAAATGGGATAGCAGATATACATGAGGACACGGAAAGAAAATAAAGACAGTCATAGAAGAGACCTGAAAAATAAAAGCTTTCCCTGCAGGGTAATAGACGTTTGGAATAAGTTAGATGAAATTGTGGTGTGTGTAAAATATAACTGGGTAAATACACACACCGTCGTCGTCGGAGAGGAAGTCTAGCGGACGAGCTTCGGCTTAGCGTTTTGTCGCTTGGACCAAGGAAACGCCTTTTTGTTTTCGGAATGAAAGGGTTATGTATTCGAGTGACCGGTAAGGCGTAAAATTAAATTCTGGAAAAGTATAGTATAGCACGAAATGGAGGAAAGAAAAGAGAAAAGAATTAATGAACGAACTAAGAGAGAATTGGATATGAGTAGAGTGGAATCACCACTACGCGTGATACCGAAGAGAACGTGTCTTAGCGAAGCTCCAAAGACTACTCAAAGGTAGGAAAGCAATGTTTTTTGGGGGTTTCATAGAGAAACGGGAGCAATAGGAAGAATTGATATATTCAAAAATAGGTTATAGAGCTTTGCACAAAGAAACTATACACTTTCGTAGAACTAACGAGGAAATAATCAGAGTTGAATGATCTAAAAAGTGAACTAAGTATGATTAAAAGAGAAAACGAAAGAAAGGAAAACGAGGATAGAAACAAAAACGAAGAACTGAAGAAAGAGGTCAAAGAACAAATACAAGCAGTGACCGAAAAAGTGGAAGAAACAATCAAAGAGACGGATCTCCTTCAAATAAAAAATCAGTGAAATCAGGAACGTGAAAATAGAAAAATCTTTTTCAAAGAACTAGTACAACAGGTAGAGGAGAATGCAAAATAAACAGCAATTAAGGTAATCAAAGAATAGGAAAATTGGGTAAGAGAAACAGTGGATAAAAAGAAATTCATTGTGGTTCATGGTGTCAAAGAAAAACATAATGTATACAAATACCAAAGAGAAAAAGAAGAGAAAGAAATTTCAAATTCCAAAGGAAATATTGAAAGCGGTTCAGGACGAGGGTCAAGAGGAAATCGACGACGTGCAAAGAATGGGCACATATTCTTGAGAAAAACACTATAGGCCAATGAAAATCAAACTAAGGACTCAACTGATAGCTAAAGAGATACTATCAAAAGCGGCAAAACTAGCAGTGAAAAAGATAAAAATGTGTAGATAAAAAAATGAGCGATGAGGAAATAGGGAAAGATAAGGCACTAAAAAATGAAGCTAAAAAAGTCGAGAAAAGAAGGGAGATTGATTTTTTTTTTTTTTTGACTACTGGATCTGAGGCTGAGAAAATGGTACGTCAGGGAAAAAAATGAAAAAGAGAAGAAAAGAAAAAATTAAAAGTGGCATACACAAACATGGACGCTATGATTTCTGGAATAAATGAACTATACGACTCTTTGTTAATAGAGAAACCAGACATAATGGGAAATGTGGATACAAAATTGAAAGGTCCCATGTCATCGAATATGGTGGGACAAGGTCTATACAACCACTGGGCGAAAAATAGAACATATTATTGGCTAGAAAGGTCTTAAATGTCACAAAGATAACAGAAAGAAAAGATAATGTGGAAATGGTTGATTAAAATTGTAAATAGTAATATGAAAAGTAGAAAATATTTAGTAGTAGGTGTGCCCCCAAAAATACAGGCTTGGTCTGAGAGTGTTCATTCTGAATTACTGGAAGACAAAAAG
>NC_134793.1:40819220-40821720 GCF_046742065.1 Oratosquilla oratoria
CATTAACAACCCGGTTAAAGAAAAAGTGCTTACTTTCATTCGAAGAAAATATTTTGCCAATTGCTTTAAAATCGTGACGTCTTCTTGTATTTGATTGGTCTAATAAGAAGTAATCTTTGACATTGATGTTCTCAAAGCCTTTGAACATTCTAAAAACCTCGATTATATCTCCCCGCATTCTCCTTTTTTGAAAGTGAGAATGTGTTTAAACTTTTAAGTCTTTCCTCATACGGCAGATTTCTCAGCCTTGGTATCATTTTAGTCATTCTCCGTTGCACTCTTTCTAGTTTACTAATATAATTCTGGTAATATGGGGACCAAAATTGTACACAGTATTCGAAATGGGGACGGACCAAGGAATTATAAAGTTTTAGCAATATTTTCTCCGATATATTTTCGAAGACTCCTCCGAGAAAGCCAACCAATTTATTTCTTGTTTTAACAACTTCTGAACAATGTTGACGTGGCTTCAAGTCATTTGATATTAAAACTCCCAGATCTTTTTATTTAGTTACTGAATCCAGTATTTCGCTATTCATTTGGTATTGGATGTGATCATTGTTACTTCCAGTGTGCATGACTTTACATTTGTTAATGTTAAATTTCATTTGCCACTGGCTAGCCCAGCTTTATTATCTGTGTAGATTAGATTGCAGTTTTTTTTCTTCTCTTTGGTGGTTGTTACTTTACCAGTAATTTTTGTGTCATAAGCAAATTTTGATAATTTGCAGAGGGGGCCGTCGTCTAGATTATTCACATATATTAAGAACAAAACGGGTCCCAAAACTGATCTTTGTGATACGCTATTTTTAACGTCGAGCCATCTGGATGAGGCCCCGTTAATTACAACTCTGTTTTCGCTCAGAGAGCCAATCTATAATCCAGTTGTGCATACTACCAGAAGTACTGTGCGTTTTTAATTTTTCGAGCAATCGTTTATGGGAAACTTTATCGAATGCCTTCTGAAAATCTAGATAAAGACGTCATGAAAGAAGTCGAGGAGATTAGTTAAACATGAGCGTTTGCTACGGAAGCCATGTTGCGAATCTTTCATAATTTTATTTTCTTCTAAAAATTTCACCACACTGTCGCGAATGATGGTCCCTAGCAATTTACATACAATCAAAGTCAGACCAATCGGTGTGTTGTTGCCTGGTTGTGATTTTTACCTTTTCTTGAATATTGGAGTTACGTTAGCACATTTCTAATATGATGAGATTTAACCAAGTGTTTGAAAAGGATGCACAAGGATTTACTGATTTGGTTTTTGACTTCTCGCAGAATTCTAGGTGAAATTTTGTCAGGTCTATGGTTTTTATTTATTTTGAGCTTATCAGTTACTTGTACGACATCACTCTCGGTAATTACCAGCTGATTTATAATGTTTCGGGGCATTTTATGTTCTGGTGGCTAATACGCTGAGCGATCCTCATCTGTGAAGACGAATACAAAAAAATTATTAAGGATTGAGGCCCTTTTGTTTATCATCATCCGTATGTTTACCATCATCGTTATTTATTAGTCCAATGCCGCAGGTAGGCGTTTTTTCTTATTTGCATAAGCATAGAATTCTTTATGGTTCGATTTGCTTGCCTCAGCAATATACTCTTCAAGCTTTTTCTTGCTACGCTTCATCAGTGTTTTGTTTTTCCGGCGAAATCTGTCTGGTGTTAGTTTATCGTCTTGGATTTTAGTTGATAAATAATTTTTGTACGCACGCTATTTACGAGAGAGGTTGTTACTAATTTCCCTATTCCACCATTTTGGTTTATTTGTTGGCAGGCGTCTCACACTATAGGGAACACAGAGATTTATAGCATTGTTTAACTCCGTGGTGAAGTTTCCCACGCTGTGTCAATATCGAACTCGTTCGAAGTTGTGCTCCAATCTGAGTTTTCTAGTAATGATCGGAGTCTATTAAAATTGGCTCTACGGAAGTCGGGTACTTTATCTTTGAATGTGATGATCGCTAGTACTGAATATTGGGCCGACATTCACTTCATTTACAAGATTCTCTGATGTAGAAAATATTAGTCAAGGATATTATTTCCTCGAGTAGGGCTGTTTACTCATTGGAAATAACTTTCCAGTAAGTTACTATACAAGTCTCATCTTGTATGCGAAATCAAATCCTCGCTCATCTCTTAACCGGTAAGTTAATCAAAGTCTCCCATGATGACTGTCTCTCAACGTTGGTTAGTTTCTAGAATTAAATCCAATAATTTTTCATCATTTTCCAGCAGCTGATCCGTAGTCTATAAACAAGTCTAATCATTACTTTAGATTTACTTCAGTTGTTTTTTTATTTCAACAAACAGTACATCAACATTTGTTACTGCCTCTGTTTTTAACGGTGATGATTGGAGGGAATTATGGACATACAAGATTGCATACAACTGAAAATTGAATATCCCGGCAAATAGTAGTCCGCAATAAATTCTCGACTTGATGTGTCCAACCATGATTCTGTTACTCCTATCACGTGATAGTTAATTGTCGT
>NC_134793.1:40831720-40849220 GCF_046742065.1 Oratosquilla oratoria
AAAGAGAAAGAAAAGAGAGAGACGAGAAAGAAAAGAGAAAGAAAAGAGAAAGGAAAGAGAAAGAAAAGAGAAGGAAAAGAGAAAGAGAAGAGAAAGAGAAGAGAAAGAGAAGAGAAAGAGAAGAGAAAGAGAAGAGAAAGAGAAGAGGAAGAGAAGAGGAAGAGAAGAGGAAGAGAAGAGAAAGAGAAGAGAAAGAGAAGAGGAAGAGAAGAGGAAGAGAAGAGGAAGAGAAGAGAAAGAAGAGAAAGAGAAAAGGAGAAAGAAAAGAGAAAGAAAAGAGAAAGAAAAGAGAAAGAAAAGAGAAAGAAAAGAGAAAGAAAAGAGAAAGAAAAGAGAAAGAAAGTAGAAAGAAAAGAGAAAGAAAAGAGAAAGAAAAGAGAAAGAAAAGAGGAAGAAAAGAGAAAGAAAAGAGAAAGAAAAGAGAAAGAAAAGAGAAAGAAAAGAGAAAGAAAAGAGAAAGAAAAGAGAAAGAAAAGAGAAAGAAAAGAGAAAGAAAAGAGAAAGAAAAGAGAAAGAAAAGAGAAAGAAAAGAGAAAGAAAAGAGAAAGAAAAGAGAAAGAAAAGAGAAAGAAAAGAGAAAGAAAAGAGAAAGAAAAGAGAAAGAAAAGAGAAAGAAAAGAGAAAGAAAAGAGAAAGAAAAGAGAAAGAAAAGAGAAAGAAAAGAGAAAGAAAAGAGAAAGAAAAGAGAAAGAAAAGAGAAAGAAAAGAGAAAGAAAAGAGAAAGAAAAGAGAAAGAAAAGAGAAAGAAAAGAGAAAGAAAGTAGAAAGAAGAGAGAAAGAAAAGAGAAAGAAAAGAGAAAGAAAAGAGGAAGAAAAGAGAAAGAAAAGAGAAAGAAAAGAGGAAGAAAAGAGAAAGAAAAGAGAAAGAAAAGAGAAGAAAGAGAAAGAAAAGAGAAAGAAAAGAGAAAGAAAAGAGAAAGAAAAGAGAAAGAAAAGAGAAAGAAAAGAGAAAGAAAAGAGAAAGAAAAGAGAAAGAGAAAAGAGAAAAGAGAAAAGAGAAAAGAGAAAGATAAAAGAGAAAGAGAAAAGAGAAAGAAAAGAGAAAGAAAAGAGAAAGAAAAGAGAAAGAAAAGAGAAAGAAAAGAGAAAGAAAAGAGAAAGAGAAAAGAGAAAAGAGAAAGAAAAGAGAAAGAAAAGAGAAAGAAAAGAGAAAGAAAAGAGAAAGAAAAGAGAAAGAAAGTAGAAAGAAGAGAGAAAGAAAAGAGAAAGAAAAGAGAAAGAAAAGAGGAAGAAAAGAGAAAGAAAAGAGAAAGAAAAGAGAAAGAAAGTAGAAAGAAGAGAGAAAGAAAAGAGAAAGAAAAGAGAAAGAAAAGAGGAGAAAAGAGAAAGAAAAGAAAAGAAAAGAGAAAGAAAAGAGAAAGAAAAGAGAAAGAAAAGAGAAAGAAAAGAGAAAGAAAAGAGAAAGAAAAGAGAAAGAAAAGAGAAAGAAAAGAGAAAGAAAAGAGAAAGAAAAGAGAAAGAAAAGAGAAAGAAAAGAGAAAGAAAAGAGAAAGAAAAGAGAAAGAAAAGAGAAAGAAAAGAGAAAGAAAAGAGAAAGAAAAGAGAAAGAAAAGAGAAAGAAAAGAGAAAGAAAAGAGAAAGAAAAGAGAAAGAAAAGAGAAAGAAAAGAGAAAGAAAAGAGAAAGAAAAGAGAAAGAAAAGAGAAAGAAAAGAGAAAGAAAAGAGAAAGAAAAGAGAAAGAAAAGAGAAAGAAAAGAGAAAGAAAAGAGAAAGAAAAGAGAAAGAAAAGAGAAAGAAAAGAGAAAGAAAAGAGAAAGAAAAGAGAAAGAAAAGAGAAAGAAAAGAGAAAGAAAAGAGAAAGAAAAGAGAAAGAAAAGAGAAAGAAAAGAGAAAGAAAATAGAAAGAAAAGAGAAAGAAAAGAGAAAGAAAAGAGAAAGAAAAGAGAAAGAAAAGAGAAAGAAAAGAGAAAGAAAAGAGAAAGAAAAGAGAAAGAAAAGAGAAAGAAAAGAGAAAGAAAAGAGAAAGAAAAGAGAAAGAAAAGAGAAAGAAAAGAGAAAGAAAAGAGAAAGAAAAGAGAAAGAAAAGAGAAAGAAAAGAGAAAGAAAGTAGAAAGAAGAGAGAAAGAAAAGAGAAAGAAAAGAGAAAGAAAAGAGGAAGAAGAGGATGAAGAGGATGGTGATGATGAAGAGGATGGTGATGATGAAGAGGATGGTGATGATGAAGAGGATGGTGATGATGAAGAGGATGGTGATGATGATGATGGTGATGATGATGATGATGGTGATGATGATGATGATGATGATGATGATGATGATGATGATGATGATGATGATGATGATGATGATGATGATGATGATGATGATGATGATGATGATGATGATGATGATGATGATGATGATGATGATGATGATGATGATGATGATGATGATGATGGTAAGCCACCATGAATCCAAGGCAGATGTATTGGGAAGGGGTGAGAGAAAATGTGTTGAAATTACAAAGGAGAGAATGAACAAAGGAAAGAGAAGACAATATAAAACTGGCGATGACAAAGAAGAGGAGAAAGTAAGGAGAGAATCTGCAAAATTGGAAACAGTGAAGAAAAGCGAGGATGTGACCGAGGTGAAACAAGAGGCAAGAGGTCAAAGAGGAGGAAGAGGAGAGAGAGGAGGAAGAGGAGAGAGAGGAGGAAGAGGAGAAAGAGGAGGAAGAGGAGAAAGAGGAGGAAGAGGAGAAAGAGGAGGAAGAGGAGAAAGAGGAGGAAGAGAGAGAGGAGGAAGAGGAGAGAGAGGAGGAATACGAAGGAGATGAGGAGAGAGAGGAATAAGAGTATGAAGACGAAGAAGAGGAAGAGGGGGAAGAGAAAGAAGAAGAGCAGAAGAAAGAGGAAAATATAGATAATGTGAGAGAAGAAGACAAAGAAGACGAAAAAGAAGAAAAGGTGCCAAAAAGAAGGCAAGAAATATAGATACACAACTCAATACATAAGAATAAAATAGATAACAAATCTTGAAGGTCAGTGACGCAAAACTTAATGAAGAAATCTTCCCCCGAGAGATTCGTAAGTTGATGAAAAATTGTCACTGTGGTTTGTCTTTTCCAAATGATGACTTGTGGGAGGAGGAGGAGTGGAAGAGGAGAGGAGGGGTGGGAAGAAGGGAGATGAAGGGGAGGAGCGAGAATAGAGGAGGAAGAGGAGGAAAGGGAGAAAGGGGGAGGAAGGGAGGGGGACAGGGAGGATGAAAGGAAGGAGGAAAGGGAGGAAGGGAGTAGGAAAGGGAGGGGGAAAGGGAGGAAGGGGAGGAAGGGAGGAGGAAAGGGAGGAGGAAAGGGAGGAAGGGGAGCAAGGGGAGGAAGGGGAGCAAGGGGAGGAAGGGGAGAAAAGGGGAGAAAAGGGGAGGAAGGAAGCAGCAAAGGGAGGAGGAAAGGGAGGAGGAAAGGGAAGGGAGGAAAGGGAGGAAGGAGAGAAAATGGGAGGAAGGGAGGAGGAAAGGGAGGAGGAAAGAGAGGGAGGGGAGGAAAGAGAGGGAGGGGAGGAAAGAGAGGAAGGGGGAGAAAGGGTTGGAGGAAACTGAAGAGGAAGCTGGTGAGGATGGCATTATAGCATCTTCATATGAAACATTAAGAATAAAAGAGAGAGAGAGAGAGAGAGAGAGAGAGAGAGAGAGAGAGAGAGAGAGAGAGAGAGAGAGAGAGAGAGAGAGAGAGAGAGAGAGAGAGAGAGAGAGAGAGAGAGAGAGAGAGAGAGAGAGAGAGAGAGAGAGAAAGAGAGGAGAGAGAGAGAGAGAGAGAGAGAGAGAGAGAGAGAGAGAGAGAGAGAGAGGAGAGAGAGAGAGAGAGAGAGAGAGTGAGTGAGAGAGAGGAGAGAGAGAGAGAGAGAGAGAGAGAGAGAGAGAGAGAGAGAGAGAGAGAGAGAGAGAGAGAGAGAGGGGGGGGGAAGGGGACGAGGATGGAAAAGGGGGAAGATGAAATGAAGTACACAGAATAAGGAAATGAATGGACAGAGATGGAACGGTAAAAAAAAAAAAAGATAAATATATAAATGAATAAATAAATAAATAGATAAATAAATGAAATCAAAAAGGAAAAACAAAACAAACAATTAATGACTCAGGGTACGACAAACGTATGAAACAAAAACAGTCTGAAATATTATATGACAAATTCCGCTCTCTGTTTATACAGGAGAGGATAAAGAGGAGTAGGGGGAGGACTGAAGGGGGGGGGAAGAGGTGTTGGGGATGGGGAGGGGAGGTGGGGAGAGGGGGTGGAAATAGGGAAGACGGAGTGTGGGGATAGGGGAGGAAAGGTGGGGATAGGGGAGGAAAGGTGGGGATAGGGGAGAAAAGGTGGGGATAGGGGAGAAAAGGTAGGGATAGGGTAGAAGAGGTGGGGATAGGGGGAAAGATATGGGGATAGGGTAAAAGAGGTGGGGATAGGGGGGAGAGTGTGTGGGCATAGGGGAGAAGGGGTGGGAATGGCAGTGGGGATAGGGAAAGGGGGTGTAGGGATAGGGGGAGGGTAAGGGATAGGAAGAAGGGGTGTGGGGATAGGGGAGAGGGTGTGTGGGGATAGGGGAGAGGGTGTGTGGGGATAGGGGAGAGGGTGTGTGGGGATATGGGAGAGGGTATGTGGGGATAGGGAAGAGGGTGTGTGGGAATAGGGGAGAGGGTGTGTGGGAATAGGGGAGAGGGTGTGTGGGGATAGGGGAGAGGGTGTGTGGGAATAGGGGAGAGGGTTTGTGGGGATAGGGGAGAGGTGTGTGGGGGATAGGGGAGTGTGTGTGTGTGGGGATAGGGGAGAGGGCGTGTGGGGATAGGGGAGAGGGTGTGTGGGGATAGGGGAGAAGGTGTGTGGGGATAGGGGAGAGGGTGTGTGGGGATAGGGGAGAGGGTGTGTGGGGATAGAGGAGATGGTGTGTGGGGGATAGGGGAGAGGGTGTGTGGGGGATAGGGGAGAGGGTGTGTGGGGGATAGGGGAGAGAGGTGTGTGGGGGATAGGGGAGAGGGTGTGTGGGGGATAGGGGAGAGGGTGTGTGGGGGATAGGGGAGGAGGGTGTGTGGGGGATAGGGGAGAGAGTGTGTGGGGATAGGGGAGAGGGTGTGTGGGGATAGGGGAGAGGGTGTGTGGGAATAGGGGAGAGGGTGTGTGGGGATAGGGGAGAGGGTGTGTGGGAATAGGGGAGAGGGTTTGTGGGGATAGGGGAGAGGGTGTGTGGGGATAGGGGAGAGGGTGTGTGGGAATAGGGGAGAGGGTGTGTGGGGATAGGGGAGAGGGTGTGTGGGGATATGGGAGAGGGTATGTGGGGATAGGGAAGAGGGTGTGTGGGAATAGGGGAGAGGGAGTGTGTGGGGATAGGGGACGAGGGTGTGTGGGGATAGGGGAGAGGGTGTGTGGGGATAGGGGAGAGGGTGTGTGGGGATAGGGGAGAGGGTGTGTGGGGGGCTAGGGGAGAGGGTGTGTGGGGGATAGGGGAGAGGTGTGTGGGGGATAGGGGAGAGGGTGTGTTGTGGGGATAGGGGAGAGAGTGTGTGGGGATAGGGGAGAGGGTGTGTGGGGGATAGGGGAGTGGGTGTGTGGGGGATAGGGGAGAGGTGTGTGGGGGATAGGGAAGAGGGTGTGTGGGAATAGGGGAGAGGGTGTGTGGGAATAGGGGAGAGGGTGTGTGGGGATAGGGGAGAGGGTGTGTGGGAATAGGGGAGAGGGTTTGTGGGGATAGGGGAGAGGGTGTGTGGGGATAGGGGAGAGGGTGTGTGGGGAGAGGGTGTGTGGGGATAGGGGAGAGGGTGTGTGGGGATAGGGGAGAGGGTGTGTGGGGATGGGGGAGAGGGTGTGTGGGGATAGGGGAGAGAGGGTGAGGATAAGGAGAGGGGGTGGGGATAGAGACAGAGGGAGCAGGGGAGAGAGAGTGGGGATAGAGGAGAGAGGAAGGCAAAGGAGAGGGTGAAGATAGGGGATAGGGGAGGCAGAGGTAAGAGGGACGTGGAGAGGGGACGTGAGATGAGAAGAGGGGAATTCTGGTTGAAGAAAATAAATAAGAAAAAAATAAATGTGAGAGACGAGTCTAAAAAACAAACAAACAAAAGAAAAACGGGAAATGTGAGCAGGAGAGATGAGGTGATGGGGTGATGAGGTGATGAGGATTATAGGGTGATCGGGGTGATGGTATAATGGGGATGATAGGGTGATGAGGTGAGGGGTGAAGGGGTGAAGAGGGTGATGGGGTGAAGGGTGATGGGAATGCTGGGGTGGAGTGATGGGGTGTTAGGGTGATTAGGGTGAAGGGTGATTGAGGTGAAAGGTGATGAGGGTGGCGATTTGGTGGTTGATAATGTGGAACACTATGATAAAGATTGACGAGTGGGTGGGTAGGGGAGGAAAAAGAGGGGTGAAGAGGATGGGTATGGGTGAAGGGGACGGGTATGGGTGAAGTGGGCGACTTTCGTCCCTTCCAGAGACGGAAGACACCAAATCTCGTTAGAAAAAGATTTCTGGGAAGGCCCGAGTCCAGAAGTGGACTATAGCAGGTCTGAGCCGGAAAGCCGTAGAAGAGACTTGGAGGAAAGGGGGACAAGGATTAAAGAGAGAGAGGAAGAAGGGGAGAGGCAGAGGAAGGGAAGAAGAGAGAGAAGTGAAGAATAGAGAGTAAAAGAGGAAAACAAGGCAGGATAGGTTAGAGCAGGGAGGATTGGAGAGAAGAAAAGAAAATTGGTTGATGGGTATGGAATACAAAAGGGCCGTTGACACACTGCCCGGCGTCGCCGTTGCGGCTTGTTCTTTGTTATACGAGTCTCCCTTATGAGACATTAGACTCGAAAGGTTATGCGAGTACTTTAACCAGGGGGTCGTTATATCAATTTCTGGCTATCGTCAGGTAATTTTATTAAGCTAATTGTACTTGTCCATCACCTGGCCGCATCCGACGTCGCCGCATAGTGTGACACCAGCATAACTGAACTTTATAGACATTTAACTAAATACTCATCAAAACAAGACACTACATAGAATGCTGTGGGAACGTATAACGCTTTTATTATGGGATTCGATCCTTAGCTGAATAGAATGGTGTAGCCTTAGATCAAAACCTACAAGATTATAATTCATTTTATATTATTTGTTGATTATAATTTATTTTATACTATTTGTGATAATTTATCTTATATTATTTGTTTTTGTTTTATCATTTGTCTGTCTGATTTTCATTTATTATTAGTTTTATGTCAATTTATCATTATTTACTATTTACCTGTTTGTTTATTATTTAACTATACCCATGCATATATTTATGTATTTTATTTGTTATTTACATTATTATAGTTTTTATTCATTGTTTTATTATTAATATGATTTTTTTTTCGCATCCGACCTAGATATGGACCAGAAGGTCTCCTGTCGGCATGCTCCGCCTTTGTAATCCTTTGTAAAGATCTATACGAGAAAGAGCTCACGGAGAGAGGAAGAGCAGGAAGAGGTGGAGAGGATATGCAGGAGAGGAGGGCAACCTGAGGAGTGTAAAGAGAAGAGTCAACAAAGGTAATGGAGAAGAAAAAGAGGAAGAGGAGAGGAGAGGAAGAGGGAAGGAGAGGAGGAAGAGGGAAGCAGAGGAGGAGGAAAGGAGAGAAGGAGAGGAGGAGGAAAGGAGAGAAGGAGAGGAGGAAGAAAGAAGGAGAGAAGGAGAGGAGGAAGAAAGAAGGAGAGAAGGAGAGGAGGAAGAAAGAAGGAGAGAAGGAGAGGAGGAAGAAAGAAGGAGAGGAGGAAGAAAGAAGGAGAGGAGGAATAAAGGAGAGAAAGAGAGAAGGAAGAAAGGAGGAGAGGAGGAAAAAAGGAGGAGAGAAGGAGAGTAGGAGAGAAGGAGAGTAGAAGGAGAGGAGGAGGAGAGGAGAGGAGTAGAGGAGAGGAAGAGGGAAGGAGAGGAGGAAGAGGGAAGGAGAGGAGGAGGAAAGGAGAGAAGGAGAGGAGGAAGAAAGAAGGAGAGAAGGAGAGGAGGAAGAAAGAAGGAGAGAAGGAGAGTAGGAGGAGAGGAGGAGAGGAGAGGAAGACAGTAGGAAAGTAGGAGGAGAGGAGAGGGAGAAAGGAAGAAAGGAAGGTAGGAGATGAGGAGAGGAGGATGAGGAAGAAGAAGAAAAGGAGGAGGAGGAGAAGAAGGAGAAGGAGAAGGAGAAGGAGAAGGAGAAGGAGAAGGAGGATGAGGAGGAGTAAGAAGGAGTAGTTGAAGAAGGAAAAGACAAAGTTTCGTTCGGGAATGAAAACGAGAGATTCTCGCGGAAGATACAAGGAATGGGGAGGAGGGAGGAAGAGGAGGATAAAGAGAAGATCGAATAAAAGTGTATGGAGAAGGAAGAGGATAACGATTGAGAAATGAAGAAAACACAAGAGGAAAAATATACAAGAAGAGAAACAAACCGCCAACGAGAAAGTAAGAATGTAGAGTCTTATCAAAGAAGTGGACTTCGGAAGCCTCAACAAGTACACGGTTCTTAGAAGAGAAGCTTCCTCGCTCGTCTATTGGTGGTATTCTTTAAAAAAAAAAAAAAAAAGAATCTATGAGGGAAAGTGAAGGAAAGGAGGAAGGGAGAAATAGAGGAAGAAGATGAAGGAAAGGTCGAGCAAGAAGAGGAAAGGACAAGAGAACCGTAAAAAAAAAAAAAAAAAAAAAAAAAAAAAAAAAAAAAAATCTTTCCCTTCCAAGGATTTATATAAGATTTATATAAGGAAATAATTTTTTTTCCAAGAGTGGGTGGTGTGAAAGTGGAGGAGGGAGGGGTGGAAGGAGGAGATATTTCAGGAATAGCATCTGGGGTAAGACTCTCCGTATCCTCAGAGCCCTCCCTAAGCAGATTTTTTTTTTTTTTTTTTTTTTTTTTTTTTTACGGTTCTCTTGTCCTTTCCTCTTCTCTTGCTCGACCTTTCCTTCATCTTCTTCCTCTATTTCTCCCTTCCTCCTTTCCTTCACTTTCCCTCATAGATTCTTCCTTTCCTTTTCCTCTTCCCTTTTTTCCACTTACCCTTTCTCCTCTTCCTCCTTCCCTTTTTCATCTTCCCTTTCCTATTATTCCCTTTTATAGTCCTCTTCCTTTCCTTCACTTTCCTCATGCTCTCCCTTTCCTTTTCCCCTTCCCTTTTTTCCACTTCCCCTCTCTCCTCTTCCTCGTTCCCTTTTTCATCCTCTTCTCTTTCCTATTCCTCTTCCCTTTTATAGTCATCTTCCTTTCCTTTTTCCCCTCCTTTTTCCCCTCCCTTTTCCCCTCCCCTTTCCATGGAGGCCATAAAATGATTGGGCTATTGGGGAACTACAGAACTACTTTTCTGGGTCAAACTAAATCCACTTAATCCTTTTTTGTATACTGTTACAAAAAAAATGTATGTAATACAGTTGCAATTTACATTTATACTAAATACTAAATACTATTCTATGCAAGATATATTTCTAAGTAATGGTTGTAAATGTGTCCTTGAGAGAAATGATGATAACAATAACAACAATAATAACAATAACAATAACAATAATAATAATAATAATAATAATAATAATAACAATAACAATAACAATAACAATAACAGTAACAATAATAATAATAATGATAATAATAAAAAGTTCCAAGCGCTTATAGCAATTTATAAAAGTTCCGATTCAGGACGTCGGTTAGTAGCATCCAGGGAGCAATTCGGGAGATTATGCTACACAATCGACAATCGACTAGTCCGGTCACTTATCCTATAGCTTATATACAGAGGATATCATGTGACGTCATCAAAACGGTGTCAAAATGACGTCATTAAAGTGATAATAAGCGTCATCAATATGGCGTCCTCAAGCTGACGTCATCTAAATGACGTCATAAAAGGCGTCCTCAAATTTGCGCCACCAAAATGACGTCATCAATTTCATGTCACCGATCAGTGACGTCAGATGAATAACGTCACAGGTGTTTATACAATAATGTCAGTGATATATGACGTCTTTCCTACAAAAAGGTTCCATTTATTCGGATATTTAATACGATTTAAATCAAAAATATATTTTTTAACATAACTGGATATAATCGGATTTCATTGGATATTAAATCGGATATAAAAGAATCGACTCTGAAGTTCCATATGCTAAAGTCAACAGATCGCAGATTCTTTCCAAAATTCCAGTGACGTCATAGAAGATTTGAAAAAAAAAGCAAAATCATGTCATTCCTGCAATGGCGGCCATCTTGAAAAATGGCCCCTGCTCTGGGCTAAAGCACCTTTGCCCTCCTTACTCAGACATGAATACCAAGTGGCAGTCACCAGTAGGAGTGTGGGGTGGTGAGGGAGAGGGAGGGAGCGACAGAGAGAGAGAGAGAGAGAGAGAGAGAGAGAGAGAGAGAGAGAGAGAGAGAGAGAGAGAGAGAGAGAGAGAGAGAGAGAGAGGAGAGAGAGAGAGGAGAGATTGGGAGTGAGAGGAGGGAGAGGGAGAGGGAAAGGGAAGAGAGGGGAAGAGGGAGAGAGGGAGAGGGAGGGGAGAGGAAAGAGAGGGGGAGAAAGGAAGAGGGAGAAAGGGAGAGGGAGAAAGGGAGAAGGGGAAAGGGAGAGGGGAAAGGGAGAGGAGAGGAGAAAGGGCGAGGGAGAAAGGGAGGGAGAGGGAGGAAGAGAGAAAGGGAGAAAGGGAGAGGGAGAAAGGGAGAGGGAGGAAGAGAGAAAGGGAGAAAGAGAGAGGGAGAAAGGGAGAGTGAGAAAGGGAGAGGGAGAAAGGTAGAGTGAGAAAGGGAGAAAGGGAGAATGGAAGAGGAGAGGGAGAAAGGGAGAGGGAGAAATGGGGAGGGGAGAAAGGGGAGAGAGGGAGAAAGGGAGAGGGAGAAAGGGAAAAAGGGAGAGGGAGAAAGGGAGAAGGGGAAAGGGAGAGGGGAAAGGGAGAGGGGGAAGGAGAGGGAGGAAAGGGAGAGGAGGAAAGGGAGGGGGAGGAAGAGAGAGGGAGAAAGGCAGAAGGGGAAAGGGAGAGGGGGAAAGGGAGAGGGGGAAAGGGAGAGGGAGGAAGGGAGAGGGGGAAAGGGAGAGGGAGGAAGGGAGAGGGAGGAAGGGAGAGGGAGAGGGAGGACGGGAGAGGGAGGAAGGGAGAGGGGGGAAAGGGTGAGAGGGAGGAAAGGGAGAGGGAGAAAGGGAGAGGGAGAGAAGGGAGAGTGAGAAAAGGGAGAGGGAGAAAGTGAGAGGGAGAAAGGGGAGACAGAGAAAAGGGCGAGAGGGAGAAAGGGAGAGGGAGAGAAAGGAAGAGGGGGAGAAAGGGAGAGGGAGGAAAGGGAGAGGAGAAAGGGGGAGAGGGAGAGACAGGGAGAGGGAGAAAGGGAGAGGGAGAAAGGGAGAGGGAAAGAAAGGGAGGAGAGGGAGAAGGGGAGAGAGGTAGAGAAAGGGAGAGAAAGGGAAAAAGAAAGGGAGAGGGAGAAAGGGAGAGGGAGAGGGAGAAAGGGAAGAGGGGAGAAAGGGAGAGGGAGAGGGAGAAAGGGAGAGGCGAGAAAGGGAGAGGTGAGAAAGGGAGAGGGAGAAAGGGAGAAGAAGAAAGGGGGAGAGAAAGGGAGAGGGAGAAAGTGAGAAGGAGAGAGGGAGTAAGGGAGAGAAAGGGAGTAAGGGAGAGAAAGGGAGTAAGGGAGAGAAAGGGAGAGGGAGAGAAAGGGAGAGGGAGAAAGGGAGAGGGAGTAAGGGAGAGAAAGGGAGAGGGAGAGAAAGGGAGAGGGAGAAAGGAAGAGAGAGGGAGGAGGAAGAAAGGGAGAGGGAGAAAGGGAGAGGGAGAGAAAGGGAGGAAGAGAGAGAGGAAGGGAGAGGGAGGAAGGGAGAGGGAGGAAGGGAGAGGGAGGAAGGGAGAGGGAGGAAGGGAGAGGGAGGAAGGGAGAGGGAGGAAGGGAGAGGGAGGAAGGGAGAGGGAGGAAGGGAGAGGGAGGAAGGGAGAGGGAGGAAGGGAGAGGGAGACAGGGAGAGGGAGACAGGGAGAGAGAGGGAGAAAGGGGAGAGGGAGGAGAAAGGGAGAGGAAGTAAGGGAGAGGGAGAAAGGGAGAGGGGAGAGAGGGGAGGAAGAAAGGGAGAAAGGAGAGGGAGGAAGCGAGAGGCGAGAAAGGGAGTGGAGAGAAAGGGAGAGGCGGAGAAAGGGAGGAGAGGGAGAGGGAGAAAGGGAGAGGGAGAAAGGGTGATGGAGAAAAGAGAGAAGGAGAAAAGGAGAGGGAGAAAAGGGAGAGGGAAAGAGAGAAGGAGAAAGGGAGAGGGAAGAAAGGGAGAGGGAAGAAAGGGAGAGGGAAGAAGGGGAGAGCGAGGAATGAGGAGGAGAGGGAGGAAGGGAGAGAGAGAAAGGGAGAGGGAGAAAGGGAGAGGGAGAAAGAGAGAGGGAGGAAGAGAGAGGGAGAAAGGGAGAGGAGGGAAAGGAGAGGAAGGAAGGGAGAAGAAAGAAAGGAGAGGAAGGAAGGGAGAGGAAGGAAGGGAGAGGAAGAAAGGGAGAGGAGAAAGGGAGGGGAGTAAAGGGAGAGGGCGAGAAAAGGGAGAGGGAGAAAGGGAGAGGGAGGAAAGGGAGAAAGAGAGAGGGAGAAAGGGAGAGGGAGAAAGGGAGAGAAAGGGAGAGGGAGAAAGGGAGAGGGAGAAAGGGAGAGGGAGAGGGAGAAAGGGAGAGGGAGAAAGGGAGAGAGGGAGAAAGGGAGAGGGAGAAAGGGAGAGGGAGAAAGGGAGAGGGAGAAACGGGAGAGGGAGAAACGGGAGAGGGAGAAAGGGGAGAGGGAGAAACGGGAGAGGGAGAGAAAGGGAGAGAGGCGAGAAAGGGGAGAGCGAGAAAGGGAGAGGGGAGAAAGGGAGAGGGGAGAAAGGGAGAGGGGAGAAAGGGAGAGGGAGAAAGGGAGAGGGAGAAAGGGAGATGAAGTAAGGGAGAGGGAGAAAGGGAGAGGGAGGATGGGAGAGAGAGGAAGGAAGAGGGAGAAAAGGAGAGGGAGAAAGGGAGAGGGATAAAGGGAGAGGGAGAAATGGAGAGGGAGAAAGGGAGAGGGAGAAAGGGAGAGAGAGAAAGGGAGAGGGAGAAACGGAGAGGGAGAAAGGGAGAGGGAGAAAGGCAGAGATAGAGGAGGAGAAAGGGAGAGGGAGAAAGGGAGAGGGAGAAAGGGAGAGGGAGAAAGGGAGAGGGAGAAAGGGAGAGGGAGAAAGGGAGAGGGAGAAAGGGAGAGGGAGAAAGGGAGAGGGAGAAAGGGAGAGGGAGAAAGGGAGAGGGAGAAAGGGAGAGGGAGAAAGGGAGAGGGAGAAAGGGAGAGGGAGAAAGGGAGAGGGAGAAAGATAAGGGAGAGAGAGAGAAAGAAAGGGAGAGGGAGAAAGAGAGGAGAAAGGGAGAGGGAGAAAGGGAGAGGGAGAAAGGGAGAGAGAGAGAGAAAGGGAGAGGGAGAAAGGGAGAGGGAGAAAGGGAGAGGGAGAAAGGGAGAGGGAGAGGGAGAGAATGGGAGAGGGAGAAAGGGAGAGGGAGAAAGGGAGAGGGAGAAAGGGAGAGGGAGAAAGGGAGAGGGAGAAAGGGAGAGGGAGAAAGGGAGAGGGAGAAAGGGAGAGGGAGAAAGGGAGAGGGAGAAAGGGAGAGGGAGAAAGGGAGAGGGAGAAAGGGAGAGGGAGAGAGGGAGAGGGAGAAAGGGAGAGGGAGAAAGGGAGAGGGAGAAAGGGAGAGGGAGAAAGGGAGAGGGGAAGGGAAAGGGAAAGGGTAAGGGAAAGGGAGAGGGAGAAAGGGAGAGGGAAATGGGCTGAGGGAAAGGGAGAGGGAGAGGTAGAAGAAAAGGGAGAGGGAAAGGGAGAGGGAGAGAAGGGAAAGGGAGAGTAGGAGGGAAAGGGAGAGTAGGAGGGTGAAGGAGAGGAAGGGAAGGAGAGGAAGGGAAGGAGAAGAAAGAGAATGAGAAGAAAGAAAAGGAAAAGTAGGAGGAGAAAGAAGAAAGAACACAAAGGGTGAGGGAGAAGTGGGAGAGGGGAAGGGAGGGGGCGACGGAGGAGGAGGGGGTAGGAGGGGGAGGGAGAGGGGCGTTGTAGGAGGGGGAGGGGGGAGGTGGAGAAGGGGGAGGGGTATGGGGACTGGGAGGTGGAAGGGGATGGGTTGGAGAAGTGGGAGAAGTAGGAGGAGGGGGAAGTGATGGGAGGGGAGGGGTAGGGGAGGGGGAGGAGAGGGGTAGGGGAGGGGGAGGAGAGGGGGAGGAGAGGGGGAGGGGAGGAGAGGGGGAGGGGAGGAGAGGGGGAGGGGAGGAGAGGGGGAGGGGCGGGGAGGGAGAGGGGGAGGGGAGGGGGAGGGGAGGGGAGGGGGAGGGAGGGGGGGAGGGGGAGGGGGGAGGGGGAGGGGAGGGGGAGGGGAGGGGGAAGGAGAAGGGAAGGTCGACCCTGATAACAAGCTTAAGTACTTCAACTCGAGTTCTGATAGCACAGGACCCGGCGGGAGCTCAAGATGCATAAAGATAAAACGTTTGCGAAGGTAACGGTTCCCAGCGGCGGTTATGACCTTCGACACGACGGTTATGACCGTTGACGACCAACATGGAAATCTCCAACCGACGGCGACGTCGACGACGACGACGACGACTATGACGCAACTGGGCACCCTTCGTTGCCAAGGACGACGACGACGAGGAGGAGGAGGAGGAGGAGGAGGAGGAGGAGGAGGAGGAAATAGGAAGGAAGGAACGGGAGAGAAATGAGTGAAAGACCAAGGGAAAAGGGAAGGATAGGCAAATCAAGAACGAGGCAAGAAAGAGGCTAGTGCGAAGCGAGAGCGAAGCAAGAGCGAGGCAACAGCGAGGTAACAGAGGCAAGGGCAAGGCAAGGGCGAGGGAAGAGTGAGGCAAGGGCGAGGGAAGAGCGAGGCAAGGGCGAGGGAAGAACGAGGCAAGGCCGAGGCAAGGGCGGGGCAAGGGCGAGGGAAGGCCGAGACAAGGGTGAGGTAAGGGCGAGGCAAGGGCGAGGGAATATTGAGGGAAGAGCGAGGCAAGGGCCAGAGAATATTGAGGGAGGAGCGAAGCAAGGGCGAGGGAAGAGCGAAGCAAGGGCGAGGGAAGAGCGAGGCAAGGGCGAGGCAAGGGCGAGGTAAGGGCGAGGGAAGAGCGAGGCAAGGGCGAGGGAATATTGAGGGAGGAGCGAGGCAAGGGCAAGGCAAGGCCGAGGCAAGGATGAGGCAAGGGTGAGGCAAGGGCGAGGTAAGGGCGAGGCAAGGGCGAGGGAAGAGCGAGGCAAGGGCGAGGGAACATTGAGGGAAGAGCGAGGCAAGGGCGAGGGAAGAGCGAGGCAAGGACGAGGAAGGAGGAGGGAGGAAGGGAAGGAGAAGATGGAGGGAGGACAAGGTGAAAAGTAAGAGAGGAGGAGGAGGAGCAGGAGGAGGAGGAGGAGCAGGAGGAGGAGGAGGAGGAGGAGGAGGAGGTGGCGGCGGCGGCGGCGGCGGCGCGAGGGAAATCCTAAAAAGGAAGAGAATGAGAAAGGAGGATAAAAAAAAAATGGCAACAAGTACGAAAGAATTCGAGAGAATTGATGAGCGCAGAAGAACAAGGAAAGGCTTATCTCGTGGAAGATGTCGGAGACGGGGTAGAAAACCTGAATCAAGAACCTGGAACAGAATTGTTTTCAAATTGTCACTTTTTTTTTTCCAAATTCTAGCCTTGGCGGACTCTGTCGACCGTCTCCAAGTGATGGAAAGGTCTGAAGAGGCTACGCTCTGTTCTTCCTACATTTCCAAGCCGAAGACTTGTTGAACGCAAGTCTTGTACGTTTAAGGGGACATACGCGCGATCAGTGCGGGGAAAGATGGAAAATTGAAGAAGAAATAGGGAGATGCGGATAAATAAAAAGAAAGAGAAAGGGAAAATGAGGGCAAGAGAGTTTTGTAGGGAGGAAATAGTGAAGCGAGGAGCATATTGAAGAGAGGCAGATGGTGAGGGGAGGAAGATGGTGAGGGGAGGAAGATGGTGAGGGGAGGAAGATGGTGAGGGGAGGAAGATGGTGAGGGGAGGAAGATGGTGAGGGGAGGAAGATGGTGAGTGGAGGAAGATGGTGAGGGGAGGAAGATGGTGAGGGGAGGAAGATGGTGAGGGGAGGAAGATGGTGAGGGGAGGAAGATGGTGAGGGGAGGAAGATGGTGAGGGGAGGAAGATGGTGAGGGGAGGAAGAGGGTGGGGGGGGGAAGTTGGTGAGGGGAGGAAGATGGTGAGGGGAGGAAGATGGTGAGGGGAGGAAGATGGTGAGGGGAGGAAGATGGTGAGGGGAGGAAGATGGTGAGGGGAGGAAGATGGTGAGGGGAGGAAGATGGTGAGGGGAGGAAGATGGTGAGGGGAGGAAGATGGTGAGGGGAGGAAGATGGTGAGGGGAGGAAGATGGTGAGGGGAGGAAGATGGTGAGGGGAGGAAGATGGTGAGGGGAGGAAGATGGTGAGGGGAGGAAGATGGTGAGGGGTGGGAGATGGTGTTGGGAGGAAGGTGGTAAGGGGAGGAAGATGGTGAGGGGAGGAAGATGGTGAGGGGAGGAAGATGGTGAGGGGAGGAAGATGGTGAGGGGAGGAAGATGGTGAGGGGAGGAAGATGGTGAGGGGAGGAAGATGGTGAGGGGAGGAAGATGGTGAGGGGAGGAAGATGGTGAGGGGAGGAAGATGGTGAGGGGAGGAAGATGGTGAGGGGAGGAAGATGGTGAGGGGTGGGAGATGGCGTTGGGAGGAAGGTGGTAAGGGGAGGAAGGTGGTAAGGGGAGGAAGATGGTGAGGGGAGGAAGATGGTGTGGGGTGGGAGATGGTGTTGGGAGGAAGGTGGTAAGGGGAGGAAGATGGTAAGGGTAGGAAGATGGTATAGAGACAGGGCGTGGATATGCATAGGAAAGTAATACTAGGGTTGTAGAAGATAGACGAAGGGAAAAAATAAACTTTGTGAAGAGAGAAGGGAGTTAGGGAGACTGCTGAAAAGGAAAGAGGCAGGAAAGGGGACGGGATGTGGTACAAGAACGAACGATGAAAATTAGAATGAAAAGTAAAGACAAAGTAAGACGAAATGGAGAGGAAGAAGAAGAAGAAGAAAAAAAAAATGGAAAGATGACCCTCGCGGGTGTTTCTCTGAAGAGGGTATGTGGAATGTGTTAATGGAATGAGAGTTGGTGATGTAGGAGTGAGGAATTGAGGAGGAAGAAGCTGAGGAGGGGAGATGTAGCTGGGGGAGAGGCGAGATAAAGAGTAACCAGAGACGAGGACGAGTAACGAGAAGAGAGTAGAGAGACAAGAAGTAGCTAAAGAGAAGGAGAGGAAGAACTGGTTACGAGCTGTGGGGGAGGGAGGAAGAGAAGAGAGAAAGGGGGGAGCAGATGGGAAAGATGTGGGGTAAAAGAAGGATTCTATGAGGAACTTGGCCAAGAAAAGGAGTCTGACAAAGAAGAGCGATGCCAGGTATGAAGGCATTTGGATGACCCCAAGAATGGGTCTCGAGAGCCAGTTGGAGTTTTTCGCGGACTCTTCCAAGCGATGGAGCAGAGCGGCCGAGCGTTTGCACGGCGAGAGGGGCAGAGATAGGATCAACATCCACATCCGCTTCCCTGAAAGAACTGGCATAGATGTATAGGCATGAACGCACGTGTACACGCATA
>NC_134793.1:40856720-40869220 GCF_046742065.1 Oratosquilla oratoria
AAGGTCAATATGAATAACCAACGTTTCTAAAGATATAAAGAAAATGTTAACAAAGATGGCAATGGGACCAAGAGAAAAATGAAGAATTGGTAAGAATAGAAACGAAAGAAAGTCACGAGAGAAAAAGGAAGATAAAAGAAAGAGGAGGGCGTAAGAAGACGACGAACATACGAAAGAAGAGTGAAAACAGAGAAAAAGGAACAAGAGAAAAATGTAAACTTGAAGGAGCCAAAGATGAAAGCGAGACAATCAAAAGAAGGAGACAGAAAAAAAAAATCAAATTGGAGAAGAAATGGAAAAAAAAAAGACTAAGACGAACAAGGAAAAGGAAAAGAAATGGACTAAAGAAAGACGAAAATTTAAGAGATGGACCAAGAATTTGGAAGAAGTAAAAAAATAAATGAATAAATAAAACAAAAGATAAACGACTGAATGAATGAATGTAATGAACGAATGCGTGGATGAATCTATAAACGATTAAATAGATTAATAAACAAAAAAATAAATAAACAGTTATCTAGATAAAATAGGAGAAAATATATATGTAAATAAACAAATAAAAATGAATAAATGAATAAATAAATGAATATAGAAAGTAAGATAGAATACATTATAGATGTGGAAACAAATGATGGACAATAAGAAAGATGGACATAGCATAGTTGGAGTCATTTTCCAGGAAATGATCGATTTGGTTACAAACAAATTTAATAGTGATGAGTAGTCGAGGTTAGTTAGTGAGTCGGTTTGCTGTAGTCTAAACTAGTTAGCAATATTGTGAAATGGGGAACTGGGTTAAGAAGGGAATGGGTTGTAAATAGATAGGGTTGTAAACAAAATGGGGTAGGTCAGTAATGAGCTAAAGAATCAAGGGGCGAGTGAGTTAGCATTGAACTGGATTAGGATAAACGTGGTTTAGGACTGGATTAATTTAGAGTGAAATGTTATTTTAACCATTGGGGTTTGGTGATGGAATTCGTGTGAGGGTGGAGTAGGTTAAGTTAGGGGTTTATGTGGGTTAGATTGAAAACGGGTTGGAAAGAGATGCAATTCAGATTAAGCCATGTCTGAATGGAGTGGTGGGGAGGTAGTGAGAAGGGGAGTTGCTCCCTTTAACTCCCACACCCACACCCACATGCACACACCCACATCACCCCGACCCCCATTATCACCCAAGCCTCCTTCACCCCGACCCCCATTATCACCCCAGCCTCCTTCACCCCGACCCCCATTATCACCCCAGCCTCCTTCACCCCGACCCCCATTATCACCCCAGCCTCCTTCACCCCGACCCCCATCATCACCCCAGCCTCCTTCACCCCGACCCCCATCATCACCCCAAACTCCTTCACCCCGTCCCTCATTATCACCCCAGCCTCCTTCACCCCGACCTCCAACACCACTCACGTATCTCACTTGTTATAGACCCCGAGGAACTTCGTCCCCGCCCTCTATCATCCACCTATGGATCGCTTTTGTCCCCCCGTTGCGGCCCATTGTCTCCCGGAGCACCGGAGGAAATGAAACAGTGATTACGGTCTTGGCCCGAGCGAGATTAGTGAGCGGAAAATTAAGAGCGAAGAGGGCTATGGGCATGGGCGTGCGTTCAAGGCCGGGGTGGATGGGGGTGGGGTGGAATGTGTGTATATGTTTGTGGGTTTGGGTGAGGGTGTGGATAATGGGAATTGTGAATTGTGTGGACTGAGTGGAAAATTCGGTGGGTGTGGGTGGGTGGATGTGAATGGGTGGGTGGGGGTGGGGGAATGTGTGTATATATTTGTGGGTTTGGGTGAGGGTGCGGATAATGGGAACTGTGAATTGTGTGGACTGAGTGGAAAATTCGATGGGTGTGGATGGGTGGATGTGAATGGGTGGGTGAGTGGATGGGTGTGGATGAACGAGTATGACAACGGAATAGAGAGGTTGCAGCAAGGAACAAGGGTGTAGCAAGGACGTAGCAAGGACGTAGCAAGGACGTAGCAAGGACGTAGCGAGGGCGTAGCAAGGACGTAGCAAGGACGTAACAAGGACGTAGCGAGGGCGTAGCGAGGGCGTAGCAAGGACGTAACAAGGACGTGGCAAGGACGTAGCGAGGGCGTAGCGAGGGCGTAGCAAGGACGTGGTAAGGACGTAGCAAGGACGTAATAAGGACGTGACAAGGACGTAGCAAGGACGTAGCAAGGGCGTGGCAAGGGCGTGGCAAGGGCATGGCAAGGGCGTGGCAAGGGCGTGGCAAGGGCGTGGCAGGGGAATAGAGAGGGTGTAGAAAGGGTGTAGCAAAGGTGTACAAAAGAGTGTACCAAAAGTAGAGTGTAATAAGAGTGTAGTAAGGATGCAGAAAAGGTGTAGCAAAGGTGTAGAAAGAATGGGCGCCAAGGATGACATCGAGGGTAATAGCCAAGAATAGACAGGGTCATGCTGCGTCGCCATCTTTCACATATCCCCATTATCCTAGAATGAGGGTTTCTCTTTTTCCCTGGAACATGTCACTCCATTGGCTAACTAAAAGATTAACAGATTCTGACCACGGCACTGGTTGGAAAACGTTCAACTCCCGGCAATCTCACTGACCTTCGCGGGGTAACGAAATGCATATTGGAGCAGCCTTGGTCAGCGCTGAACTCCTTCCAGTTCCATCATATTAAGACAGCAGGGTAGGACTCGTGGTAATGGGTTTAAGTTGGACAAATTTAAGAAGGAAATAGGCAGTAATCGATTTACCAAGAGAGATGTTAACGAATGGAATAGACTTAGTATCCATGTAGTAAGCGCTGAAACTATTGGTTGCTCTAAGAGATTATATAGATTTATGGATAGGGATGATAAGTGGTAATAGACATGGAACTACCTAGTGTAGGCCTTATGGTCTCTCGTAGTCTCCTCCTTTCTAATGTTCCTATGTTCTACTGGAATATGCTACCGCTAGAGCTTATACTGGGCTCAGACAGGTAATTTTCTTTCCCATAAAGGTGGTTGACTTAAACAAGGTGATTGACGTACGTAGTAGTTGGACTTGCTATTAAGTTTATTCATTTGTAATACAGAATTATAGTCTAACTTATTCAATGTATAAAGATGCACATTAAATATTACCCATACAGTAAATATAATGTCAAACTAATCTCTATTGTTACATGTATAATACCTTATATTGTATGCATCTAATTGAATTGTTCGGTTTTCAAAATAAAGATTGGTAAGTGAACTAAACGATAAAATAGATACAAATATAAAGTATGATATTCAGAAAAGAAATGTTAGCGCAGTTTGAGGTTTTTATATCACATAAAAACCATGGTTACGAAAACTAAACATTATATAACATGTACATGAACAGAACTAACTGTATTATTGTTGATACAGATAACTGATACATCTGTATACTATGGATGCCATCACCTTGTATCTGGAAAGTAACTTCGCCAAGCCTAAACAAAGTCTTCAAAACCCGCTATACACGTTTGATGAATTTGTATCTTAATTTTAACGGTTGGTACCTTATACATCTTAATTTCATCTTATAGTTCCTGTATAGGTAGTATTTCATGTGCATCTCCGCACACTGAACAAGTTAGTTTGTAATTCTGCATTATATAAGAACATAAGAATGAAGGAGACAGCAAAAGACCACAAAACCTATACTGGGCAGTTCCATGTCCATTACCACCTCACATTCCCATCCATAAAGTTGTCAAACCTTTCTTTAAAACAACCGATAGTTTCAAAGTTTACTACAACGTTTGGTACTGAATGCCCGGTACTGAATGACCTCAATAGTGTGTCGAAACACAGCGAGTGTCAATCGCCCCGTTTAGGCCATCCACCTTTCAGAAAAAGGACACTTGGTGTTTTGGCCTGGCCTGTCAACGCGACGGCGACGCCAGTTACAAGTTCTGGCGACAGACCTTGCTCCAACAACCATATCGCCTTCAATCTCAATCTAATTTTTAGTTTTCGTCGTACACCTTCGATAAGTAGAGGGGTTGAGGATGCGTCACCAGCAGTTAAGTTTAGAAATATATAGATTATCCTTTCGATAGATTGTTTTATTCATCTTCAAGTGTTTGGTTTGAAAGGACATAACGCAAGATTAATGATGTAACGAACATTGAGCTGGGTGAAAGGGAAGAGGGGGGTGGGGAAGGGAGGGGAAGTTAAGTAGGGGGAGGGGAGGGATGGAAAGGAAAAGGTAAAGAGGAATGGGAAGTAGTTAAAGAAGACAGTAAGGATGAATAAAAGAAAATAATAATAAAAATAAATAAATAAATAAAAAATAAAATAAATATAATAAATGAATTAAAAAAAAATAAATAAATAAAAAAAATAAAATAAATAAAATAAATAAAATAAAATAATAATAAAAATAAATAAATAAATAAAAAATAAAATAAATATAATAAATGAATAAAAAAAAAATAAATAAATAAAAAAAATAAAAGGCTGAAATGGGGAGGAAGGGAAAAGTCCCTATGATTGGCAGAGAGTCAACTGAAAGGAAAAGGAGATTCAGAAACGGACGGATGTTTCGGATGAAGAGAAAAGTATGAAAAATGAGAAGGATAGGAGTAGAGGATGGAAAGTATGGCACGGTGGGCGAAGGGCAGGATGGCACGAGGGAACGGGAAGAATGGCACGGAGGGAGGACAAAGGAAAGGATGGCACGGGGAACAGTAAAGATGGCACAGAGGGATGGGGTGGGGGGGGAGGAGAGGATATATGCATCGGTGGGGGGGAAAAGGTAAGGTACTGAGGGACGGGGAGAATGGTAAAGGGGGAGGTGGTTTTTCATAGGAAGGAGAATGTATATATGGCGAGATTAAAAATGCTTACAATTGGACAGGATAAAGGCTATGGATTAGGATCGTGGATGGGTATTGGGGAAGATTGACGTTTGGGCGAGAGCATCATACTAGGGAGGTGTATGTATGGGCTAGGGAACGCACGCGTACAAAAAAAAAAAAAGGTGCAGGAGAGGAAGACATACTGGAAGCGAGGAATGGGGGGGGGGCTATGAAGAGGGTGTTACATGGGGGAGGAGGCTATATGGGGGGGAGGGAGCAATATGGGGGAGAATAAAAGATATAGGGGCGTGAGGAAAGGTGCATGAGGAGAGAGGGAAAAATTTGGTGATAAACGAGCCACTGAAGCAGAACCTGGACATTTTTTACCTGAAAGGAAGTTCTGGGGCCCATGGATAGGAAGACAAAAAATATGATGGATAAGGGATTGGCGGGTGGGGGGGGGGGGTGAGTGGAAGAGGAAGAGGAGGCGAAAGAGGCGGACGAGTAGGTGGAGGTGTAAGAGGAAGTGGAGAAAGTTGAGGAGGTGGAGGAGTAAGGGAAAGTGAAGGAAGTTGAGAAGGTGGACAAAGTGGATGAGTAGGATACTTATTCAAGTATTTATCTACTTGCATATATATATATAAATATATATATATATATATATATATATATATATATATACATATATATATATACATATATATATACATATATATATACATATATATATACATATACATATATATATACATATACATATATATATACATATACATATATATATACATATACATATATATATACATATACATATATATATACATATATATATATACATATATATATACATATATATATATACATACACATATATATACACATATATATATACACATATATATACATATATATATATATATATACATATACATATATATACATATACATATGTATATATATATATACACACACACATATATATATACATTATATATACACAATATATATATATACATACACATACATATATATACACATATATATACACACATATATATATACGCATACACACCACACACACATATATATATATATATATATATATAAAGATATATATATATATATATACTGTATATATATATGCATATATATATATTATATTATATATACATATATATATATATTATATATATATATATATGTACTTATTCACTTTTCATTAATATACATATTTCTATATTATTTACTTATCTATATATCATCATCATCATCACCATTATCATCATCATCATCATCATTACTATCACCATTATTAATATTATTGTTGTTGTTATTGTTATTATCTTTCTTATATTTATTCATTTATTTACTATACATTCACTCATTCATTTTTATTTCCAATTTTTCTATTTTATTTTAGTTTAGTTTATTTTCTATTTTATTATTGACCGATTGACTATCTACTTATTCATTCATTCATTCATTCATTCATTTATTTATCTATATTTATTTATTTATTATTTATTTATTTATCTATCTATTTGTTTATTTATTCATTTATTTATTTATTTATTCATTTTTTGCTCAGATGAAGCACTTTGTGACATGGCGTTCTGGACACCACCAAACATTCTTCATGCATCAAAAAGCAAGTGCTCACATCACCAATGTGGCAAACACTTAAAGATTTTCTTTTTTCTTCCTTTCCAGTCTTCCTCCTTCCCATCCCCTTCCTCCTCCTTCCTGTTCCCTTCCTCCTCCTTCCTGTTCCCTTCCTCCTCCTTCCCGTCCCCTTCCTCCTCCTTCCCGTCCTCTTCCTCCTCCTTTCCCTCCCCTTCCTCCTCTTTCCCGTCCCCTTCCTCCTCCTTCCCGTCCCCTTCCTCCTCCTTCCCGTCCTCTTCCTCCTCCTTCCCGTCCCCTTCCTCCTCCTTCCCGTCCCCTTCCTCCTCCTTCCCGTCCTCTTCCTCCTTCCCGTCCTCTTCCTCCTCCTTCCCGTCCCCTTCCTCCTCCTTCCCGTCCTGTTCCTCCTCCTTCCCGTCCTGTTCCTCCTCCTTCCCGTCCTCTTCCTACTCCTTCCCATCTTATTCCTCTTCTTCCCGTTTTCCTCTTCCTCCCTCCTTGCCCCTCTCCCCTCCTTGCCCCTCTACCTTCCTTGCCCCTCTCCCCTCCTTGCCCCTCTCCCCTCCTTGCCCCTCTCCCCTCCTTGCCCCTCTCCTCTCCCTGTCCCTCTCCTTACTGTCCCTCTCCCCTCCATGCCCCCTCTCCCCTCCCTGCCCCTTTCCCCTCGTCCTGTCCCTCTCCCTTCCTGTCCCTCTCCATTTCCTTCCCTACTCCCCCTTTTGCTCTTCCCCTCGTCCTGCTTCTCTCCCCTCGTCCTGCCCCTCCCCTCGCCCTAGCCTTCTCCCCTTCCGGCTCTTCCCTCTCTTCCCAAAAAGGGGAAGAAAAAGGGGAAACAAGAAGATGGGACGGGAAGAGGGGGACGAGGGGAACGGGCAAGTATTTGATGGAAGGAATTAGATGGAAGAGAGAAAAGTATAAACGACAGAAAAGTATAAACGAGGACTCTTAAGAGATTGGAGGACAAAAGGGTCACGAGGATGGAGGCTTAGGGCCAAATGCGGAGGGCGACATGTGGAGGGCGACATGGGGAGGACATGTGGAAAGCGACATGCGGAGGGTGACATGCGGAGGGTGACATGGTGAGGGCGACATGTGGAGGGTGACATGGGGAGGAGGACATGTGGAAGGCGACATGCGGAGGGTGACATGCGGATGGCGATATGCGGAGTGTGATATGCGGAGGGTGACATGGTGAGGGCGACATGTGGAGGGCGACATGTGGAGGGCGACATGTGGAGGGCGACATGTGGAGGGCGACATGTGGAGGGCGACATGTGGAGTGCGACATGTGGAGGGCGACATGTGGAGGGCGACATGTGGAGGGCGACATGTGGAGGGCGACATGTGGAGGGCGACATGTGGAGGGCGACATGTGGAGGTGTTGCATGACAGTTGAAAGGAAGAGTCAATCCTTTAGATGTCTAACGTGCACACGCGCGCGCACACGCATGTGGAGTGAGAAGGAACTCCGAAGAACACCTGCATCTCCAGACAACACTCAGAGGACCCGCTATTGTGCTCGGATCGGAATCCCAAAGGGATTCTCCATTGTGCTGCGACCTGTCTCATAAGGGGCGATCAACTGTCATCGGATTTGAACAGTGACCAGAGTGCCAGGCGTTTCGGACTACGCCCAAACACCTGCGGAAACTATAGATATTTCTTTCGTCATTGCCAACCATTCATTTATCACATATTTCTCGTATGTTCATTATCCTTTATAAATCCCATGTAAATTCATCCCATGCATGGATACTGAGAGTACAGACTCAGTCCATGCATTGTAAAATCTGAGCATAAGGAAATAATGTATTATTGTGGCAACGGCCTACTTGTACACGTGTAAATTAGAATCTGATAACCGCCCGAGTCCCTCTCAGAGGCTCTTGTTTATAGAACGGAGAAGACTGAGATACTACAGCGAACACAACTTCAACTAGTTCCTCTCACCAAACAGTCAATGTAGATCCCAACTACAAATCTACAGAGGGCGACATGTGGATGGCGACATGTGGTTGGCGACATGCGGAGGGCGGCATGCGGAAGGCGACATGCGGAAGGCGACATGTGGATGGCGACATGCGGAGGGCGACATGTGGATGGCGACATGCGGAAGGCGACATGTGGAAAGTGACATGTGGAGAGGAACATGCAAAGAGTGACATGCAGAGAGTGACATGCAGAGAGTGACATGCAGAGAGTGACATGTAGAGGGAGACAGGTGGAGGGCGACAGGTGGAGGGCGACATGCGGACGGAGACACGTGGAGAGCGACATGCAGAGGAAGACATGTGGAGAGCGACATGCGCAGGGCGACATGCGCAGGGCGGCATACGGAGGGTGATATGTGGAGGGCGACATACGAAGGACATGGGGAGGACGACATGGGGAGAGCGTCATGGTGAGGGCGACATGTGCAGGGCGACATGTGGTGGACAACATGTGGTGGGCGACATGTGGTGGGCAACATATGGAGGGCATGTGGCGAACGACATGCGGAGGGAGACATGTGCAGGGAGACATGTGGAGGGAGACATGTGGAGGGATACATGTGGAGGGCGGAATGTGGATGGCAATACGTGGAGGGCGATATGTGGAGGGAGACATGTGGAGGGAGACATGCGGAGGGAGACATGTGCAGGGAGACATGTGGAGGGAGACATGTGGAGGGATACATGTGGAGGGCGGAATGTGGATGGCAATACGTGGAGTGCGATATGTGGAGGGCGACATATGGAGGGCGACATGCGAAGGACATGGGGAGGACCTCATGGGGAGAGCGTCATTGGGAGGGTGACATGTGGTGGACATGTGGCGAACGACATGCGGAGGGAGACATGTGGAGGGAGACATGAGGAGTGCGACATGTGGAGTGCGACATGTGGAATGCGACATGCAAAGGGCGACATGTGGAGGGCGACATGTGGAGGGCGACATGTGGAGGGCAACATGTGGAGGTCGACATGTAGGGTATGAGAGACGGAAGGAAGATGGAGGTGTGACGTGTGCAAAGGGTGGATTGTGGAGGGGTGGAGGAGTGGAGTGGAGGATGGGCATCATTGAGGAGTGAAGGAAGAACAGCCAAGTATGGAGTACGGTGGAGTCCCAAGTAAAGGGAAGAAGGGGAGACTAAAAGATTGAGGGCAGAGGCTGGGAAGGGTAATGAGGTGAGGAAAGGGGTAGGGGAGGAGAGGGGAGGTAAGCGTCTCAATTGGGGGAAGGTAATGGCTGAGGAGGATGAAAGAGGGAAGAGGACGGGAGGAGAGGGGACGCGAGTGAAAGGGAAGGTCTGTCGCGGGAAAGGAAGGTTGAGAGGTTGGGAAAGGTGGAGGAGAAAAGGGTGGAGGGTGGAGGGAGGGAGCGGGACGGAAGGGTAGTACATGGGAAGGAAAGGAATGAGGGGGAAAGGTAGAGGGGGAAAGGTGGAAAGGGAAAAGTGAAGGTGGAGGGGAAGGTGGAGGGGGGAAGGTGGAGGGGGAAGGTGGAGGGGGGAAGGTGGAGGGGGAAGGTGGAGGGGGAAGGTGGAGGGGGGAAGGTGGAGGGGGGAGGTAGAGGGGGGGAGGTAGAGGGGGAAGGTGGAGGGGGAAGGTGGAGGGGGAAGGTGGAGGGGGAAGGTGCAGGGGGAAGGTGGAGGGTGAAGGTGCAGGGGGAAGGTGTAGAGCAGTGGTTCTTAACCTTTTTTGGCAGCGACCCAAAATTTTGCACAAATCAAGCATCGCGACCCAAAATTTTGCACAAATCAAGCATCGCGACCCAAGCCTACAAATAAATTTTCTGCTTTGGAGTTTTTATTTAATCATGGTCTGCTTAGAATCAGGTAGGCATCATGTATTTTAATTATTACAGTATATAATTATAATATATTTGTAGTGGGAAAATAATTATTTTCTGCGAACCCTTAGCGACCCAATAAAATGGCTTGGCGACCCAAATTTGGGTCGCGACCCAGAGGTTAAGAACCACTGGTGTAGAGGAAAGGTGTAGAGAGGTGTAGAGGGAAAGGTGCAAGGGGAAAGGTGCAAGGGGAAAAATGGAGGGGGAAAGGTGGAGGGGGAAAGGTGGAGGGGGACAGGTGGAGGGGGACAGGTGGAGGGGGACAGGTGGAGGGGGACAGGTGGAGGGGGACAGGTGGAGGGGGACAGGTGGAGGGGGACAGGTGGAGGGGGACAGGTGGAGGGGGACAGGTGGAGGGGGACAGGTGAAGGGGGACAGGTGAAGGGGGACAGGTGAAGGGGGACAGGTGAAGGGGGACAGGTGAAGGGGGACAGGTAGAGGGGGACAGGTGGAGGGGGACAGGTGGAGGGGGGACAGGTGGAGGGGGGACAGGTGGATGGGGATAGGTGGAGGGGGACAGGTGGAGGGGGACAGGTGGAGGGGAGCAGGTGGAGGGGGACAGGTGGAGGGGGACAGGTGGAGGGGGACAGGTGGAGGGGGACAGGTGGAGGGTGGACAGGTGGAGGGGGACAGGTGGAGGGGGACAGGTGGAGGGGGACAGGTGGAGGGGGACAGGTGGAGGGGGACAGGTGGAGGGGGACAGGTGGAGGGGGACAGGTGGAGGGGGACAGGTGGAGGGGGACAGGTGGGGGGGGACAGGTGGAGGGGGACCGGTGGAGGGGGACAGGTGGAGGGGGACCGGTGGAGGGGGACAGGTGGAGGGGGACAGGTGGAAGGGGACAGGGTAAGGAAGGAAGAGGAGGAGGAGGAGGATTAGGAGAATTAGGAGGAAGACAGGAGGGAAGGCGAGAGGGAAGAGGCCTTCAAGTATGACAACCCTAATAGATTAGGGAGAAAGAGTCACGCAACTGTTTGTGATTAACGAAGAACCTATCGACCTTCAACACAGAGGACAAAATGCGCATCAGGATCAACAGTCACGGCCAAAGGATATACAGCTACATGTAGCGACACATACCAAAACCTCATCTCTTAAAATTGCTATTACCATTGAACTATCTACCTATTCCAACGCTTATTATGTATGCACTGGTGACGTCATCTGGTGTGTGGTGGTTTCTCATCCGCTTGGTCGTGTGTTCGAATCCCGTAATTCCCTCAGATTACCAGAAGTGACTGTATGTTATCTGCCATGAGAAACCCTAAGGCGCATAGGGCAAGGGTGACGGCTTCGGCCACAGCTACTCAGCGCCTCCAGGAGTAAGCTCATCATCACATGTCCTTAGAAATACTCAACCAAGAATAGTGGAAGATATACGAACTAAGACGATTACATGGACTACAAATCAAAATGTCCTTTTACCATAAATACAGCACAAATACATTAAGTTGATCCGATACAAATCATCAATGTTAAACTATACAACGCTCCACTGAAGGCTTGGGAAAAGAAGACAGTGGGTAAAAACACATTTGGAAATTTGGGAGTCACTTAGTAATAAACAAAGATTAAAAGGTAATTTCCCAAGTGCTTTAGCTACAATTATCCACAACCATCCTCGCGTCCACTGTGATTATAGACCTCGATCCAAAGTTTGAATCAATATAGAATAAAAAAAGTACATTGTGATTCATTTCATAATCGGTATGGTGGCCTGCCTATCACCTGTCACTCTTAGACTATTTATTTTCTATCCAACTTTTTCCGAATCTCCTCCACCCCTCCTCAAAAAAAGTTCTCATTTTTCCAATTGTCCTAGCCCTCTTTCTCCATTAACGTTTAATTCGGTCACGTAACTTGTAATGAAGCTATTTAAACTGTAGTTGCTTTTTTGAATTATGAAATGTGGTCTCAAATACTCTATGCAACCTATATATACATACAGGTACCTCACTCTCTTCAATCCAAATCCCAGTCCTGACCCTAATTCTGATCCTATCCTTAACCCTTATCCTAACCCCATATTTATTCCAAATCCCGTCCCTAACCCTTCATTTCCTCGCTTAGCCCCCGCAAAAAAAAAATAATAATAATAATAATAAAATAAAATAAAATAAAATAAAATAAAATAAAAATCAGTACAAACATGATCCAATCTGGTCGGATCCGACCAGATCTGTCCGGCACTCTCAAGACCAGATCGAACGGTGGATTGTTCTTCCATTAAAAATTATTTTCAAGGAATCAATCATATCCAGAGATGT
>NC_134793.1:40874220-40889220 GCF_046742065.1 Oratosquilla oratoria
GCTTGTAAAATGATTGTATACTATGTGACTCAGTCTATATTCTGTAAATTTGTTGAATACTTCATTTGTATTGGTAACGTCTTAATTTGCTTGTAAAATGATTGTATACTGTAAAACTAAAAATAAAAAATAAAACTACAGATATATTTCTCACTTGGAAGCTTATGAGTAGATGCTCTGTATAGCCACGGTTCTCAGCCTTTTCCCCGTTACGTACCCCGAGAGCCATCAGACCATCGACCCGTATCTCCATTAACCTGACACAGAGAATAGAATGTTGATATAATAATAATACTAATTGAATAAATAATGGCACAGTAATGGATATCAAATGATTTGAATTATAATAACATGATACGGCGCGCACTTCTGTGTAACAGTCATTTTGTCTCCCTACAAATTATGTTTAAGTAATCTTCCTCTTGTCATACCAGTACCCCCTGTGAACCGTCCCACGAACTCCAGGCTCAGACCCACTACTCTCAACACATGATGTAATCAAAAGCTTATGTGATATCGGAGCTTACGATGGTATTCTTAAAAAAAAAAAAAAAAAAAAAAATCTTATATAAATCTTATATAAACCTTTGGAAGGGAAAGATTTAAATAAGGAAAAAAATTTAAGAGTACCATTGTAAGATTCTTACGGTGGTATTCTAAAAAAAATCCTTCCTTGTATAAGTCTTTCCTTTCCAAGGATTTAGATAGGATTTATATAAGGAAAGATATATTTTTTAAGAATACCATCGTTAGTGTCCTAAAGTTAACCCATTCAACTCATGTCAGCCGCTTGTGGTGTAGATACGAAAAACCGGATATGGTAGGCCTCGCGCCGGCCCGTACATTCAAATATCATCTGATGCGGCTTGACCGCGCGAGGACTGACGTCATATTTTTCTGGTGTTTGATCAAACATTTTGGTGTTTTATGATTTTTTGTTTTATTTGACCAAATGACATGAATCTTGTCATCGGAGTTTAAAGGGTTAAATAAGAATAAGTCTCAGGTCAGAGTCGAAAAATATGCAAATAAACAAGTAGATAAATAAATGTACAAATAAATCAATAGAGAATAGTTACCAATGTAGTTTATTGATAAATTTCATAGGTAATTGTCTTAAACTTTTCTCTGCGCATTAGTTATCTTATTCAAAAAATAAATTTCATGAATGCAAAAATATCTGGGAAAAAATAAAATTAGAGTTTTATACATTAAAATAGTTAGTTTAGGAATGCTTACACACACATACATACACACACAAGCGCGCGCACACACACATCTTGCACAGTCTACTTACAAGATTTATGTAATTTGAATTTTTGCTTAGGGAAGAATTCATTTAAGTCTACTGAAGGCACACATATCTTCGGATGTTTCTTGGCTTCTGTGGGATGCCATAGTTATGAATGAAATCGCCAGTAGACGGCCAGATTAAAAGGAAAAGGAGTTTAACGAGGAAGGTACTATATATATATATATATATATATATATATATATATATATATATATATATATAGAGCGAGAGAGAGAGCGAGAGAGAGAGAGAGAGAGAGAGAGAGAGAGAGAGAGAGAGAGAGAGAGAGAGGAGAGAGAGTGAGAGAGAGGAGAGAGAGAGAGAGGAGAGAGAGAGAGAGAGAGAGAGAGAGAAGAGAGAGAGAGGAGAGAGAGCGAGAGAAGAGAGAGAGAGAAGAGAGAGAGAGAGAGAGAGAAGAGAGAGAGAGAGAGAGAGAAGAGAGAGAGAGAGAGAGAGAGAGAGAGAGAGAGAGAGAGAGAGAGAGAGAGAGAGAGAGAGAGAGAGAGAGAGAGAGAGAGAGAGAGAGAGAGAGATAGAGAGAGAGAGAGAGAGAGAGAGAGAGAGAGAGAGAGAGAGAGAGAGAGAGAGAGAGAGAGAGAGAGAGAGAGAGAGAGAGGAGAGAGAGAGAGAGAGAGAGAGAGAGAGAGAGAGAGAGAGAGAGAGAGAGAGAGAGAGAGAGAGAGAGAGAGAGAGAGAGAGAGAGAGAGAGAGAGAGAGAGAGAGAGAGAGAGAGAGAGAGAGAGAGAGAGAGAGAGAGAGAGAGAGAGAGAGAGAGAGGGCCGTTGTCAAGCTGTCCAGCGCTGCCATTGCGGCTTGTTGTTGGCAGAGCTGGGCGCGTTCATCTGTGCGTTCCTATGTGCGTTCTTCGGTGTCCTGAGTAAATTCATACCTGACAGGACACCGAGCAACGCGCCCAGCTCTGGTGGTTGGCTATAGCAAAGTCTCCCTTAGGAGTCATTAGACTCGAAAGGTTATGAGAGGATTTTAATTAGAAGGAGACGGCGGTCGTTATATCAAGTTCTGGCTGTCGCCAGGTGATTTTATCAAAAACTAATTGAACTTGCCCATCGTCAGGCCGCATCCGGCGCCGCCGTATAGTGTGACACCGACATAACCTCTTGTCGACTAAAGAGGTTATCATGGAGGTTACCAAGGGAGATTGGTGGATGCAAGAGGATTAGGAAGTGTTGCGTATCTTATCTTGTTTCGTATATATTGTTCTATCATTTTGTACTTTCATTTCGATTCGTTCGTTTGACTTTATTGTGTTTCATTTTTACTATATCTTAAGGTATCTCATTTCATTTTGTTTTGTTCTGTTTTGTTTTAGTTTAATTCACGTCTTTCAACTTGTTCTAAATTTCTTTTTCATTTCTTTAAGATTTTTTTGTGTCTTTTCTTTTATTTTATTTCATCTTACTTCATATATATACATATTTATTTGATTCTCATTAATATTTATTATATTTTGTTTAATCTTACGTAATATCATTCAATGCTTGGATCGATTGTAGAATTTCCCGACCCGCGAGCCCGCGCTGATCCGTGATGCTTCGGGGTGCTACGTCGTCGATCTGCGCCGTCACTCAGGCACACGCCATCACTAAGGTCATGGTTACGTTTTTTCATGACCTAACCTAACCCAACCCAACCTAACCTAACCTAACCTAACCTAACTTAACCTAACCTAACTTAACCTAACCTAACCTAACTTAACCTAACCTAACCTAACCCAACCCAACCCAACCTAACCTAACCAACCTAACCTAACCTAACCTAACCTAACCTAACCTAACCTAACCTAACCTAACCTAACCTAACCTAACCTAACCTAACCTAACCTAACCTAACCTAACCTAACCTAACCTAACCTAACCTAACCTAACCTAACCTAACCTAACCTAACCTAACCTAACCTAACCTAACCTAACCATTAATACTCCTGAACCGTAAATTGAGCAATAGAAAAAATGTTATCATGACCTGAATGGCGGCGTTGAACGACGGTGGAGCGCTTCAGACCTTTGTCGATCGTCCTGTGTGTGTGTGTGTGTGTGAGGGGGGGGGGTAGATTCCACAGTTAATCCTAATGTTTTCTTCCGAGTCAGTTTATTCAATATGATTCTATCCTCTAATATTTTGATTTTTTTTCAAGTATCACATGAAAGAGTAACTTATTGGAAAAACCACCGAGGAGAATAAAAAAAAAAATGATGACCGAGCGCTTTCGTCTATTTAGACATCCTCAGGATACCCTGAGGATGTCTAAATAGACGAAAGCGCTCGGTCATCATTTTATTATTTCCTTGCTTTTTCTGCATATTTAGAATCACGAGCTCTTGTAATTTCTAATGCAATTTGTTGGGATTAAGTAGAGTTACAAATATACAAATCACAACAAAAATAATAGTAAATAAAACAAGATAAAGAAAAAGTCTGACATAAATTATGAGAAATTCAATTTATGTGATTAGTAAGGAGTGTAGGTGGGTGGGGTGCGAAGGTGTGATAGGGAGATAGAAATGAAAATAAGTATAAGGCGTCTTATTGATGAAAAAGGAAAATAGGTTGATAAAAGGTATGATATTTGCTAAATTAACCTTCTAACACATTTCTCAGATTGGTTTTGGTGCTTTTTTACCCAATTTTGCCAGACAAATTCAGTAGTTACTTCTTTTTTGTGTCATTTTGACATACTGGGATTCGAACCTACTAGGATTCGAACCCTCGCCTTGCTTATTATAAGACGATGGCCATACTATCGTGTCACGACGACCCTTCAAAATGGAACAAATTAGTTCACGGCCTGTCGTTCCACCGAATGCGCCCGCGTGAACACGGTATGTACTGTTTTGCATTAGATCCTTTATGCCGGTAAGTCTTCCGTTAAGATTTTTTGAAGAGTCGTCGTGGCACGATGGTATGGCCTTCACCTTACAATAAGCAAGCTGCTCGGGCGAGGGTTCGAATCTCAGTAGGAGAGTTTTAATCATTACTATGCTTACCTCCCTGGATGTTATCCTTATATTTCAGGCTCTCTGGGTTTCTTCTAGTTGTCGTTAGGTGACTTTATTAAAGACAGGGAAATTTGCATTTATTCATCTATTCATTTATGTGTTTATCTGTTTATTTGTTAGTTATTATTTATTAATTTATTTTAGCATTCATTCACCTATTTACTATTTTATTTTCATTTTTTTTTCACATATATAATATAGATGCAGGTGAGCAGGTGAAGAGGAGAGGAGAAAAGATGGGGAGAGACGAGGAGAGAGGGGTAAAGAGGAGGGGAGAGGAGGAGGAGGAGGAAGCGTCTGATAGAAGGAGAGTTGTGTCGATGAAGAAAAAAGAGTCAGAATGCCAAAGAAATATGAAATGAAGAAACTCAATAAGAAGATTAAAAGAGAGGAGTAATGATGGGAGAGAGGTCTGTTGGGGAGGGAAGGGAAGGATGAGGGAATGGGACAATAGAGAAGGGGGGGGGAAGGAGGGATTGAGGAAGATAGAGAAAGAGGAAGTGTAAAAGCGGGCAGAAGTCAGGAACCTGATAGAGGAGTTGGACGAAGACGAAGACGAAGATAATACACAGAAAAGAAAAGAATGTGGAATACTGTCACCCTAATTCCGGATTTCGGAGGAAATTAAAGAGGAAATGGAATCGGAAGAGTTAGACAGAAGGTGGAGGAGGAGGAGGAGGAGGAGGAGGAGGAGGAGGAGAAAGAGGAGGAGGAAGAGGAGGAAGAGGAAGAGGAGGAAGAGAGGGAAGAGGAAGAAGAGGAGGAAGAGGAGGAAGAAGAGGAAGAGGAGGAAGAGGAGGAATAGGAGGAATAGGAAGAAGAGGAGGAAGAGGATGAAGAGGAGGAAGAGGATGAAGAGGAGGAAGAGGAGGTAGAGGAGGAAGAGGAGGAAGAGGAGGAAGAGGAGGAAAAGGAGGAAGAGGAGGAAGAGGAGGAAGAGGAATGGAAAGGAGGAAGAGAAGGCTAAACAGAGCTGGCTGGTAAATTGAATGTTTCTACCTTGTGATCCACCCAAGAGGGATTATATCCATTGTTTGCTGAGATACTTCATCTACGACAGAGATGAAGTTGAATTAAAGAACTCTATAACCCTCTGTATACAGGAACTGAAGGACTTTCTCAAAAGGCATAAACAAATGAATATATAAATACATAAACTAAAAACAAAGAAAATTAATGAATGAATTGATAGATGAATAAAGAATAAATGAATAAATGAATAAAGTAAATTAATGTAAATGAATAAATAATAATAAAATAATAATAGAAATTAATAAATAAATAAATAAAGTAAATAGATAAAGAATTAAATGAATATGTAAGAAAATAGATAATGAATGAAGAAATAAATAAATAAATACAAATAAATAAGTAGATAGATGGATAAGCACATGAATAGATTGTGTAATAAGTAAATGACATCCAAATTACTTAAAGATATTAGGAATAACAAGTTTTCTCACAGATGCGCAATTTGTGGAATTAGAAATAGATGAAACACAGACCATCAACAACACAAATTAATCGAAGGCAAAGTTTGATCCAATAAGAGACAATATCCCTCGAGTACAGCTCAAATCTAGTACACTGTAATTAGTTAAATAAACGTAAGTAGATAATGAATTAATAAAAGAAACATAATGACTGTTATATACACTAACAATGCAACAATTACTCAGTTACTTAACGGTATTCATGAATTCAATCACGTTAAGGTTGAGTGATTAATATTGTTCTCTAATGAAATGATGAACCATTGTATTCATTAATGATCGATGACAATGCCTTATGCAATGTCTGAATGCAGTGGAATCAATCATGCTTTTGTTGATATTGATGTTGTTGGTGGTGCTTATATCGATGGCGTTGTTGAGATGATACTGATGTTTGTGATTGTGTTGGTATTGATGTTACAAAGGATTACAAAGGTGGAGCATGCCGACAGGCGACCTTTTGGTCCATAACTAGATTGGATATGAAAAAATATAGTAATGATGAATAAATGAATAAATAAATAAATAAATAAATAAGTAGATAGATAGATAAATAAATGAATAAATGAATGAATGAATAAATAAAATTATAATAATATTAATGATAATAAATAAAATGAATAAATGCATTTGTATAATTAAATAATAAACAAACATATAAATTGTAAACAATAATAAATTGATGGATAACTAATAGTATATGAAAATCAAGCAAATAATGATAAACAAACAGACGAATAATAATAAACAAATAAACAAATAACATAAAATAAATAGCAGGCATTACAGCATCTTGCTTAGGCGTTTATCTAAATGAATCTTAAAGCTTCGAACTGAACTACATTACACTGCCTCTGCAGGAAATTCATTCCATTCATTAACTACACGGTTGGCCTAAGTTGTTTCTACCCCCTTCCAAATTAAATCTATTTCCTGGTGTTGTAGATGTTGGTGTTCGTGTTGGTATTGCGTTAGTTGATGTTGGGACTTACAGTGATGTTGATATTGATGTTAATGATGGTGATTATGTTGATTGTGATTTGATGTTGGTGTTTATGTTTGCACTGATGTTATGATGATGTTTTGTTATGTTGGTATCAATGATACTGATGTTGGGGCTTATGTTGATATTGGCGTTGTTAATAACATTGGTTTTGACGATGATGAATTTAACACTGAAATAGCAGAATGATATTGATGCTTATGTATAAGACGATGTAGATATTGTTGGCGTTCATGTCGGTGAGTGAATAAGGATGATTACGAGTATATTGTCACATTGACTTGAGAGTGGTTTCATTATTTCAGACAAAAAATCGAAGGCAGCCAGAAATATACGTATAACTTCAGCTACAGTTAATAGAATACTACAACCAAATAATTCCGACAGTCACCAAGGAATTCGAACCGGGGCCTTGCGTGACGCTAGGCCAAAATTGTACCACAAGGGCCTGGTTCGAATCCCAGGGCGAATGTCGGAATTATTTGATTAACATTCGCCGTCAATGGCGATTCTATTAAAAAACACTACAAATATACTCTACAGTCCGAGAAGCCACTTTAAGCCGAACAAAATCATCTGTAAAAAACCTGAGTAAATTGCAACAATCCAGGTTTCATGAAGGCGACCATTTTATTTCCCTTTTTTTTTTAATTTTTTTGCCGTTTTTTGTTGCCTTCCTGATAAGTCTAAATAATATTTTCACGTATTAATGCGTCATAAACCTGATTGCATTCGCATATTTCTTTGACTATTTCTAGATTCTTTTTACTTTTCATTGAAGTGTCTTCAGGTTCTGAATATGTAGATTAGAATTTTTCAAAACATTTTTGAAGGTATTGCATTTCGTATGTAATTGGTTTTCCTCTTCGTCATTCCAGTATATTTGTTCAATTCTGATTTAGAATTTGCTAAAGTTGCTTCTCCCTCATTTTTATACAATTCTATAAATGTATTTGTGTGTATGAGTGTGTGTGTGTGTGTGTGTGTCTGTGTGTGTGTGTGCGTGTAGGTGTGATTCACCATGATCTTGGATCATGTGTTGAACTCGTGCTCGATAGCTATTTCCTTACCGGAAGAGAGCTCAGAGCTCATATATGACCGACTTATGGGTAATGCTGTGACCTTACACGCACACACACACACACACCCAACTTCCCGCCCACGAGAGTTGGAGTAACGACCTGCAGAGCAGCGATACTGAAATTATTTCAGCCCTGGTCGGGATTCGAACTCGGACCGCCGTAGCGTAATGTATGTATATATATATATATATATATATATATATATATATATATATTTTATATATATATATATATATATTTGCAATACACCTTATAGAACAACACTCTCACAGATGGCTGGATGAAATCATGCATGACTCTTGGCGACAAGACAGACATCACATCAATTACACCAAAGTTTTCTGAGCATCTTTTGTTCTAATATTTCTGCAAGAATCAAGGTTTATTCCTATTCTTTCTTTTCCAGAACTGAAGCTCTTCTTCTTTGTATGTTTCTGTGCCCTGGAATTGTCCAAGAAAGACATTACAACAATTACACCAGAGGTTTTGGAGCATCTTTTGTGCAAATATTTTTGCAAGAATCAGAGTTTACATTTATTCTTTCTTCTCCAGCCCTGAAACTTCAGACCTTTTCTCCTTCCGACATATTTCCACGTTTCTGTGACCTGGAATATTTCGAAAAGAGAAGTGGCAAAAAGTTTATCTTCTTATAGATTTTTACTGTGTCCCTCTGAAAGGGATCTCCCCCCCCAAAAAACAACAACAACAACAACGATCTAGTTTATTGTATTATCCTTCATGTAACCCAGGATTAGTATTGGCCCTTTTTTATGAGCTATTACTGCTGGAAAGCTCGCTCGCTGAGCGGTTTAGGTCATCGTTATTTGCGGCGAAGGTCGAGGGGATGGCGGTTCGAATCCTGCCACTGGCGAAGTTGAACCAAGGTCATGGTTCATTAAACTCCACGCTACAAAGTCCTCTGTAAGGGGCACCATTCTAGCCTTCCAATGAGAGGAGTTTGTGACGTTAAAACATATCATTACAGGAAAATGGACGTCGGTGATAAACATCTCCCCACCACTCGTCTTGAAGCACCATCAACCAACACTGTCTACCTCCATATCAACTATTTCATTTAGATTTTGGAAAATCCCGTCAGTACTAAAAATCTTAAAAGAATAAAGGAAAGGGGAAGTATCGTACACAGAATAAGGAAACAAGCAAGGAAACCAATTACTGAGCCAAAAATAAGGAAGGAATCGGGTTGATTGGGTCTGTTTCAGACCAATTCATTCAGACTCACAGTTTAATACAAGCTTGCGAACGAACTTGAGTGATAAGAAAGGGAAAAGTCAGACTAACAGTGAATGTAGGTAACGAGAAAGGAAAGGTGAACTTGGGGAAAGTGAATTTTTCAAAAGAGAGAAAGAGAGAAAGAGAGAGAGAGAGAGAGAGAGAGAGAGAGAGAGAGAGAGAGAGAGAGAGAGAGAGAGAGAGAGAGAGAGAGAGAGAGAGAGAGAGAGAGAGAGAGAGAGAGAGAGAGAGGAGAATGAGAGAGAGAGAGAGAGAGAGAGAGAGAGAGAGAGAGAGAGAGAGAGAGAGAGAGAGAGAGAGAGAGAGAGAGAGAGAGAGAGAGAGAGAGAGAGAGAGATAATAGAGAGAGAGAGAGAGAGAGAGAGAGAGAGAGAGAGAGAGAGAGAGAGAGAGAGAGAGAGAGAGAGAGAGAGAGAGAGAGAGAGAGAGAGAGAGAGAGAAAAGAGAGAGAGAGAGAGAGAGAGAGAGAGAGAGAGAGAGAGAGAGAGAGAGAGAGAGAGAGAGAGAGAGAGAGAGAGAGAGAGAGAGAGAGGGAGAGAGAGAGAGAGAGAGAGAGAGGGTAGAGAGAGAGAGAGAGAAGGGGCAACAGTAACGTATGTAGAGATGAAATAGATGAAATGAAGAAAGAGAACAAAAATAATAGAAATGAAAGACTTTGTGTAGGGAATGTACAGACATTATTATAGTTTTTATTTATCATTCTATTATTATTATGATTTATTTTTTCGCATCCGACCTAGATATGGACCAAAAGGTCTCCTGTCGGCATGCTCCGCCTTTGTAATCCTTTGTAAGAAGGAAAGAGAGAAAAGTGAAAAAGTGACAAGCACGATATATAACGAGAAAGAAGAAGCAGCCAATACGGGAAGAAAGACACAAATACAAAAATGCATAAATAAACAAAATAATGAATATATAGATAAATGAAGTAATGAATAATCAAACAAATAAGATAATAGAATAAAAAAATAAGATACAAAGAACTAGATACATAAATAACAAGATAGATGGAAAAAAAAATCGACTATCAAAGGACGAGTTGGGAAAGGAAGAGGGTAGGATACGGGAAAAAATGTCACTATAGAGGCAATGAGAAAAGCCTGCGGAAGGCAGGATACGAAAAAAAAAAAATGCCACTTCGGAGGAAATGAGAAAAGCCTAAGAACGGAAGCCAAGTTAACAAAGAGTAAAAGTAATTCAGAGCTTTGAGTTCGGGTTAGGGTCGTACTAGGGGGGGGGGAATGGGGGACCCTTGGGGGAGTTGGGGGAATGAGGTAATGAGGGGAATGGGGGATGAGGTGAATTGAGGGAATGGGGAAGGGGGAGAATGGGGTGAATAGGGAATTGTAGGGAGGAATGGGGGAAGTCGGAATGGGGTGAAGAGTGAATGGGGGAAGTCAGAATGGGGTGAAGGGTAAATGGGGGAAGTCGGAAGGGGTGAGGGGTGAATAAAGAAGTCGGAATTGGGTGAAGGGTGGATGGGGGAAGTCGGAATGGGGTGAAGGGTATATGGAGGAAGTCGGAATGGGGTGAAAGGTGAATGGGGAAAGTTGGAATGGGGTGAAGGGTGAATGGGGGAAGTCGGAATGGGGCGAAGGGTGAATGGGGGAAGTCGGAATGGGGTGAAAGGTGAATGGGGGAATGAGGAGGAAAGGGGGATAAGGGAAGAGGGGAAGGGGTAATAGGGGAATGGGGGAAAGGACAATGAGGGAATGGGTGAAGGGGCAATGGGGGAATGAGGGAAGAGGAGACTGGGGAATGGGTGCAAAGGGGAATGCGAGGAATGAAGGGAAGGGGAATGAGCAGAAATGAAGGGAATGGATGAATGAGGGAATGGGGGGAGTGAGAGGAATGGGGGAAATGGGGAATAGGGGAATAGGGGAATAGGGGAAAGGAGGGAATGAGGGGAATTGGGGGAATGGGGAAATGGGGGAGTGAGAGGAATGGGGGGAACGGGGGAATGGAGAAATGGGGAATAGGGGAAAGGAGGGAATTGGGGGAATGGGAGAATGGGGGGAGTGAGAGGAATGGGGGAACGGGGGAATGGAGAAATGGGGAATAGGGGAAAGGAGGGAATGAGGGGGAATTGGGAGGAATGGGGGAATGGGGAGTGAGAGGAATGGGGGAATGGGGGGAGTGAGAGGAATGGGGGAAACGGGGGAACGGGGAAATGGGGAATAGGTGAAAGGAGGGAATTGGGAGGAATGGGGGAATGGGGGAGTGAGAGGAATGGGGAGAACGGGGAAATGGGGAAATGGGGAATAGGGGAAAGGAGGGAATGAGGGGGAATTGGGAGGAATGGGGGAATGGGGGAGTGAGAGGAATAGGGGGAACGGGGGAATGGAGAAATGGGGAATAGGGGAAAGGAGGGAATGAAGGGTAATTGGGGGAATGGGGGAATGGGGGGAGTGAGAGGAATGGAGGGAAAGGGGGAATGGAGAAATGGGGAATAGGGGAAAGGAGGGAATGAGGGGGAATTGGGAGGGGGAATGGGGGAGTGAGAGGAATGGGGGGAACGGGGGAATGGAGAAATGGGGAATAGGGGAAAGGAGGGAATGAAGGGGAATTGGGGGAATGGGGGAATGGGGGGAGTGAGAGGAATGGGGGAAGGGGGAATGGAGAAATGGGGAATAGGAGAAAGGAGGGAATGAGGGGGAATTGGGGGAATGGGGGAATGGGGGAATGGGGGAGTGAGAGGAATGGGTAAACGGGGGAATGGAGAAATGGGGAATAGGGAAAGGAGGGAATGAAGGGGAATTGGGGGAATGGGGGAATGGGGGGAGTGAGAGGAATGGGAGAACGGGGGAATGGAGACATGGGGAATAGGGAAAGGAGGGAATGAAGGGGAATTGGGGGAATGGGGGAATGGGGGGAGTGAGAGGAATGGGAGAACGGGGGAATGGAGACATGGGGAATAGGGAAAGGAGGGAATGAGGGGGAATTGGGAGGAATGGGAAGCCTTGGGAGGAGAGGGAGGAATGGGGAAACGGGGGAATGGAGAAATGGGGAATAGGGAAAGGAGGGAATGAAGGGGAATTGGGGGAATGGGGGAATGGGGGGAGTGAGAGGAATGGGAGAACGGGGGAATGGAGAAATGGGGAATAGGGAAAGGAGGGAATGAGGGGGAATTGGGAGGAATGGGAAGCCTTGGGAGGAGAGGGAGTGTGGAAGTCCTTCATAACGCCAGATAGACCGAAAAGAAACGATGGAGGAGGGCGAAAATACGAAACGAAAGATTCTTTCGAGCAAAAATGGTGGGACCGACCTCGTAAAAAACGGCAAAAGGTGCCTTTAAAGAAAACGGGCTGGTGCGTTCTACAGAGAACGGTTTGTGCGTTCGAGAGAAAACGGTTTGTGCGTTTGACAGAAAACGGCCCTGGCGTAACATAAAGAAAAGGGTAATGAAAGCTTTTCGAAAGACTGCAGGATTTCATCAAGAGATATGGACAATATTCCCATTCAATATTCAGGGCAACTACCAGAGTGGAAGCTTATCAGAGGGTAGAGTACGCTTTGGACTTTCGAGTCTGCCGAACAAATTGTCCGTCTGAATATAGCCGGCTGGTGATTCAGATAGTAAAAGCCTAGCCAGGTGGCTATCAGATGGCCTTCTGGGTCCATTAGAGCAACACTAAGAGCTTCTCCTACCTGAGGAGCTCTCAGAAGGCTCTCCACTTTGGGCTTCTAGGCTCTTAGAAGTCGACGAAGAAATGCTTGAAGAAAGTGTCCTTCTTGAGTCCATTGTGTTCTCGAGGCCCTCCATGGCTTCGAGATTTTAGTATCATATTAAGATTTTAAGTCGATGTCAGGAGCTCACTCGGTCGTGTCTAAGAATTTGTAAGACTACAAGGAGACAAAAGAAGAGAAGAAGTTCACTCACCCTCCCCCCTATTTTTTGAGAATATGGAAATACTCGTACATAGGACGAATGCCTAAGGTGATAAATTCGAGGGCATGGTCTAAACGCACACACACATACAGATACACACACACACACACACACACACACACACACACACACACACACACACACACACACACACACACACACACACACACACACACACACACACACACACACACACACACACACACACACACACACACCGACTCGGTGGCACAGTTGGTAGAGCGCTGAACTGGGAAGCAGAAGTGCTCCCAGTAACCAGTTCGAATCCTGCCCAGGGCCGAAATTATTTCGGTATCGCTGTGCCTCGGGTCGTTACTCTGACTCTCGTGGGCGGGGAGTTGGGGGTGTGTGTGTGTGCAAGGTCATAGCATTACCCATAGATCGGACCTACGAGCTCTGAGCTCTCTTCCAGGAGGGAAATAGCTGTCGATCACGAGTCCAACACGTGATCCAAAGACCAAGTGAATACACACACACACACACACACACACACACACACACACAAAGATTACAAAAGATTACAAAGGCGGAGCATGCCGACAGGAGACCTTTTGGTCCATATCTAGATCTGATGCGAAAAAAATCATAATAATAAAGTAATAGATAAAAACTATAATAATGTAAATAACAAATAAAATATATAAATAAATGCATAGGTATAGTTAAATAATATACAAACAGGTAAATAGTAAATAATAATAAATTGGCATATAACTAATAATAAATGAAAATCAAACAGACAAATGATAACAAAACAAAAACAAATAATATAAAATAAATTATAATCATTACAGCATCTTGCTTAGGTGTTTATCTAAATGATTCTTAAAGCTTCGAACTGAACTACACTGCACTACCTGTGCACGAAGTTTATTCCATTCATTAACTACACGGTTGGCAAAGGTGTTTCTACCTACTTCCAAATTGAATCTATTTTCGGACAGTTTGAGACCATTGTTTCTTGTCTGATTCTCATTCAATGTGAAAATTTTGTCACTTATGATGTTGTCAATTCCCTTTAGAATTTTAAAGACCTGTATCAAGTCACTTCTGAGTCTACACTTTTTTAGGGAAAAAAGATTCATATGTTTTAGTCGATTTTTGTATGATTTATTTTTGGTATTTGGAATCAGTTTTGTGGATCACCGTTGTACTTTTTCCAATCTGATGTCTTAAATGAAATTCGGTGACGATACGGAAACAGCATATTCCAAATGTGGACGATCTAACGATTTATATAGCTTGTTAATGAGAGATGGTATATTGAAATCAAAAGATCGCGCAATCAGTCCTAGAATCTTACTTGCTTTCTCAGAGGCTGAAATACACTGCTTAGATGATTTGAGATCGGTACTGATAATTACGCCGAGATCCTTTTCACTATCCACTTTTGTTAACGAATTTCGAAATAACTTGTAATCGCACTTACTGTTATTTTTACCTATGTGCATTACCTTGCATTTACTTGTGTTAAATTTCATTAGCCACTTTTCAGACCATTGCTGTAATTCATCTAAATCTTCTTGAATATCTAATTGATTTAAGTGATCATTTGCCACTCCGCACAGTTTTGTATCATCAGCAAATTTGGAAACAGTAGATTTTAGTCCATGGTCTATATCATTTATAACTATGAATAGAAGTGGCCCAAGAACGGAACCCTGAGGAACTCCACTTGTAACATTTTTCCATCTAGAAGTTTTTCCATTTAAAACAACTCTCTGTTTTCGACCATTCAACCAATTACTAGTCCAACTTAATAGGCTACCACTTATTCCATGTAAGGCTAATTTAGTAAGTAGTCTTTCGTGTGGGACGATATCAAAAGCTTTTGCAAAGTCTAGATATATTAAATTTATATTGTTTCTTTTGTCATAATTCGAGATGACTGTGTTGTAGAATTCGAGTAAGTTAGTCACGCAAGAACGTTTCCGTCTGAAACCATGC
>NC_134793.1:40904220-40906720 GCF_046742065.1 Oratosquilla oratoria
GTGAATGTACTGCTTTTCGATAATACAGGTATTACCCCTATAAGCTCTTCAAAGATGACCTAATACGTATTAAGTGAAAAAGGCAAGCCTATGCTTAAAATTGACGGTTTCTTATTCGTGAAAGACAAACAACTTGATACCAAGATATATTGGAAGTGCAATAAGTTCACTTTGTATTGCAAAAACTGTGCAATTACTAATGTTGGTGAAGTGATTAAAGAACTTCGTGAACATTCTGGTGGTGCCGTAATTGCAAAAACTGTGCAATTACTAATGTTGGTGAAGTGATTAAAGAACTTCGTGAACATTCTGGTGGTGCCGTAAATGTCGAAGTGCGTAGTTTTATGAACAGAGTGAAAAATAATACTAAAGAAACCCGTGATTCTCCTCAATATGTCATTTCTACTGTTAGCTCTCGCAATTAAGTGAAACTGCCGCGCAAGCTTTACCAGCAATAAGCTCTATAAAAAGAACTATTCACAACGTAAGACAACAAGAAAGAACAGGCTTAACTAATCCTATTCATAGAAAGGAAATTGTTTTAACTAATGAAGAGACGAAAACTAACAAAGGAGAGCAGTTTTTGCTATATGACTCAGGCCCTCACGATGATAGGGTACTTGTTTTTTTTTTCAACTCTGAATAATTTGAGTATACCTGAGAGCAGTGGACATTTACAAGTGGATGGGGGGGGCATTTAAAACTGTACCTCAGCTATTTGAACAATTATATACAGTACATGCTGTGAAGACTAACTTCATCATTCCGGTAGTCTATGCCTTACTTCCAGATAAAAGGGCTGAAACTTATAGAAGATTGTTTGCTCAAATTAAGTCTATGGTTCCAAATTTGCAAGTGTCAACCATAACGTCAGATTTTGAACTTGCAACTATAACTGCTGTTAAAGAAGAATTCAACAATGCCTCTCATTACGGATGTTCTTTTTCCATTTAGGTCAGTGCTTGTATCAAAAGATTTGTGAGTGTGGTCTAAAGGTGAAATATGATACAGATTCAGATTTTGCTTTAAGAATTAGAATGCTGTTACCCTTAACCTTTGTTCCCGTAGACAAAGTTATTGAATCATTTGAAGAATTATTAGATTCAAATATATATCCTTCAATAGTAAATATAGTTTTAGATTATTTTGAAGATGTTTAGGTTGGTCGTCTTTCAAGACGTCATCGACGTAGTCCTATGTTTGAAATAAGTATGTGGTCTTGTTTTAAGAGAGTCAATACTGATTTGCCCAGGACTAGCAACGCACTTGAAGGATGACAGTGTTTTTTTTTTGTTTTTTTTTACAGCAAGTGTCATCCCATCATCCAACACTCTGGAAGTTCCTAGACGCTCTAAAAAGAGAACAAGATTTGCAAGAGGAGCGTCAGGGAACGGAGCGTCAGGGACGGAGCGTCAAGAAACAGGACGTTAGGGGACGGAGCGTCATGGAACAAAGCGTCAGGGGCCGGAGCGTCTGAGGCCGGAGTGACAGGGGACGGAGCGTCAGGGGACGGAGCGTCAGGGGACGGAGCGTCATAGAATAAAGCGTCAGAGAACGGAGCATGATATGACGGAGTGTCAGAGGACAGAGCGTTAGGGGACGTAGCATTATGTGACGGAACGTCAAGGAACGGAGCATTATGTGACGAAGCGTCAGGGGACGGAGCGTCAGGGGATGGAACGTCAGTGGATGGAACGTGAGATGACGGAGCGTCACAGAATAGAGCAGCGTTTCTCAACCAGGGTTCCTCGGAACCGCAAAAGCTCCCTGAGGGTTTTGTGATAACAAGTAAGATAAGCTAATGCACTTTTGATTTTTTCTATTTAATTTCATATACGTAATATAATTAAACACTCACGACATATTCTTTGTTATTGTAATAATGTAATATAGACACCATCCTATCTAACCTATTATTACGATGAAAATGAAATGAGAAAGATATGGTGTACGATTTATTTATTTATTTATTTATTTATTTATTTTTTTTTTGCGCAAGAGTTCCATGAGACATGTAATTTATTTTAAAGGTTACGCAAAGGTAAAAAGATTGAGAAACGCTGGAATAGAGCGTTAGGTGATGGAACGGAATATTAGGGGACAGAGCGTCAGGGAACGAAGCATCGGCTGACGAAGCGTCAGGGGACGGGACGGACCGCCAGGGGATGAAGCGTCAGTACGTCATGGAACAGAGCGTCAGGCGACGGAGCATCAGTGAATAGAGCACCAGGGAATGGAGCGTCAAGGGAAGGAGCGTAAGTGGATTGAACATCAGAGTACGAAGCGTCATCGGACGGAGCCTCAGGGGACAGAGCGTCAAGGGACGGAGCCTCAGGGGACGGAGCCTCAGGGGACGGAGCCTCAGGGGACGGAGCCTTAGGGGACGGAGCGTCATCGGACGGAGCCTCAAGGGACGGAGCGTCATCAGACGGAGCCTCAGGGGACGGAGCGTCATCAGACAGAGTCTCAGGGAACGGAACGTCAGGGAACGGAACGTCAG
>NC_134793.1:40914220-40916720 GCF_046742065.1 Oratosquilla oratoria
GCTTTGTTTGTTTACCTTTCCCAATCTGTTTTCGCTTTTACACCTTCTACTTTCTTTCTTCTTTCCACTACTCTCTTCTCTTCCTTCTTTGATTCTTCCCTGTCCTTTTCTTCCTTCCTCCCCTCTATTTTCCTTTTCTCTGATTTCTTTAGTGTGCTTTCCCTGTTTCTTCTTATTTTTTGCTATCATACTTGCCTTTGTGTTTGTTTTTTCTTGTTCTTGATTTATTTAATTGTATATATATGCATATATATATATATATATATATATATATATATATATATATATATATATATATATATGAGTGGTAGGGTGGTGAGTTTAAACGCCAAGAATTCTATTATCATCTATCTCATTTTTCTTATTTTTCATTTTCTCTTACATTTTTTCCTTTTCTCTCTCCTTCCTCTTCTCTTTTTTCCCTTTTTTTTTATCACCTATTTCTATTTTTTCTTCTTTTTTACATTTCATCTTATCATCTTTCTTTTCTTCTCTTCCTCCTTTGCCTGTCTCCTCTTCTTTTCCCCCACTTTTCTCTCACTCTCCTCTCTTTTTCTATTCGACCTTCTCTTCTTTTCTCCACCTCCTTCTCTCTTCTTCTAATCCTTCCTCTTCTCATATTTTCCCACATCCAATCACATCTTTTGCTCTGATACCACATTTCCTTTCTTTCTCGTTCTTGTTCTTCCATCAATTTGTTTTCTCCAAACGTACCTAACCTCCTCCCATTTTCCTCCCTCTTATTCTCCTTCGTTCCTTCTTTTTTCCTCTTCTCATTTCCTCTTATTTCTACGAAGTGTTCCCTTCTTTTCTTGTTTTATTATTCTGCTTTTCATCTCCATTTTCCTTTTCAAATATTTTGCATTCTCGCAATTCGTCTTTCTTCTTGACTTTAATTCTTTTTCCTTCCTTTCTCCTTGACCTTCTATTCCATTCTGAGAAGATTCCTTTGCTTACCTTTTCCTTTCTTCTCATCATCCCTCTCCTCCCTCGTCTAGTCCCTCCTTACCTTCCCATTTCTGTTTACCAAATGCCTTCTTCCATCGCCTCTCTTTTCCCTTTTTCTCCTTTCCCACTCTTTACCTTCTCTCTTTACCGTCTCTCATTTTCCCCTCACCCGTCCCTCCCCTTCCCCTACCCTTTCTTTCCCTCTTCCTCCTCTTCCCCTCCTCTTCTTCTTACCCGACCTCCTCTCCTCCTCCCTGTCCTTCCCTGTTCCTCCTCTTCCCCTCCTCTTCTTCTTACCCATCCTCCTCTCCTCCTCCCTGTCCTTCCCCATTCCTTCTCTTCCCCTCCTCTTCATCTTACCCGATCTCCCCTTCCCCTACCCTTTCTTTCCCTCTTCCTCCTCTTCCCCTCCTCTTCTTCTGACCCGACCTCCTCTTCTCCTCCCTGCCCTTCCCCGTTCCTCCTCTTCCCCTCCTCTTCTTCTTACCCGACCTCCTCTCCTCCTCCCTGTCCTTCCCTGTTCCTCCTCTTCCCCTCCTCTTCTTCTTAACCCGACCTCCTCTCCTCCTCCCTGTCCTTCCCCGTTCCTCCTCTTCCCCTCCTCTTCTTCCTTCCCGACCTCCTCTCCTCCTCCCTGTCCTTCCACGTTCCTCCTCTTCCCCTACTCTTCTTCTTACCCGACCTCCTCTCCTCCTCCCTGTCCTTCCCTGTTCCTCCTCTTCCCCTCCTCTTCTTCTTAACCCGACCTCCTCTCCTCCTCCCTGTCCTTCCCCGTTCCTCCTCTTCCCCTCCTCTTCTTCTTACCCGACCTCCTCTCCTCCTCCCTGTCCTTCCCCGTTCCTCCTCTTCCCCTCCTCTTCTTCCTTCCGGACCTCCTCTCCTCCTCTCTGCCCTTCCCTGTTCCTCCTCTACCCCTCCTCTTCTTCTTATCCGACCTCCTCTCCTCCTCCCTGTTCCTCCTCTCCCCCTCTTCTTCTTACCCGACCTCCTCTCCTCCTCCCTGTCCTTCCCCGTTCCTCGTCTTCCCCTCCTCTTCTTCTTACCCGACCTCCTCTCCTCCTCCCTGTCCTTCCCCGTTCCCAAGACTCTTACGACAATGCATCTCCCCTCCCACTCCTCCTCACCATACATCTTCCTCTTCATCTTCCCCTTCATCGTCCCCTTTCGCTACCTACCCCTCCTCTCCCCTCCCATGTGCTCTTGATCAAATTCCTCCCCTCCCCCCCTCTCTCTCTCTCTCTTTATCATATCCACTACCTCTGCCCCTCTTCTCCTTCTCCGTCTAATTTCCTTCCCTTTTACGTTCCCCCCCTCCTTCCCTCCTTCCCTCCTTCCCTCCTTCCCTCCTTAGTCATCTGCCTCTTCCTCCTCCCCCCACTCCCCGATCCTCGTCACTTCTTATTTCATTTACTTCTCTCCAATTTACTTTCTCTTAAATCTTCTTTATTCCGGTTCTTGCTCTGAGTTAACTGGCCTGTCCTCCTTTCCTGCCTTTCTTCCTTCCGCCTCCTCCTCCTCCTCCTCCTCCTCCTCCTCCTCGCCCTCATCGTCT
>NC_134793.1:40934220-40971720 GCF_046742065.1 Oratosquilla oratoria
AACGCAGTTAAAAGCGCTATCACACTGGGGGTATTTTTCCTCCGATTTGTAGTCCGTAGCTTTTGGGAAGAAATCTGATATGCTGGAGAAAAGTAATTTTCCTCCAGTATATCAAATGATACCGCCAATTAATCGGAGGTCGGAGGAAAAATAGCTTAGTGTGATAACGCCTTTACACCTGCAATTGGCCCGTTTCGTTGGCGCTCATTACCTAAACAGGATCAAGCTGAACCAGATCAATAACCAATCAAACCTGGTTTAACTGGGGGAGAGTTTCGCCCGATTGGAGGTGTGGGGGTGGGGGGGTACTTCCTTTGACCAGGGACTAATTAATGAACTCTAATCACTTCCAGACGTGTTTCAGATCATGGGGCAGAGCTTGCAAACGAGTTTGTGTTTTGAGAAGTTGGTACCCCCTCAAGGACTTGTTTTGGGAAGTTGGTATCCCACGTACTTGTTTTGGGACCGATGCATTGTGGGTAGGTTTTTGAGTCCACACTTTTAGCCACAACACGGAAAGCTTACAAATATCTATCGATCTATTTTCATCTATCAATGTAGCATTCTACTTATCCTTCTGTATGTAAAGTTGTTTTGAAATAGACCATTCTTGGAAACAAAATCTGGCAAAATGACTTGCCTGAAAATGTTGATTTTGATAGTAAATATGAAATACATATTTTTATTAGGATTTTAAAATTTGGAAATTTCATTTTTTTTTAACTGATTAGATCTTGGACACTAGAAATTTTTTCTTGTATTTTCGAAAACTTAAATTTTTTTTATTCCATGTATTAGAAAATTCCGAATTTGAGAGAGTTCCAATTGTGTGAATTATTTGTATACTAAATCAAGGTGATTAGAACAATAATGACACGGTAAATCTTCGGTCACACAAACAACTCAAGTGAGTTCATTTGAGTAGAAGTGACTTCGTTTACAATATTTCATTTTTCGAATCTCTAAATGTCATATTTTTGCGTCATGTACTTAGCAGCTGAATAACGTACTAAGTGAAGTTAAACCTATACGAATATTAGACACATTGTTTAATTGCCCTCAGGGAAGCATAGAATACTATAAAAGAAATCGTCTTGCAGCTTTTCAAATACAAATACAAATACAAATACACACAAACACACACACACACACACACACACACACACTTTGTGCTCCTATTTATTTCCTGCTATACTGTATATACCCGAGCCTAATGAAAAATATACATTTCACGTAATGTATATCACACCTTAAAACTTCTAAAAAAAAAATAATAATAATAATAACATTCTTTAAAATGCTGAATGAAATCATCCCGAGTTATTTTACAATCCATCGTGAAGACTGCTAGAATAACGAAACTTTCTGACACTGTCTTCATCATTGTGGGAAGAAAGTGGATATTTTCAACACGGAAAGGAAAAAGAAATCTGACCGAGTTTTGACCACTGAGAGGAGATGTTTGTGGTTCATTCAATTCATAAAGTTTCGTGAATGTCTGCGTGAAGTTGGCGACCCCTTCTCACTTGGCTTCGTTTTGGTATCATTAATTTCGGGTCAGACTGTTCTGTCGTGTTAACTGCCACGAACTTCTGGGCAGAAAGTAGAACTCTTTCCTATTGGTTCCATTTTCGAACTTTGATTTCTAAACCCTTTCCACTGCACATGAGGTAAATTCGTATCGGTGGTATTCTTAAAAAAAAAAAAAAAAGAGTCTAGATCTTATATAAATCCTTAGAATGGAAAGATTTATATATGGATTTTTTTTAAGAACACCAGTGTAAGAATCTTATGGTTATCTTAATAAAATCCTTTCCCTACATAAATATTTCCCTTCCAAGGACTTGTATAAGATTAATATAAGGATTTTTTTTTTTTTTTAAGAATACCACCGTGGTTTCTTTGTGATAATTGGACGTAACAGTTGCCCATACCTTTCACGTGTCATGGCTATATTTCATTCCATAATATACTGAATTAGGTTAGCTTAGCTCAGGTTATATTATGTTAGTACTGTGGTCAAGTCGGGGAGGTATCCGAAGTAGAGAAGGTTTTCGCCAGTAAACAATTGTATTCTTGCAGACTATTCATTCCACAAAGTCGCCGGCCAAAAAGGATAGTACTTTGATTGACGAGTACACACACAACTCCCACGAACTATCTTGATCGATTGTACACCTGTGCAAACATATTTCTTTGTTTTATTGGGTTTTGTTTTCTGACCCAACTTTATTGTATTACCCACAACCCGAGAAAACTAAACGTTCAAAGTGAATTTACAAGGCCCGCAAAAGAATTTCCTATTATTATAATTATCATCATTATTATTATTTTCTAATTTGTTGTATCTTGAATAGTACGTATATATTATTCGCGTTCTTCTATTAATCTCACTAAAGGTACGCCATTTAATTTTTTCACTGCTGATGATTATTTCTTCTATTCTGGGTCTCCCCCCCCCCAGACAGTTTTATTCAGCCGAGGAAAACTCCTTGCCAAGGGAAGGAGACACTGCAGACACTGCTTGCTAGGGATGGGTAGTGTAACGATCCTGGGGCCAGGAACAAGGGAGCACTGCTAGAGTAAGGACAAAGGGCACTGCTAGGGCAAGTACGAGAGACACTGCTAGGGCCGTAGAAGCAGACAGTGCTAGGGCCGGATAAGAAGACAGTGATAGGGTCGGGTCGGGGGCACTGGTAGGGGAGGGTAGAATGACGGTGCTGGGTCTAGGAACAGGGGGACACTGCTAGGGAAGGGACAAGGGTCACTGCTAGGGAAGGGACGAGGGTCACTGCTAGGGAAGGGACGAGGGTCACTGCTGGGGAAGGGACGAGGGTCACTGCTAGGGGAGGGACGAGGGTCACTGCTGGGGAAGGGACGAGGGTCACTGCTAGGGAAGGGACGAGGGTCACTGCTGGGGAAGGGACGAGGGTCACTGCTGGGGAAGGGACGAGGGTCACTGCTGGGGAAGGGACGAGGGTCACTGCTAGGGAAGGGACGAGGGTCACTGCTGGGGAAGGGACGAGGGTCACTGCTGGGGAAGGGACGAGGGTCACTGCTAGGGAAGGGACGAGGGTCACTGCTGGGGAAGGGACGAGGATCACTGCTAGGGAAGGGACGAGGGTCACTGCTGGGAAAGGGACGAGGGTCACTGCTGGGAAAGGGACGAGGGTCACTGCTAGGGAAGGGACGAGGGTCACTGCTGGGGAAGGGACGAGGGTCACTGCTGGGGAAGGGACGAGGGTCACTGCTGGGAAAGGGACGAGGGTCACTGCTAGGGAAGGGACGAGGGTCACTGCTGGGGCTGAAAAGGGAGACAGAGCCTGGGCCGTGATGGGGGTACCGCTAGGGCAAGATTGGGTGAGCACTCCTGTTATCGGGACAATGGACACTCCTGAGACCGGGACGGTAGTCTACAGAAAACAGGACTCAACATAATTAAATGCACCTCAAGTAACTAAACCAATATATTATGGAATAGAAGATAATGCACGACAGCGTCGTGAGATTGTCTAAGTGGATAGAAGAGCTAGTAAACTACAACCCATGGCAACCTTGTTTTTCCTTGTATTACCCCCCCCCTTATTCACATTCGTAGTTCTCACTGTTCCCTCTTTTTATCATCTTCAAACTCCATTTTTTTTTTTTACCGTTTATGAGAGTAATCGCACAGTACAAATCATAGACAACTTATGCTAAAAATCTTCCAAGGTCATTGAGACAGTACACTTTAGATATTGGGTTCAATACAGAGAGCGTACCGTAGCATCAGTGTAAACATTGTAGGGATTGAGCCCTAAATTCTACGTCATAAGGCCGTTGACCAATTACAGTTAAGTTTTCATAAACAATGAAGCAATTCCGAGATGGCGCTTTCTTCATGTTTTTCCCCGTTTATCTTCCTCCTTTCCCTCTATTTTCATTTTCCACCTTTCCTTAACCTTCCCGTTTTCATTCTCCTTCCTCCCCCCATCCCCCTCCATCATCCTTATCAACCTTATATTCATCCTTTTTACTTATACAATCATCTTCATCCTTACCCTTATAGTCATCCTTATGATCATCCTTGATAATTATCCTCTATAATCATGACCCTTGATAATCATCCTTGCCATAATTTTTACCATCATTATCCATAACCATAACTCTCCATAATCTCTCTCCTTTCTGCTTCATCTTCACTTTTCATCTTCACCTCGCTTTCCCATTTTCACCCTCCTTCCTCTCCTCCACTCTCCATCATATTCTTATCCTTATCCTTAACCTATAATCCTTATACTTATCCATATAATCACAATTATCCTTTTCATCATTATATTTATCCTCATCTTTATCCTTATATTTTCTATCATCTTTATTATCGTCCTTACCATCCTTATCCTTACTATCCTTATCTTATTATCCTTATCCTTATTATTTCTGTCATCCCTATCTTATCACCCTTATCCTTATTATCACCTTTATCCTTAAGCCACGTCCACACGGTCTAGAAATGTCCGTCGGGCACGAGAGGTTTCCCCGTCTACGGGCACCTTTAGCGGACAAACCATCAAAATGTCCGTTCCCGGCGCATTTAGAGGGAGGTAGTGGGCGGAAGTTTAATGTCACGACCAAACCCACAAGGTAAGGTGCGGACATACCCACTCAGTATCTAGTTAGTAGAACATGTCCACACCAGGTACGTACTGGTCTCGACAAGACACAGTAACATTAATTTATCGGTATGGATCACACGAATGTTTATGGAATGCGAGGGGTGACACCAAGGTGATCGTACCACACTAGACCACTCGCTCACAAGCCCTGCTTAATGCTGGCTAACCATCAAATACCATGGTAAGCCATGTGAACATCTTCGCGTGCATAGTCTGTACTACACTGCCCGGTTAGGGTACAGCTTGTCGGGGACATCTCGACCCTGTGGACGTGGCATTATCCTAATCATTATCCATAATCACAATTATTATTCTTATCTTTATTATCCGTACCTTGTAAGGAGGAAAAGCTTTTGGTATATGTACCTTGTCCTTATCCTATCCTCCTTATCTTATCCTTTCTATTATCCTTATTTTACTGTCCTTATCCTCTGTCATCCTTATCGTTATCATTCTTTTTTATTTTCTGTTATAATTCTTTTTTGTCATCCTCGTCCTTTTTATCACCCATATCCTTAATACCATCCTCTTATCCTTATCCATGTAATGATCATCTTTATCATCCACGATAATCTCCCTCGATAATTCTTATCCTTATCGTCAAGGATCATCCATAACCATCATCCATAACCATCATCGTCCTCCACAATCGTCATCGTCCTCCACAATCGTCATCGTCCTCCACAATCGTCATCGTCCTCCACAATCGTCATCGTCCTCCACAATCGTCATCGTCCTCCACAATCGTCATCGTCCTCCACAATCGTCATCGTCCTCCACAATCGTCATCGTCCTCCACAGTCATCATCGTCCTACTCCACAGTCATCATCGTCCTCCACAGTCATCATCGTCCTTCACAGTCATCATCATCCTTCACAGTCATCATCATCCTACAGTCATCATCGTCCTACACAGTCATTATCGTCCTCCATAATCATCATCGTTCTCCACAATCATCATCGTCCTCCATCATCTCCCTTGTTCACTCATTCTCCTCTAATTACAAAAATATGATATTAAATTCAAATCCAAGAAATGTTGAAATTAATATTTTCTTGGACATATACACACATTTTGCATGTAGTTTTATTACAGAATACATTATAATAAAATTTGATGTACACCTTTCTTAAAATACACATGTCTGTAAAAATTAATCCTTTCACTCAGAAATACAAATATTCCAACATACAAAGACAAAGTATTTTAGTTAAGATTATGATTTGTCTACCCTCCAGTGCAATCTGCAGTATTCAATGGGATAGAATAGCACATAAAAGAATAAGATGAAAGTGAGACATATACAAAACAGAACAAGATCAAATAAAATACAAAATAAAATAAAATAAAACACGAGAATAAAATAAAACTACAGATATATAAAACAGAACAAAATAAAGCAAATAAAAATGATAAAATATAAAATAAAACGCCGTCCTCTTCGCGCAGGATTGAAGTAGTTTACATTTTTTTCTCAATTACTGGGCATGTTCAAGTTTTCACTTGTTTTTGGAACATGCTCGATTCAGTGTCTCTTTATACTTATTACATACATTTCTTGTATATAAAACAAGTCCTACCAGAAAAAATCAAAAGCAATACATATAACATATAAAAATAATCAAATAAATAAAAGATAATATTATACTATGAATAAAATATACTATTTTATTTCAAGTAATACGTGATCGTTTGTATAAAAATTTCAGAACTCATGAGTCCTTAAAATATGAAATTACATCCTATTTGCCCAATTTTACTCAGATCCTCACAAATCCGAGTCCGGTCCGAATCTCACAAACCCGAGTTCGGTCAGAGCCTCACAAACCCGAGTCCGGTCAGAGCCTCACAAACCCGAGTCCGGTCAGAGCCTCACAAACCCGACTCCGGTCAGAGCCACTGAAACTAGAGTCCGGTCCCAGTCTCGCAAACCCGAGACCGGTCCCACTCGCACAAGCCCGAGACCGGTCCCATTCTCACAAGCCGGAGTTCACTCCCAGTCGCACAAGCCCGAGTTTGGTCCAGGTCTCCCAAGCCCGAGTCCGGTCCCAGTCCCACAAGCCCGAGTCCGGTCCCAGTCCCACAAGCCCGAGTCCGGTCCCAGTCCCACAAGCCCGAGTCCGGTCCCAGTCGCACGGGCCCGAGTCCGGTCCCAGTCCCACAAGCCCGAGTCCGGTCCCAGTCCCACAAGCCCGAGTCCGGTCCCAGTCCCACAAGCCCGAGTCCGGTCCCAGTCCCACAAGCCCGAGTCCGGTCCCAGTCGCACGGGCCCGAGGCCGGTCCCAGTCGCACGGGCCCGAGGCCGGTACTACTCGCACGGGCCCGAGGCCGGTACTAGTCGCACGGGTCCGAGGCCGTTACCAGTCGCACGGGTCCGAGTCCGGTCCCAGTCGCACGGGCCCGAGTCCGGTCCCAGTCGCACGGGCCCGAGTCCGGTCCCAGTCGCACGGGCCCGAGTCCGGTCCCAGTCGCACGGGTCCGAGGCCGGTACTAGTCGCACGGGTCCGAGGCCGGTACTAGTCGCACGGGCCCGAGGCCGGTACTAGTCGCACGGGCCCGAGGCCGGTACTAGTCGCACGGGCCCGAGGCCGGTCCCAGTCGCACGGGCCCGAGGCCGGTCCCAGTCGCACGGGCCCGAGGCCGGTCCCAGTCGCACGGGCCCGAGGCCGGTACTAGTCGCACGGGCCCGAGGCCGGTACTAGTCGCACGGGCCCGAGGCCGGTACTAGTCGCACGGGCCCGAGGCCGGTACTAGTCGCACGGGCCCGAGGCCGGTACTAGTCGCACGGGCCCGAGGCCGGTCCCGGTCTCACGGGCCCGAGTCCGGTCCAGGTCTCACAGGCCCGAGTCCGGTCCAGGTCTCACAGGCCCGAGTCCGGTCCAGGTCTCACAGGCCCGAGTCCGGTCCAGGTCTCACGGGCCCGGGTCCGGTGCGGGTCTCTCTGGCCCGAGTCCGGTCCAGATCTCACGGGCCGAGTCCGGTCCAGGTCTCACGGGCCCGAGGCCGGTCCTTGTCTCACGGGCCCGAGTCCGGTCCTTGTCGCACGGGCCCGAGGCCGGTCCTTGTCTCACTGGCCCGAGTCCGGTCCATGTCTCACTGGCCCGAGTCCGGTCCAGGTCTCACTGGCCCGAGTCCGGTCCAGGTCTCACCGGCCCGAGTCCGGTCCAGGTCTCACAGGCCCGAGTCCGGTCCAGGTCTCACAGGCCCGAGTCCGGTCCAGGTCTCACAGGCCCGAGTCCGGTCCAGGTCTCACAGGCCCGAGTCCGGTCCAGGTCTCACAGGCCCGAGTCCGGTCCAGGTCTCACAGGCCCGAGTCCGGTCCAGGTCTCACAGGCCCGAGTCCGGTCCAGGTCTCACAGGCCCGAGTCCGGTCCAGGTCTCACAGGCCCGAGTCCGGTCCAGGTCTCACAGGCCCGAGTCCGGTCCAGGTCTCACAGGCCCGAGTCCGGTCCAGGTCTCACAGGCCCGAGTCCGGTCCAGGTGTCACGGGCCCGAGGCCGGTCCAGGTCTCACAGGCCCGAGTCCGGTCCAGCTCTCACAGGCCCGAGTCCGGTCCAGGTCTCACAGGCCCGAGTCCGGTCCAGGTCTCACAGGCCCGAGTCCGGTCCAGGTCTCACAGGCCCGAGTCCGGTCCAGGTCTCACAGGCCCGAGTCCGGTCCAGGTCTCACAGGCCCGAGTCCGGTCCAGGTCTCACAGGCCCGAGTCCGGTCCAGGTCTCACAGGCCCGAGTCCGGTCCAGGTCTCACAGGCCCGAGTCCGGTCCAGGTCTCACAGGCCCGAGTCCGGTCCAGGTCTCACAGGCCCGTGTCCGGTCCAGGTCTCACAGGCCCGAGTCCGGTCCAGGTCTCACAGGCCCGAGTCCGGTCCAGGTCTCACAGGCCCGAGTCCGGTCCAGGTCTCACAGGCCCGAGTCCGGTCCAGGTCTCACAGGCCCGAGTCCGGTCCAGGTCTCACAGGCCCGAGTCCGGTCCAGGTCTCACAGGTCCGAGTCCGGTCCAGGTCTCACAGGCCCGAGTCCGGTCCAGGTCTCACAGGCCCGAGTCCGGTCCAGGTCTCACAGGCCCGAGTCCGGTCCAGGTCTCACAGGCCCGAGTCCGGTCCAGGTCTCACAGGCCCGAGTCCGGTCCAGGTCTCACAGGCCCGAGTCCGGTCCAGGTCTCACAGGCCCGAGTCCGGTCCAGGTCTCACAGGCCCGAGTCCGGACCAGCAATCACAGGCCCGAGTCCGGGCCAGGTCTCCCAGGCCCGAGTCCGGTCCAGCCCACACAGGCCCGAGTCCGGTCCAGGTCTCACAGGCCCGAGTCCGGTCCAGGTCTCACAGGCCCGAGTCCGGTCCAGGTCTCACAGGCCCGAGTCCGGTCCAGGTCTCACAGGCCCGAGTCCGGTCCAGGTCTCACAGGCCCGAGTCCGGTCCAGGTCTCACAGGCCCGAGTCCGGTCCAGGTCTCACAGGCCCGAGTCCGGTCCAGGTCTCACAGGCCCGAGTCCGGTCCAGGTCTCACAGGCCCGAGTCCGGTCCAGGTCTCACAGGCCCGAGTCCGGTCCAGGTCTCACAGGCCCGAGTCCGGTCCAGGTCTCACAGGCCCGAGTCCGGTCCAGGTCTCACAGGCCCGAGTCCGGTCCAGGTCTCACAGGTCCGAGTCCGGTCCAGGTCTCACAGGTCCGAGTCCGGTCCAGGTCTCACAGGTCCGAGTCCGGTCCAGGTCTCAAAGGTCCGAGTCCGGTCCAGGTCTCACAGGCCCGAGTCCGGCCCTTCCCCTACTGAGCCATGGGGAAGGGCCCCATGGCTCAGTAGGGGAAGGGCCCCACGGCTCAGTAGGGGAGGGATCCCATGGCTCAGTAGGGGAGGGGCTTTAATGCTCATTGGGGAAAAGACTTCAAGTGTCAGAATGAAGAGTCAGAAGGGTTAGAGGTGGAAGCGATAGCAGCCTCGGCTGTGGAATGGACAGTACGCTCAGTTGAGAAAGACAGTGCGGTCAGGCGGGGAAGAGCCATAGAGCTTGGTGGGACCTCTGCTGAGGAAGTACCAATACGGTCGGCCGTGGATGGGCCAGTACGCTCGGCCGTGGATGGGCCAGTACGCTCGGCCGTGGATGGGCCAGTACGAACGGCCGTGGATGGGCCAGTACGAACGGCCGTGGATGGGCCAGTACGAATAGCCGTGAATGAGCCAGTACGAACGGCCGTGGATGGGCCAGTGGGCTCGGCTGGTGAAGGGCCAGTGGGCTCGGCTGGGGAAGGGCCAGTGGGCTCGGCTCGGGAAGGGCCAGTGGGCTCGGCTCGGGAAGGGCCAGTGGGCTCGGCTGGGGAAGGCCCAGTGGGCTTGGCTGGGGAAGGGCCAGTGGGCTCGGCTCGGGAAGGGCCAGTGGGCTCGGCTGGGGAAGGCCCAGTGGGCTTGGCTGGGGAAGGCCCAGTGGGCTTGGCTGGGGAAAGCCCAGTGGGCTTGGCTAGGGAAAGCCCAGTGGGCTTGGCTGGGGAAGGACCAGTAGTTTCGGCTGGGGAAGGGCCAATATGCTCGGAGGTGGAATGGCGAATGTACTCGGAGGTGGAATGACCAATATGCTCGGAGGGGGAAGGGTTAATATGGTCAGTGGGGGAAGGGCTAATACCAGTCGCACGGGTCCGAGTCCGGTCCCAGTCGCACGGGCCCGAGTCCGGTCCCAGTCGCACGGGCCCGAGTCCGGTCCCAGTCGCACGGGCCCGAGGCCGGTACTAGTCGCACGGGTCCGAGGCCGGTACTAGTCGCACGGGCCCGAGGCCGGTACTAGTCGCACGGGCCCGAGGCCGGTACTAGTCGCACGGGCCCGAGGCCGGTCCCAGTCGCACGGGCCCGAGGCCGGTCCCAGTCGCACGGGCCCGAGGCCGGTCCCAGTCGCACGGGCCCGAGGCCGGTACTAGTCGCACGGGCCCGAGGCCGGTACTAGTCGCACGGGCCCGAGGCCGGTACTAGTCGCACGGGCCCGAGGCCGGTACTAGTCGCACGGGCCCGAGGCCGGTACTAGTCGCACGGGCCCGAGTCCGGTCCAGGTCTCACAGGCCCGAGTCCGGTCCAGGTCTCACAGGCCCGAGTCCGGTCCAGGTCTCACAGGCCCGAGTCCGGTCCAGGTCTCACGGGCCCGAGGCCGGTCCCGGTCTCACGGGCCCGAGTCCGGTCCAGGTCTCACGGGCCCGAGTCCGGTCCAGGTCTCACAGGCCCGAGTCCGGTCCAGGTCTCACAGGCCCGAGTCCGGTCCAGGTCTCACAGGCCCGAGTCCGGTCCAGGTCTCACAGGCCCGAGTCCGGTCCAGGTCTCACAGGCCCGAGTCCGGTCCAGGTCTCACAGGCCCGAGTCCGGTCCAGGTCTCACAGGCCCGAGTCCGGTCCAGGTCTCACAGGCCCGAGTCCGGTCCAGGTCTCACAGGCCCGAGTCCGGTCCAGGTCTCACAGGCCCGAGTCCGGTCCAGGTCTCACAGGCCCGAGTCCGGTCCAGATCTCACAGGCCCGAGTCCGGTCCAGGTCTCACGGGCCCGAGGCCGGTACTAGTCTCACGGGCCCGAGTCCGGTCCAGGTCTCACAGGCCCGAGTCCGGTCCAGGTCTCACAGGCCCGAGTCCGGTCCAGGTCTCACAGGCCCGAGTCCGGTCCAGGTCTCACAGGCCCGAGTCCGGTCCAGGTCTCACAGGCCCGAGTCCGGTCCAGGTCTCACAGGCCCGAGTCCGGTCCAGGTCTCACAGGCCCGAGTCCGGTCCAGGTCTCACAGGCCGAGTCCGGTCCAGGTCTCACAGGCCCGAGTCCGGTCCAGGTCTCACAGGCCCGTTTGATGTCCTGTACTGAGATGCCCGTGTCCGGTCCAGGTCTCACAGGCCCGAGTCCGGTCCAGGTCTCACAGGCCCGAGTCCGGTCCAGGTCTCACAGGCCCGAGTCCGGTCCAGGTCTCACAGGCCCGAGTCCGGTCCAGGTCTCACAGGCCCGAGTCCGGTCCAGGTCTCACAGGCCCGAGTCCGGTCCAGGTCTCACAGGCCCGAGTCCGGTCCAGGTCTCACAGGCCCGAGTCCGGTCCAGGTCTCACAGGCCCGAGTCCGGTCCAGGTCTCACAGGCCCGAGTCCGGTCCAGGTCTCACAGGCCCGAGTCCGGTCCAGGTCTCACAGGCCCGAGTCCGGTCCAGATCTCACAGGCCCGACTCCGGTCCAGGACTCACCGGCCCGAGTCCGGTCCAGGTCTCACAGGCCCGAGTCCGGTCCAGGTCTCACAGGCCCGAGTCCGGTCCAGGTCTCACAGGCCCGAGTCCGGTCCAGGTCTCACAGGCCCGAGTCCGGTCCAGGTCTCACAGGCCCGAGTCCGGTCCAGGTCTCACAGGCCCGAGTCCGGTCCAGGTCTCACAGGCCCGAGTCCGGTCCAGGTCTCACAGGCCCGAGTCCGGTCCAGGTCTCACAGGCCCGAGTCCGGTCCAGGTCTCACAGGCCCGTGTCCGGTCCAGGTCTCACAGGCCCGAGTCCGGTCCAGGTCTCACAGGCCCGAGTCCGGTCCAGGTCTCACAGGCCCGAGTCCGGTCCAGGTCTCACAGGCCCGAGTCCGGTCCAGGTCTCACAGGCCCGAGTCCGGTCCAGGTCTCAAAGGTCCGAGTCCGGTCCCGGTCTCACAGGCCTGAGTCCGGCCCTTCCCCTACTGAGCCATGGGGAAGGGCCCCATGGCTCAGTAGGGGAAGGGCCCCACGGCTCAGTAGGGGAAGGGCCCCACGGCTCAGTAGGGGAGGAGCTTTAATGCTCATTGGGGAAAAGACTTCAAGTTTCAGAATGAAGAGTCAGAAGAGTTAGAGGTGGAAGCGATAGCAGCCTCGGCTGTGGAATGGACAGTACGCTCAGTTGAGAAAGACAGTGCGGTCAGGCGGGGAAGAGCCATAGAGCTTGGCGGGACCTCTGCCGAGGATGGGCCAGTACGCTCGGCCGTGGATGGGCCAGTACGCTCGGCCGTGGATGGGCCAGTACGCTCGGCCGTGGATGGGCCAGTACGCTCGGCCGAGGATGGGCCAGTACGAACGGCCGTGGATGGGCCAGTACGAACGGCCGTGGCTGGGCCAGTACGAACGGCCGTGGATGGGCCAGTGGGCTCGGCTGGTGAAGGGCCAGTGGGCTCGGCTGGGGAAGGGCCAGTGGGCTCGGTTCGGGAAGGGCCAGTGGGCTCGGCTGGTGAAGGGCCAGTGGGCTCGGCTGGGGAAGGGCCAGTGGGCTCGGTTCGGGAAGGGCCAGTGGGCTCGGACGTGGATGGGACAGTGGGCTCGGCTGGGGAAGGGCCAGTGGGCTTGGCTGGGGAAGGCCCAGTGGGCTTGGCTGGGGAAGGCCCAGTGGGCTTGGCTGGGGAAAGCCCAGTGGGCTTGGCTGGGGAAGGACCAGTAGTTTCGGCTGGGGAAGGGCCAATATGCTCGGAGGTGGAATGGCGAATATACTCGGAGGTGGAATGACCAATATGCTCGGAGGGGGAAGGGTTAATATAGTCAGTGGGGGAAGGGCTAGTACGTTCGGCCGGTAAAGGGCTAGTACGGCCAGCACAGACGGGCGAGTAAGGGCCAATAAGGTCGGTAGATTAAGAGCCAATAATGTTGGTAGAGTAAGAGCCAGTAAGGTCGGCAGGGTAAGAGCCAATAAGCTCGGCCGTGGAAGGGCTACAATGCTTCAACAGGGAAGGATGAGAAGGCTTCGACAGGGAAGGGCCAGACTTCGACGGAGGACTAAAAGGCTTCACAGGGGAAGGGCTAGAAACATTCGACGCGGAAAGATTAGAAAGCTTCCACGGGGAAGGGTCAGAGGGCATCGACGGAGCAGTTCGACAATGAAAAGGCCAAAAGACTTCGATGGGGAACACCCTAAAGGCTACGACGGGGAAAACCCTAAAGGCTCCGACGGGGAAAACACTAAAGGCTTCGACGGGGAACACCCTAAAGGCTACGACGGGGAAGACCCTGAAGGCTTCGACGGAGAAGACCCTAAAGGCATCGACGTGGAAGACCTACACGGCTTCGACGGGGAAGACCCACACGGCTTCGACGGGGAAGACCCACACGGCTTCGACGGGGAAGACCCACACGGCTTCGACGGGGAAGACCCACACGGCTTCCGCGGAGAAGATTCAGACGGCTTCGACTGAGAAGACCCTGAAGGTTTCAAAGGATAAGACCCTGAAGGCTTCGACGGAGAAGACCCTGAAGGCTTCGACGGAGAAGACCCTGAAGGCATCGACGGAGAAGACCCCGGAGGCTTCGATGTAGAAGACCCCGGAGGCTTCGACGGAGAAGACCCCGGAGGCTTCGACGGAGAAGACCCAGACGGCTTCGACGGGGAAGACCCAGACGGCTTCGACGGGGAAGACCCACACGGCTTCGACGGGGAAGACCCACACGGCTTCGACGGGGAAGACCCCGGAGGCTTCGACGGAGAAGACCCCGGAGGCTTCGACGGAGAAGACCCCGGAGGCTTCGACGGAGAAGACCCAGGAGGCTTCGACGGAGAAGACCCCGGAGGCTTCGACGGAGAAGACCCCGGAGGCTTCGACGGAGAAGACCCACACGGCTTCGACGGAGAAGACCCCGGAGGCTTCGACGGAGAAGACCCCGGAGGCTTCGACGGAGAAGACCCCGGAGGCTTCGACGGAGAAGACCCCGGAGGCTTCGACGGAGAAGACCCCGGAAGCTTCGACGTAGAAGACCCCGGAGGCTTCGACGGAGAAGATCCTATAGGCTTCGACGGAGAAGACCCTATAGGCTTCGACGGAGAAGACCCTGTAGGCTTCGACGGAGAAGACCCTGTAGGCTTCGACGGAGAAGACCCTGTAGGCTTCGATGGAGAAGACCTTGTAGGCTTCGACGGAGAAGACCCTTGAGGCTTCGACGTAGAAGACCCTGTAGGCTTCGACGGAGAAGACCCAGACGGCTTCGACGGAGAAGATCCTGGAGGCTTCGACGGAGAAGATCCTGGAGGCTTCGACGGGGAAGACCCTGAAGGCTTCGACGGGGAAGACCCAGACGGCTTCGATAGGGAAGACCCAGACGGCTTCGATGGGGATGACCCAGAAGCCTTCGACAGGGAAGAACCGGAAGCCTTCGACCGGTAAGGCCCAGAGGGCTTCGACGGGAAAGAATCAGATGGCTTCGACGGGGAAGACCCAGATGGCTTTGACGGGAAAGAATCAGAGGGATCCGACAGGGAATACCCAGAAGGCTTCGACGAGAAAGACCCAGATGGCTTTGACGGGGAAGACCCAGAAGGATCCGACGAGGAAGAACCAGAGTGCTCCGACGGGGAAGAGATATAAGGCTCTTGTGTGAAACACCCAGGAGGCTTCGACGTGGAGGATTCAAAAAGCTTCTGCGACAAACGTCCAGAAGTCTCAGCCGGGGAAAGTTCAAGAGACTTGGGACGGGAACATTTAAAAGATTCTGGTGGGGTACGTTTAGGAGACTTGGATGGGGAGAATTTAGAAGTTGAAGGTTTTGATGGGGATGATGACAGGGAGGGAGTCGAGATTATAGATAATGTAGTGTGAGAGGACAAGGGCGACGACGTGCCAAAGTCCGAGGATGTCGAAGGCTTAGGGGACAATATAGTTACAGAGGACGAGGATGAAGAATCATCCGAGGACCAGGAACTTGGAAGAAATTCGAAGCCTTGGTCAGATTGATCTATCTGCATGAATGAACATCTTCGACATGTATATAATGAAGTCTGGGTGCTACTTGAAGTGTGAGTGCGCTCGGCAGGGGAAGGACCAGTACGCTCGACTGAGGAAGGGCCAGCGTCTTCGGCCTGGAAAGGGCCAGTACGGTCTGACGGGTAAGGCCCAGTACAGTCTGACGGGCAAGGGCCAGTACAGTCGGACAGATAAGGGCCAATAAATTCGGGCAGGTAAGGGCCAATATATTCAGCAGGGTAAGGGCCAGTAAGCTCGGGCGGGTAAGGGCCATGAAGCTTGGGCGGGTTAGTGCCATGAAGCTCGGGCGGGTAAGTGCCATAATGCTCGGGCGGGTAAGGTCCATCAAGATCGGGCAAGTAAGGGCCATCAAGCTTGGGTGGGTAAGGGTAATCAAGCTCGGGTGGGTAAGGGCTAGAAAGCTTCGACGGGGAAGGGCCAGAAGGCTTCGATGGGGAAGACCCTGAAGGCTTCGATGGGGAAGACCCTGAAGGCTTCGACGGAGAAGGCGAAGAAGGCTCCAACGGGGAATACCCAGAACTCTTCGAAAGGGAACACCCAGAACACTTCCACGGGGAAGACCCAGAAAGTTTCGACGGGAAAGACCCAAAAGGCTTCGACGGGCAAGACCCAGAAGCCTTCGACGGGTAAGACCCAGAAGCTATCGACGGGGAAGACCCAAACGGCTTCGATGGTGAAGACCCAGAAGGCTTCGACGGGGAAGACCCTGGACGCTTCGACGGGGATATCCCAGAAGGACTTGATGGGGACGGCCCAGAACGCTTCGATGGGGAAGGCCCAGAGAGCTTCGATGGGGAAGGCCCAGAGCGCTTCAACGGGGAAGGCCCAGAGCGCTTCAACGGGGATGTCCCTGAACACTTCGACGGGGAAGGCCCAGAACGCTTCGACGGGGAAGGCCCAGAACGTTTCGACGGGGAAGGCCCAGAACGCTTCGACGGGGAAGGCCCAGAACGCTTCGACGGGGAAGGTCCAGAATGCTTCGACGGGGAAGGCCCAGAACGCTTCGACGGGGAAGGTCCAGAACGCTTCGACGGGGAAGGCCCAGAACGTTTCGACGGGGAAGGCCCAGAACGCTTCGACGGGGAAGGCCCAGAACGCTTCGACGGGGAAGGCCCAGAACGCTTCGGCGTGGAAGACCCAGAACGCTTTGACGGGGAAGACCCAGAACGCTTTAAAGGGGAAGACCCAGGCTTCGATGGGGAAGACCCAGAACGCTTCGACAGGGAAGATCCAGAACGTTTCGACGAGGAAGACCCAAAAGTCTTCGACGGGAAACACACAGAAATCTTCGATTGGGAAGACCTAGAAAGCTTCGACAGGGAAGACCCAGACGGCTTCGACGGGAAAGACTTAGAAGGCTTTGACGGGAAAGACCCAGAGGGCTTTGACGGGGAATAACCAGAAGGTTTCGTCGGGGAAGACCCAGACGGCTTCGACGGGGAAGACCCAGACGGCTTCGATGGGGAAGACCCAGAAGGTTTCGATAGAGAGGGTCTAGAAAGCTCATGCGGCGAACGCCCTAAAGGCCCCTGCGGGGAGGGGGAAAGTTTAAGAGCCTTGGAACAGGGACATTTAAAAGACTCTGGTGTGGAACGTTTGGTTGACTTGGATACGGGAAATTTAGAAGTTGAAGTATCCCTATTCAAGGAAAGACTAGAGACCACGGGGGAGTGACAATTGAAAGTTTCTAAAGATGAAGGATCATGAGGTTTGGAGGGGGATGATAACTGGGAAGCAGTCGAGATTACGGAAAATGTAGTGCGAGAGGACAAGGCCGTCGACGTGCCAAAGTCTGAAGATGTCGAAGGCTTAGGGGACGACATCGTTACAGAGGACGAGGATGAAGAATCATCCGAGGACCAGGAACTTGGAAGCAATACGAAGCCTTGATCAACTTCACCTGTCTGCACGAATGAAAAAATTGAATCGATATATAATGAAGTCTGGGTAATACTTAAAGCACAAGAAGGCTGTTCCATAGATGATATTCTGTAAACTTTGCAAGACTCGTCCGAATCAATAGACGGAAAAAACCCAGACGGCTTCGACGGGGAAGAACCAGATGGCTTCAACGGGGAAGACCCAGACGGCTTCGACGGGGAAGACCCAGACGACTTCGACGAGGAAGACCCAGACGACTTCGACGAGGAAGACCCATGCGGCTTCGACGGAGAAGACCCAGGCGGCTTCGACGGAGAAGAACCAGGCGGCTTCGACGTAGAAGACCCAGGCGGCTTCGACGGAGAAGACCCAGGCGGCTTCGACGGAGAAGACCCAGGCGGCTTCGACGGAGAAGACCCAGGCGGCTTCGACGGAGAAGACCCAGGCGGCTTCGACGGGGAAGACCCAGACGGCTTCGACAGGGAAGATCCAGAAGGCTTCGATAGGGAAGACCTTGACGGCTTCAACGGGGAAGACCCAGACGGCTTCAACGGGGAAGACCCAGACGGCTTCGACGGGGAAGTCCCAGACGGCATCGACGGGGAAGTCCCAGACGGCATCGACGGGGAAGTCCCAGACGGCATCGAAGGGGAAGTCCCAGACGGCATCGACGGGGAAGTCCCAGACGGCATCGACGGGGAAGTCCCAGACGGCATCGACGGGGAAGACCCAGAAGGTTTCGACGGGGAAGACCACGAAAGGCTTCGATGGGGAAGACCCACACGGCTTCGACGGGGAAGACCCAGGCGGCTTCGACGGAGAAGACCCAGAAGGCTTCGACGGAGAAGACCCAGAAGGCTTCGACGGGGAAGATCTACACTGCTTCGACGGGGAAGATCAAGGCGGCTTCGACGGGGAAGACCCACACGGCTTCGACGGAGAAGACCCAGGAGGCCTCGACGGGAAGACCCAGGAGGCATCGACGGGGAAGACCCAGGCGGCTTCGACGGAGAAGACCCAGGCGGCTTCGACGGAGAAGACCCAGGCGACTTCGACGGAGAAGACCCAGGCGGCTTCGACGGAGAAGACCCAGGCGGCTTCGACGGAGAAGACCCAGACGGCTTCGACGGAGAAGACCCAGGCGGCTTCGACGGAGAAGACTCAAGCGGCTTCGACGGAGAAGACCCAGGCGGCTTCGACGGAGAAGACCCAGGCGGCTTCGACGGAGAAGACTCAAGCGGCTTCGACGGAGAAGACCCAGGCGGCTTCGACGGAGAAGACCCAGGCGGCTTCGGCGTAGAAGACCCAGACGGCTTCGACGCGGAAGACCCACACGGCTTCGACGGAGACGACCCAGACGGCTTCGACGGGGAAGACCCAGACTGCTTCGACAGGGAAGATCCAGAAGGTTTCAACGGGGAAGACCCAGACGGCTTCGACGGGGAAGACCCAGATGGCTTCGACGGGGAAGACCCAGACGGCTTCGACGGGGAAGACCCAGATGGCTTCGACGGGGAAGACCCAGATGGCTTCGACGGGGAAGTCCTAGACGGCATCGACGGGGAAGTCCCAGACGGCATCGACGGGGAAGTCCCAGACGGCATCGACGGGGAAGTCCCAGACGGCATCGACGGGGAAGTCCCAGACGGCATCGACGGGGAAGTCCCAGATGGTATCGACGTGGAAAACCCAGACGGCTTCGATGGGGAAGATTCAGACTGCTTTGACGGGGAAGACCCAGACGGCATCGACGGGGAAGACCCAAATGGCCTCCACAGGAAAGACCCAGAAGGCTCTGACGGGAAAGACCAAGAGGGCTTTGACGGAGAAGACCCAGAAGGCCTTGATGGGTAAGACCCAGAAGGCCTTGATGGGTAAGACCAAGAAAGTTTCGACGGGGAAGACCCAGAAGGTTTCGACGGGGAAGACCCAGAAGGTTTCGACGGGGAAGACCCAGAAGGTTTCGACGGGGAAGACCCAGAAGGTTTCGACGGGGAAGACGCAGAAGGTTTCGACGGGGAAGACCCAGAAGGTTTCGACGGGGAAGACCCAGAAGGTTTCGACGGGGAAGACCCAGAAGGTTTCGACGAGGAAGACCCAGAAGGTTTCGACGGGGAAGACCCAGAAGGTTTCGACGGGGAAGACCCAGAAGGTTTCGACGGGGAAGACCCAGAAGGTTTCGACGGGGAAGACCCAGAAGGTTTCGACGAGGAAGACCCAGAAGGTTTCGACGGGGAAGACCCAGAAGGTTTCGACGGGGAAGACCCAGAAGGTTTCGACGGGGAAGACCCAGAAGGTTTCGACGGGGAAGACCCAGAAGGTTTCGACGGGGAAGACCCAGAAGGTTTCGACGGGGAAGACCCAGAAGGTTTCGACGGGGAAGACCCAGAAGGTTTCGACGGGGAAGACCCAGAAGGTTTCGACGGGGAAGACCCAGAAGGTTTCGACGGAGAAGATCCAGAAGGTTTCGACGGGGAGGACCCAGAAGGCTTCGATGGGGAAGACCCACAAGGCTTTGACAGGGAAGGTCTAGAAGGCTCATGCGGGGAATGCCCAAAAGGACTCTTTTGGGACGGTAAAAGTTTAAGAGACTTGGGACGGGGACACTTAAAAGACTCTGGTGTGGAAGAATTGGGAGATTTGGATGTGGAAAATTTAGAGCTTGAAGTATCACTACTCAGGGAAGGACTACAGACCGTGGTCGAGTGATAATCAGAAGTTTCACAAGGTGAAGGATCATGAGGATTGGAGGGGGACGATAGCAGGGAAGAAGTGGAGATTATAGAAAACGTAGTATGAGAGGACAAGGCCGTCGACGTGCCAAAGTCTGAAGATGTCGAAGGCTCGGGGGACGACATAGTTACAGAGGACGAGGATGAAGAATCGTCCGAGGACCAGGAACTTAGAAGCAATACAAAGCCTTCATCAGATTGATCTATCTGCACGAATGAAGAACTTGATGATGATCTTCCGTAAACCTGGCGAAACCCCTCCGTATCCATGGGCTGAGAGGACCCAGAAGGCTTCGACTGGGAAGACCCAGACGGCTTCGACTGGGAAGACCCAGAAGCCTTCGACTGGGAAGACCCAGAAGCCCTCGACTGGGAAGACCCAGAAGCCTTCGACTGGGAAGACCCAGAAGCCTTCGACTGGGAAGACCCAGAAGCCTTCGACTGGGAAGACCCAGAAGCCTTCGACTGGGAAGACCCAGAAGCCTTCGACTGGGAAGACCCAGAAGCCTTCGACTGGGAAGACCCAGGAGCCTGCGACTGGGAAGACCCAGAAGGCTTCGACTGGGAAGACCCAGAAGCCTTCGACTGGGAAGACCCAGAAGCCTTCGACTGGGAAGACCCAGAAGCCTTCGACTGGGAAGACCCAGAAGCCTTCGACTGGGAAGACCCAGAAGCCTTCGACTGGGAAGACCCAGGAGCCTGCGACTGGGAAGACCCAGAAGCCTTCGACTGGGAAGACCCAGAAGCCTTCGACTGGGAAGACCCAGAAGCCTTCGACTGGGAAGACCCAGAAGCCTTCGACTGGGAAGACCCAGAAGCCTTCGACTGGGAAGACCCAGAAGCCTTCGACTGGGAAGACCCAGAAGCCTTCGACTGGGAAGACCCAGAAGCCTTCGACTGGGAAGACCCAGAAGCCTTCGACTGGGAAGACCCAGAAGCCATCGACTGGGAAGACCCAGAAGCCATCGACGGGGAAGACCCAGACGGCTTCGACGGGGAAGACCCAGACGGCTTCGACGGGGAAGAACCAGACGGCTTCGACGGGGAAGAACCAGACGGCTTCGACGGGGAAGAACCAGACGGCTTCGAAGTGAATGATCCAGACGGCTTCGACGGGGAAGGCCCAGACGGCTTCGACGGGAAAGACCCAGACGGATTCGACGGGGAAGACCCAGACGGATTCGATGGAGAAGACCCAGATGGCTTCGACGGGAAAGACCCAGAGGGCTTCGACGGGGAAAACCCAGACGGCCTCGACGGGGAAGACCCCGGAGGCCTCGACGGGGAAGACCCCGGAGGCCTCGACGGGGAAGACCCCGGAGGCCTCGACGGGGAAGACCCCGGAGGCCTCGACGGGGAAGACCCCGGAGGCCTCGACCGGGAAGACCCCGGAGGCCTCGACGGGGAAGACCCCGGAGACCTCGAAGTGGAAGACCCAGGAAGCCTCGAAGTGGAAGACCCAGGAGGCCTCGACCGGGAAGACACAGGAGACCTCGACCGGGAACACCCAGGAGGCCTCGACGGGGAAGACCCACACGGTTTCGATGGGGAAGACCCAGACGGCTTCGATGGGAAAGACCCAGACGGCTTCGACGGGGAAGACCCAGACGGCTTCGATGAGGAAGACCTAGACCGCTTCCACGGGGAAGACCCAGATGACTCCGACGGAGAAGACCCGGACGGCTCCAACGAGAAAGTCCCAGACAGCATCGACGGCTCCAACGGGAAAGTCCCAGACAGCATTGACCCAGAAGACCTTGTCAGGGAAGACCCAGACGACTTCGACTGGGAAGACACAGACGGCTTCGACTGGGAAAAGACACACGGATTCGACGGGGAAGACCCAAACGGCTTCGACGAGGAAGACCCAGACGGCTTCGACGGGGAAGACCCAGACGGCTTCGACGGGGAAGGCCCAGACGGCTTCGACGGGGAAGGCCCAGACGGCTTCGACGGGGAAGGCCCAGACGGCTTCGACGGGGAAGGCCCAGACGGCTTCGATAGGGAAGACCCAAACGGCTTCGACGGGGAAGACCCAGACGGCTTCGACGGGGAAGACCCAGACGGCTTCGACGGGGAAGACCCAGACGGCTTCGACGGGGAAGACCCAGACGGCTTCGACGGGGAAGACCCAGACGGCTTCGACGGGGAAGACCCACACGGCCTCGACGGGGAAGACCCAAACGGCTTCGACGGGGAAGACCCAGACGGCTTCCACGGGGAAGACCCAGACGGCTTCGACAGGGAAGACCCAGACGGCCTCGACGGGGAAGACCCACACGGCTTCGACAGGGAAGACCCAGACGGTTTCGACGGGGAAGACACAGACGTCTTCGATGGGGAAGACACAGACGTCTTCGACGGGGAAGACCTAGAGAGCTTCGACGGGGAAGACCTAGAGAGCTTCGACGGGGAATACTCCGACGGAATCGACGGGGAAGACCCAGATGGTTTCGACGGGGAAGGCCCAGACGGCTTCGACGGGGAAGACCCACACGGCTTCGACGGGGAAGACAAACCAGACGGATTCGACAGGGATGACCCAGAACGATTCGACGGGGAAGACCCAGACGGCCTCGACGGGGAAGATTCAGACGGCCTCGACGGGGAAGACCCAGAAGGCTTCGACGGGGAAGACCCAGACGGCCTCGACGGGGAAGACCCAGACGGACTCGACGGGGAAGACCCAGACGGACTCGACGGGGAAGACCCAGACAGACTCGACGGGGAAGACCCAGACAGACTCGATGAGGAAGACCCAGACGGACTCGACGGGGAAGACCCAGACGGACTCAACGGGGAAGACCTAGACGACTTCGACGGGAAAGACCCAGACGACCTCGACAGGGAAGTCCCAAAAGTCCTTGACGGGGAGGACCCAGACGGTTTCGACAGGGAAGACCCTGAAGGTTTTGACGGGGAAGAACCAGAAGGCTTAGACGAGGAAGACGTAGGAGGCTTCGACGGAGAAGACCCAGAAGGCTTCGACGGGGAAGGATCAGAATGCTCTGACTTGGAAGAACCAGGTTTCAACAGGGAAGAACGAGGAAGATTCGACGGGGAAGGGCCAGAAGGCTCTTGCGAGGAACGCCCAGGAGCCTTCGACGTAGAGGGTTCAAAAAGTCTTTGCGACAAACATCCAGAAGGCTCGGCCGGGGAAAGTTTAAGAGCCTTGGGACGGGGACATTTAAAAGACTCTGGTGGGGAACGTTTAGGAGACTTTGATGGGAAATAATTAGAAAATGAAGTATCCCAACTAAAGGAAGGACTAGACCCCATAGGCGAGTTATCAGAAGTTTCAGAAGATGAAGAATCATTAGGTTTGGATAGGGATGAGGAGAAGGAAGGAGCCGAAATCATGGAGGACCTAGTATAGGAAGGCAAGGGCGACGACGTGCCAAAGTTCGAGGATGTTGAGGGCTTAGGGGACGACATAATTACAGAGGACGAGGATGAAGAAGGGTCTGAGGACCAGGACCTTGGAATCAATACGAAATCTTGGTCACACGAATCTATGTACGTGTATGAAGAACTTGGACTGATAGACCATGAAGTCTGGGTGCTCTTTGAAGCTAGCGAAGACTCTTCCAGCGATGATGATCTATCAGAAACTTGGCAAGGTGGGTGAGGAGGTGGAGGAGGTGGAGGAGGTGGAGGAGGAGGAGGTGTAGGAGGAGGAGGTGTAGGAGGAGGAGGAGGAGGAGGAGGAGGAGGAGGAGGAGGAGGAGGAGGAGGAGGAGGAGGAGGAGGAGGAGGAGGAGGAGGAGAAGGAGGAGGAGGCATGTCCGGGAAGTTTCGAAGATGAATAGGGTTGACGGATAATCCAAGAGGCAGAGCACCGCACTGCCCCAGGTACTTCGAGAAAATGCATCTTTTCTTCTGATTGGAAGTCCTATTGCGGATGTTTGGACGAGCGTACTCCTGAAGGAGGGGGACTGGTGGAGGACGGATCATATCAGAAAAAGGACCCAAGTACTCTTCGAATAAAGTATCGTCCTCTTGTACTGGTTGTTCGGCTGCAGGCACTATTTCCTGTGCGGTAGTGGGTTGTTCATCTATTGCAGTACAAAGAGGAATTACGAATTCGGGGAAAGTAAGGCCGGAATTATTAATGAGCAAGACAGGTTGCACAGCATTTGGTGTCCCGAGGGGTCCAACTTGGGCATAAACCTTGCGTACGCCGATGTATGACAGCAAAGCAAGATGCCGTAAAGATGGAACTTGACAAAAGCGCAAGGGGTCGTACAGGTGCTGGGCGGCGAGTGGCGCTTGGGAAGCACGCGGGGTCCGGGTAACGACTGAACTCTGGATGAATTGCGGCGCCATGGTAACGTTCGGCCTTTGGACGGCGTGCTGCGGCTGGATGGCCTGCGGCGTCTGTGCCGCCTGAGGGGGCTTGACGGCCTGAGGTGGTTGAACGGCGTGCGGCGGTTGTATGGCCAGCGGCGTCTGGACGGCCCGCGGTGGTTGGACTGCCTGCGGCGACTGGGCGGCCTGCGGCTTCGCCGGGGAAGACCCAGATGGCTTCCACGGTGAAGACTCAGACGGCTTCGACGGGGAAGACCCACACGGCTTCGACGGGGAAGACCCACGCGGCTTCGACGGGGAAGACCCAGACGGCCTCGACGGGGAAGACCCACACGGCCTCGACGGGGAAGACCCACACGGCTTCGACGGGGAAGATCCACACGTCCTCGGCGCGGAAGACCCAGACGGCTTCGGCGCGGAAGACCCAGACGGCTTTGACGGGAAAGACCAAGACAGCCTCGACAGGGTTGACCCAGACGGCCTCGACGGGGAAGACCCAGAAGACCTCGACCGGGAAGACTCAGACGGCCTCGACCGGGAAGATCCAGACGAAATCGACGTGGAAGACCCAAATGAAATCGACGTGGAAGACCCAGACGGAATCGACGTGGAAGACCCAGACGGAATCGACATGGAAGACCCAGACGGAATCGACGGGGAAGTCCCAGACTGCCTCGACAGGGAATACCTAGACGGTTTCGACGGAGAAGACCAAGACGGCTTCGACGGGGAAAACCCAGACGGCTTCGGAGAAAACCCAGACGGCTTCGACGGGGAAGACCCAAGCGGCTTCGACGGGGAAGACCCAAGCGGCTTCGACGGGGAAGACCCAGATGGCGTTGACCTGGAAGACCCAGACGGCCTCGACGGGAAAGACCCAGACGGCCTCGACGGGAAAGACCCAGACGGCTTCGACGGGGAAGACCCAGACGCCCTCGACGGAGAAGACCCAGACGGCTTCGACGGAGAAGACCCAGAAGTCCTTGACGGGGAAGACCCAGAAGGTTTTGACGGGGAGGACCCTGAAGGCTTTGACGGGGAAGAACCAGAGGGCTTCGACGGGGAAGACCCAAAAGGCTTCGACGGGGAAGACGTAAAAGGCTTCGACGGAGAAGACCCAGAAGGCTTCGACGGGGAAGGATCAGAATGCTCTGACTGGGAAGAACCAGAAGGTTTCAACAGGAAAGAGCCAGGAAGATTCGACGGGGAAGGGCCAGAAGGCTCTTGCGAGGAACGCCCAGGAGCCTTCGACGTGGAGGGTTCAAAAAGCCTTTGCGACAAACGTCCAGAAGGCTCAGCCGGGGAAAGTTTAAGAGCCTTGGGACGGGGACATTTAAAAGACTCTGGTGGGGAACGTTTAGGAGACTTTGATGGGGAATAATAAGAAGATGAAGTATCCCAACTAAAGGAAGGACTTGACACCATGGGCGAGTAATAATCAGAAGTTTCAGGGGATGAAGAATCATTAGGTTTGGATAGGGACGAGGAGAAGGAAGGAGCCGAAATCATGGAGGACCTAGTATAGGAAGGCAAGGGCGACGACGTGCCAAAGTTCGAGGATGTTGAGGGCTTAGGGGACGATATAATTACAGAAGACGAGGATGAAGAAGGGTCCGAGGACCAGGACCTTGGAAGCAATACGATATCTTGGTCACACGGATCTATGTGCGTGTATGAAGAACTTGGATTGATAGACAAATTCTCGGTGCTCTTTGAAGCTAGCGAAGACTCTTCCAGCGATGATGATCTTCCAGAAACTTGGCAAGGCTCGTCCAAATCCATGGGTTTGGGGTATAGGAACGATTCAGATATAGTGGTATTCGAAATATCGGTATCCATTGTACCAGAACTTCTAGTACCAAGGTGCAGTGACTGGGAATCATCTGGTCGTGGAGGGGGAGGAGGAGGAGGGGGAGGAGGAGGAGGAGAAGGAGGAGGAGGAGGAGGTGGAAGAGGAGGAGGGGGAGGAGGAGGAGGAGGAGGAGGTGGAAGAGGAGGAGGAGTAGGAGGAGAAGGCGTGTCCTGGAAGTTTGGAAGATGAGGGTTGATTGGATATCCAGGAGGCAGAGCACCGCAAGGCCCCAGGTACTTCGAGAAAATGCATCTATTCTTCTGATTGGAGGTCTTACTGTGGATGTTTGGACGAGCGTACCACTGAAGGAGGGGGACTGGTGAAGGACGGTTTATATCAGAAAAAGGACCCAAGTACTCTTTGAATAAAGTATCGTCCTCTTGCACTGGTTGTTCGGCTGCAGGCACTGTTTCCGGTGCGGTAGTGCGTTGTTCATCTATTGCACTACAGAGAGGAATCACGAATTCGGGCAAAGTAATCTCGGGATTATTAATGAGTAAGACAGATTGCACAGCCCTTGGTGTCCCGAAGGGTCCAACTTGGGCATAAACCCTGCGTACGCCGATGTATGAGAGCAAAGCTAGATGCCGTGAAGATGGAACTTGAGAAAAGCCCATGGCGACGTACTGATGCTGGGCGGCGCGTGGAGCTTGTGAGGTGGATGAATATGGACGAGGTGGGGGAGGAAGAGAGGTGGATGGATATGGAGGAGGTGGGGGACAAAGAGAGGTGGATGGATATGGAGGAGGTGGGGGACGAAGAGAGGTGGATGGATATGGAGGAGGTGGGGGACGAAGAGAGGTGGATGGATATGGAGGAGGTGGGGTACGAAGAGAGGTGGATGGATATGGAGGTGGGGGAGGAAGAGAGGTGGAGGGTTGTGATGGAGGAATAGAGGTGGAGGGTTGTGGTGGAGGAATAGAGGTGGAGGGTTGTGTTGGAGGAACAGAGGTGGAAGGTTGTGTTGGAGGAATAGAGGTGGAAGGTTGTGGTGGAGGAATAGAAGTGGAGGGTTGTGGTGGAGGAGGAAGAGAAGTTAAGGGTTGTGACCAAGGAGGAAGAAAGGTGGAGGGCTGTGGTGGAGAAAGAAGAGAGGTGGATGGATATGGCAGTAGGGGGTGAATAGAGGTGGAGGGCTGTGGTAGAGGAGAAAGTGAAGTGGAGTGCTGCGGTGGAAGAGGAAGAGAGGTAGATGGTTGTGACCAAGGAGGATAAGAGGTGGAAGGCTGTTGTGGAGAAGGAAGAGAAGTGGAGGAATGTGTAGAAGAAAAACCGCTGGAGGGCTGTGGTGGTGGTAGTAGTGGAGGAGGGGGAGGAGGGGGAGGAGGAGGAGGAGTGGGAGGAGGAGGAGTGGGAGGAGGGGTAGGAGAGGGAGGACGAGGCGGAGGAGGAGGACGAGGCGGAGGAGGAGGACGAGGAGGAGGAGGAGGCGTGGCCGGGAAGTTTGGAAGATGAAGAGGGTTGATGGGATATCCAGGAGGCAGAGCACCGCAAGGCCCCAGGTACTTCGCGAAAATACATCTATTCTTCTGATTGGAAGTCCTATTGTGAATGTTTGGACGAGCATACTTCTGAAGGAGGGGGACTGGTGGAGGACGGATCATATCAGAAAAAGGACCCAGGTACTCTTCAAATAAAGCATCGTCCTCTTGCACTGGTTGTTCGGCTGCAGGCACTGTTTCCGGTGCGGTAGTGGGTTGTTCATCTATTGCAGTACAGGCAGGAATCACGAATTCGGGGAAAGTAAGCTCGGGATTATTAATGAGTAAGACAGGTTGCACAGCACTTGGTGTCTCGATGGGTCCAAGTTCGGGATAAACCCTGCGTACGCCGATGTATGACAGCAAAGCTAGATGCCGTGAAGATGGAACTTGACAGAAGCGCAAGGAGTCGTACAGGTACTTGGCGGCGAATGGCGCCTGTGAGGGACGCGGCGTCTGGACAACTTGAGGCGTCTGGACGGCGTGCTGCGGCTGGACGGACTGCTGCGGCTGGACGGCCTGCGGCGGCTGGACGGCCTGCGGCGGCTGGACGGCCTGCGGCGGCTGGACGGCCTGCGGCGTCTGGACGGCCTGCTGCGTCTGGACGGCCTGCGGCGTCTGGACGGCCTGCGGCGGCTGGATGGCGCGCGGCTCCTGGGCGGCCTGCGGCGCCTGGGCGGCCTGCGGCGGCTGGGCGGTCTGCGGCGGCTGGGCGGTCTGCGGCGGCTGGGCGGTCTGCGGCGGCTGGGCGGTCTGCGGCGGCTGGGCGGTCTGCGGCAGCTGAGCGGCCTGCGGCGGCTGGGCGGCCTGTAGCGGCTGGACGGCCTGCGGCGGCTGGACGGATTGCGGCGGCTGGACGGCCTGCGGCGTCTGGACGGCCTGCGGCTTCTGGACGGCCTGCGGCGTCTGGACGGCCTGTGGCGTCTGGACGGGCCGAGGCGGTTGGACGGGCAGTGGCGGTTGGACGGGCTGTGGCGGTTGGACGGGCTGTGGCGGTTGGACGGGCTGTGGCGGTTGGACGGGATGTGGCGGTTGGACGGGATGTGGCGGTTGGACGGCGTGCGAAGGTTGGACGGCCCGCGGCGTCTGGACGGCCTGCGGCATCTGGACGGCCTGCGGCATCTGGACGGCCTGCGGCATCTGGACGGCCTGCGGCGGCTGGATGGCGTGCGGCGGTTGGACGGCCTGTGGCGGTTGGACGGCCTGCGGCGGTTGAACGGGCTGCGGCGGCTTGACGGGCTGCGACGGCTTGACGGGCTGCGGCGGCTTGACGGGCTGCGGCGGCTTGACGGGCTGCGGCGGTTGAACGGGCTGCGGCTGCTGGGCGGGCTGCGGCGGTTGGACGGGCTGCGGCGGTTGGACGGCGTGCGGAGGTTGGACGGCCTGCGGCATATGGACGGCCTGCGGCATCTGGATGGCCTGCGGCATCTGGACGGCCTGCGGCATCTGGATGGCCTGCGGCGGCTGAACGGCATGCGGCGGCTGAACAGCCTGCGGCTGCTGAACGGCCTGCTCCGGCTGCTGCGGCGGATCTTGTGATGGCTGGGTGTGTTGCGACGGTGTAGTGTCATGCGACAGCGACGGCGGGTTGACATGGGTGCGTTGCAACAGCTGGGAGATTTGCGACGGCGAGGAAAACTTTGGCGGTGGAGCAACGTGTGGTGACGAGATGACGTGTGGCCATCGGTCGAAGAACAACCTCGTGTGGATGTCTATTATGGAACCCAAACTTAGTTTCGGGGGTAAGAGTTTTGCAATCTTGGCGTAGGGCGCCCGCGACGTCACGGTGTTGGGTACCTGCGACGTAACTGCGCAGGGAGACGGTGACATCCCGGCGCAAGGCGCCCGCAACGTTTCGGCGTAAGGCTCCTCCGATTCTATGACATAAAGCGCCCATGGAGCCCCAACGTGTGGCACTCCCGACGCCCATACGTAAGACGCCCTTAACGCCCAACCATTACGCGCCCGTGAGACCCTGAAGTTTTGTGCCAGTTCCGCCCTGTCAGCATGCTCCCGTGACGACCTGACGACACGCGCCCGTGGCGCCCTGGCACCACTCGCACCTGACGGCCTGGCGCCATGCGCCCCTGACGCCTTGGCGCAAAGCGCGCCTGACACCCTGGCGCAAAGCGCACCTGACGTCTTGGCGCCACGCGCACCTGGCGCCCTGGCATCACTCTCACCTGACGCCCTGGAGCCACGCGTACCTGAAGCCCTGGCGCCTCGCGCACTTGACGCCCTGGCGCCACCCACTTCTGACGCCCTGGCGCCACCCACTTCTGACGCCCTGGCGCCACGCGCACCTGAGGCCCTGGCGTTACGCGCACCTGATGCCCTGGCGCTACGCGCACCTGACGCCCTAGCGCCACTCGCACCTGACGCCCTGGCGCCACGCGCACCTGACGCCCTGGCGCCACGCGCACCTGACGCCCTGGCGCCACGCGCACCTGACGCCCTGGCGCCACGCGCACCTGACGCCCTGGTGCCACGCGCACCTGACGCCCTGGCGCCACGCGCACCTGATGCCCTGGCGCCACGCTCACCTGAAGCCCTGGTGCCACGGGCACCTGACGCCCTGGCACCACGCGCACCTGACGCCCTGGCACCACGCGCACCTGATGCCCTGGCGCCACGCGCACCTAACGCCCTGGCGCCACGCGCACCTGACACCCTGGCGCCACGCGCACCTGACACCCTGGCGCCACGCGTACCTGACGCCTTAGAACAATGCTCACCTGACGCCCTGGCGCCACGTGCACCTGACGCCCTGGCGGCACGCGCACCTGACGCCCTGGCGCCACGCGCACCTGACGCTCTGGCACCACGCGCACCCGACGCTCTGGCGCCACGCGCACCTGACGTCCTGTCGCCACGCGGACCTAACGTCCTGGCGCCACGCGCACCTGACGCACTGTCGCCACTCTCACCTGACGTCCTGGCGCCACGCACACCTGACGTCCTGGCGCCACGCACACCTGACGTCCTGGCGCCACGCACACCTGACGTCCTGGCGCCAGGCGCACCTGACGCAATGTCGCCACGCGCACCTGACGCACTGTCGCCACGCGCACCTGACGTCCTGGCGCCACGCGCACCTGACGCCCTGGCGCCAGGCGCACCTGACGCAATGTCGCCACGCGCACCTGACGCACTGTCGCCACGCGCACCTGACGTCCTGGCGCCACGCGCACCTGACGTCCTGGCGCCACGCGCACCTGACGTCCTGGCGCCACGCGCACCTGACGTCCTGGCGCCACGCGCACCTGACGTCCTGGCGCCACGCGCACCTGACGTCCTGGCGCCACGCGCACCTGACGTCCTGGCGCCATGCGCACCTGACGTCCTGGCGCCACGCGCACCTAACGTCCTGGCGATACGCGTACCTGACGCCCTGGCGCCACCCACACCTGACGCACTAGCACCAGTCGCACCTGACGCCCTGGCGCCACTCGCAGATGACGCCCTGGTGTCACTCAAACCTGACACCCTGGTGCCATTCGCAACTGACGCCCTGGCGCCACGCGTACCTGACGCTTTGGCGCCACTCACTCCTGACGCCCTGGCGTCACTCGCACCTAACGCCCTGGCGCCACTCGCACCTAACGCCCTGGCGTCACTCGCACCTAACGCCCTGGCGCCACTCGCACCTAATGCCCTGGCGCTACTCGCACCTAACGCCCTGGAGCCACTCGCACCTAGCGCCCTGGAGCCACTCGCACCTAGCGCCCTTGAGCCACTCGCACCTAACGCCCTGATGCCATTCACACCTAACGCACTGACGCCATTCGTACCTAACGCACTGGCGCCACTCGCACGTAACGCCCTGGCGCCACTCGCACCTAACGTACTGGCGTCACTCGCACCTAGTGCCCTAGAGCCACTCGCACCTAACGTCTTGGAGCCACTCGCACCTAACGCCCTGGAGCCACTCGCACCTAACGCCCTGGAGCCACTCGCACCTAACGCCCTGGAGCCACTCGCACCTAGTGCCCTGAAGCCACTCGCACCTAGCGCCCTTGAGCCACTTGCACCTAGCACCCTGGTGCCACGCGAGCCTAACGACCTAGCGCCACTCGCACCTAACGCCCTGGCGCCACTTGCACATAACACCCTGGTGCTACGAGAACCTAACGCCCTGACGCCACTCACACCCAACGCCCTGGCGCCAATTGCACCTAACGCCCTGGCACCTCTCGCAACTAACGCCCTAGCCCCACTCGCACCTAGCGCCCTGGAGCCACGAGGACCTAGCGCCCTGGAGCCATTTGCAACTAGCGCCCTGTCGCCACGAGAACCTAACACCCTGGAGCCACGAGAACCTAACACCCTGGAGCCACGAGAACCTAACGCCCTGGTGCCACGAGAACCTAACGCTCTGACGCCACTCACACCTAACGGCCTAGCGCCACTCGCACCTAACGCCCTGGTACCACTTGCACCTAGCGCCCTGGAGCCACTCGCACCTAGCGCCCTGGAGCCACTCGCACCTAGCGCCCTGGAGCCACTCGCACCTAACGACCTGGAGCCACTCGCACCTAACGCCCTGGCGCCGCTCGCGCCTAACGCCCTGGCGCCGCTCGCGCCTAACGCCCTGGCGTCACTCGCACCTAACGCCCTGGCGCCGCTCGCGCCTAACGCCCTGGCGTCACTCGCACCTAACGCCCTGGCGCCACTCGCACCTAACGCCCTGGCGTCACTCGCACCTAACGCCCTGGCGTCACTCGCACCTAACGCCCTGGCGTCACTCGCACCTAACGCCCTGGCGTCACTCGCACCTAGCGCCCTGGCGTCACTCTTACCTAGCGCCCTAGAGCCACTCGGACCTAGCGCACTGGAGCCACTCGCACCTAGCGCACTGGAGCCACGCAAACCTAACGCCCTGGTGCCACGCGAACCTAACGCCCTGATGCCACGCGAACATAATGCTCTGGCGCTACTCGCACGTAACGCTCTGGCGCCACTCGTACCTATCGCCCTGGCGCCACTCGCACGTAACGTCCTGACGCCACTAGCACCTAACGTCCTGACGCCACTCGCACCTAACGCCCTGGGGCCACGCGCCCGTGACGCCCAGGGGCCACGCGCCCGTGACGCCCAGGGGCCACGGGCCCGTGACGCCCTGGCGCCACTCGCCCGGGACGGCCTGGCGCCACTCGCCCGGGACGGCCTGGCACCACTCACACGTGACGCCCTGGCACCACTCCCCCGTGACGCCCTGGCACCACTCGCCCGTGAAGGCCTGGCGCGAGGCGTCCATGACGCTCTGTCGTCTGGCGCTCGTGATCCACTGTCGCCTTGCGCCCGTGACGCCCTGACGACAGGTGCCGGTGATGTCCCGACACTAGGCATCTGTAAAAACTTGAAGTCAAGTACCTGTGATACATCGAGTTCCTCCGTCCATGACGCCTGTGATAACTGTGCATCAGGAAATATTGGTTCAGGGAGTGACATCTGGACGGAGAAGTCGTCATAGTCGAGCAAGCTGGCCAGATCTATTTGGTCGAGTGACGGAGAATCTTCCACGTCCATGCTATCATCGTCAGAGTCAATCATTTTGTAATTTCAATCCAATTAAAACACAATCGACAAGCGTGTACCTACGATAAGTTACGACTTGATAAATTATATAGAGGATGCAGGAGGCGCTGCACACACAAAAGGCACCAATGTAATACACAGTACAAGATTATGGCAATACGAGTACCGGTGAGATATAGTATCACAGGAACTCGCACACAGAAAACATTAAAACTGTAACACATGCAGACGCCAATAACTAATAAAATTTTGCAGACGTTCATAAAGTAATAGATAGTTGCTGAAGACGCACTGTAGGGCAATGAAGTGACGCGCAGGTGCTGGAGAAGTAACACACTACCAGTTACGAAGTAGCAGAAAAAGGCAGTGATGAAATAGTCCACATAAATGCTATAAAAATTACATACGCTGGAGACACAGACGTGATAACACAGGAAATATCACACGGATTCCAACAAGGGAAGGCATACGAAGGGTGACGAAGTAATACGAATCACATCACTGACAGAGCAGGTACCGTGGTACTTATCCACAAGAGCCGCGTACAGTAGTATAAACTAGTCAACACATCAACGAACACGGTAGTCTCTGGGTAGAGTTATGAAGTGATTTTCGATTAAGAAATATCCCCAAGAGCACTGATGATATCTATGTCAATGGCTCCTCGTTTGTCAGAGGTTGTCGTAGAATAGATAGTTGAAGAGTTTACACCAAGATTACCATGTCATTGTTGAGTGACGCCTGATTCCAGCGCCATCTCACACTGACCGAATGTACTGTTGTCTTAACAGAAAACTTGCGAACTTGATGATGACCAGATATTCTCTTAGTTATTATTTATCTTTTCGGGGTATCACAACTAGGAAAAAAATTAACTCCTCTTCATCATTTCACGTGTGTATGTAATAAAACACAAGAGAGGAAGCTTTTGCTAATAGAAGTTTGTAACAACAAAATGAGTATTTTCAAGAAAACCTTTTCTTTGCACTGAAGTCATCCTTGTAGTGTATATTAGATTATCGCCCCACCCCCCGCGTACTTCTGTCCTTCTTAATTTTTAATTTTTAAATCGCCACCATATGAAAACAATGACATTACTGAAGAGGAGGAAAAAAAAGGGAGAAATAGAAGGAAGAGAAAAAGGAGGACGAGTAGGAAAAGGAGGAAGGGCAGAAGTAAGAGGAGGAAGAACATAAGAATGAAGGAGACTGCAAGAGACCATAAAGCCTACGCTAAGCAGATCCATGTCCGTTACTACCTATCATCCCCATCCATAACATTGTCTAACCGTTTCTTAAAATAACTGATAGCTTCAGCGCTCACTACACGGTTACTAAGTCTATTCCATTCGTTGACCCCCTATTAGTAAACCAATTCTTCCTTATTTCCTTCTTAAATCTAAATTTGTCCAGTTTAAATCCATTACTGTGAGTCCTGCCCTGTTGTCTTAATATGATGACCATGTTTGCATTGCCCTTGTTAAATCCTTTGATCCACTTAAACACCTTTATTAGATCACTCCGCACTCTGCGTCTTTCTAGAGAATGTAAGTTAAGGTGCCTAAGCCTCTCTTCGTAAGGTAAATTTCTGAGCCCATGTATCATTTTGGTCATTCTCCTCTGTACTGATTTTTGTGAATTGATGTCCATTGTATAAGACGGAGAGCAAAACTGTACCGTATAGTCAAGGATGGATCTAACTAACGCTAGATAGAATTTGATCATTTCTTTTGCGCTTCTATTCGTAACCATCCTAGCAATGAAACCTAATGTCCTGTCAGCTCTATTCCCGCGCTAATGCACTGTTTCCTGGATTTAAGTTCAGCACTCACTAGAACTCCCAATTCTCTCTCGCACTCAGTTTTCTCTAAAAACGTGTTATCTGTTTCCTGGATTTAAGGTCAGGACACACTAGAACTCCCAAGTCTCTCTCGTAATCAGTTTTCTCTACAAACATGTTATCTAAGCTATATCTATTTTCGGGGCTGTGTAGCCCTACGTTTAGCACGCTGCACTTTGTGATATTGAAGTTTATTTGTCATTTTTTCTACAATGTGAACAATACGTTAAGATCGTCCTGCAGAATCTCGACGTCGTCTCCTGACCTAATTTGGCGTTCTATTTTAGTGTCGTCCGCAAACTTACTAACATCACTATTAATCCCATTGTTCAAGTCGTTTATGTACATATAATGAACAATAAAAAACCCAAAATTGAACCCTGGTGGACCCCACTAGAAACACTCCCCAACCTGGATTTTACACCATTTACGGTGACCCGCTGTTTTCTATCACTGGTCCAAGCTCTAATTCATTCTAACACTTTCCCTCCTATGACATAGACTTTGATTTTATTTAGCATTCTCTGGTGGGGCACCTTGTCGAACGCTTTGCTAAAGTCAAGGTAAATCACATCGTAACTATCATTGTTATCTGACACCTTATATACTTTTGTATATATGGATAGATGATTAGTCACAACATGCTGTGCGTCACGAATCAAATTATATCTCTCGATGTGTTCTTTGAGTTTATTAACTATTATTGATTCAAGCATTTTACCAATAACTGATGTCAAACTGATTGACCTGTAGTTGTATATAGACGATTTTGAAAACAGGAATAACGTTTGACTGCCCCCAAGCAATAGGCATAAAACCAATGTCTTCCGACTTATTGAATATTTCTGTTAACTGGTCGCAGATTTCAAAGTCACACTCTTTAAGCACTCTTGGAAATTTTTCGTCTGGATCGGGGGATTTTGTAGCTTTAAGTCTTTCAAATTGCTTGACTACTTCTACCTTGCTAATGCTGATAGATAGTCTACTCTCTTCATCCCCACTGGAAATCGGATCGCAGTCAGGTACCATATCTAACATCTCCTTAGTAAATATCGAGAGGAAATGTTTGTTAAATGCCTCACTCATTAATTCCTTCGATTGTATCGTGACATTTTCGTCATTTTGAATTGGGCCAATCCTTCCCTTATTTTTTGTTCTGTAAAGATGAAAGAAGCCCTTTGGGTTGAATCTCGCAAGAGGAGCAAGTAGAGAAGAAAGAGTAGAAGGGAGAGAAAGTGAAGGAAGAGGAGAATGAATATGAAGAGACGTATGAGAAAAAGAAGTAAGTCGAGTATTGGGAGGTGAATGAAGAGAAGAAGGCATGGAATAGAAGTACAAGAAGGATGCAGTGGAAGAGAAGGAGCGGGAATTAGAGAAGGAGGAGATGGAGAAGGAGGAGGAGGGGGAGGTGGAGGAGGAGAAGGAAGAAGAGGAGTAGAAGGACGAAGAGGAGGAGGCGAAGTAGGAGTAGCTGGCAACAAAGAAACTGTTACCCGAGTTCCCAGGATCCCAGTATCGCATAAGCGAGAAGTGTTTATCTTCAAGTAGTTTGTTTTCCCTTCGCAGTCGTCCGCGTGTGGTGGGGGGGAGGTGGGGGTGTTTGTACAACCACCTCACCGGTGACGGAAGCCCCGGTCACCGCCGTCAACCGGTCTCCTGTCCCTTGTCCTGCAGAAGGGGGAGCGAGGTTGTATCCATTTGCACAACGCGATTTGGCTATTAGGCGATTTCTGTGTGCAAGTCCCTGACTAAACAGACCTTATAGATGTGTCCCAAGTTGGATTTCGGGGACAAATGTAGAATATATGTTTCTCTGGTCCCTCCAAAGTGGCTCATCTATTCTTCGCCTGTACGGCCGTTTACTGTGAAAATCGTATGTGTTAACTCGAATGCAAAGAACTGAACACAAATATCATATTAAAGGATTACAAAAGATTTCAAAGGCGGAGCATGTCGACAGGAGACCTTTTGGTCCATATCTAGGTAGGATGCGAAAAAAATCATAATAATGATGGAAATAAATAAATAAATAAAGACTGTAATAATGTAAATAATAAATGAAATTCATAAATAAATGCATAGGTAGTTAAATAATGAACAAACAGGTAAATAGTAAATAATAATAAATTGACATGTAACTGATAATAAATTAGAATCAAGCAAATAATAATAAACAGACAAATGATAACAAAACAAATAAACAAATAATATAAAATAAATTATAGTCATTACAGCATCTTGCTTAGGTGTTTATCTAAATGATTCTTAAAGCTTCTAACTGAACTACATTATACTGCCTCTGCAGGAAGTTTATTCCATTCATTAACTACACGGTTGGCAAAGTTGTTTCTACCCATTTCCAACTTAAAGTTATTAAAATTATTATTATTGTGTATACATTGTGACGAATGTGGATAGGAGGTAAAGGGAACATGGGCTGTACTTTTATTCCTGACTAGTTTCGCCTGAGTGGCTTCTTCAGGGGAACATAGTTTGAAGTCAAGTTGGTCAATATATATATATATATATTTACA
>NC_134793.1:40981720-40989220 GCF_046742065.1 Oratosquilla oratoria
TAAGAACATAAGAATGAAGGAGACTGCAAGAGACCATAAGGCCTACACTAGGCATTTCCATGTCCATTACCACCTGTCATCCCCATCCATAAAGTTAACTAACCGTTTCTTAAAACAAGTGATAAATTCATCGCTCAATACATGGTTACTAAGTCTATTCCATTCACTGACCACCTATTAGTAAACCAATTCTTGCCTATTTCCTTCTTAGATCTGAATTTGTCCTGTGTAAATCCATTACTGCGAGCTCTGTACTGTTGTCTTAATATGATGACCCTGTTTGCGTCAGCACTTTCCAGCCCACGCCCCCAACCGAGCTTTCCAGGACCTTAGCCGAGCTCTCCACGGTTCTGGAACTTCCTCGTAGGAGAAGTAGCCTTACAGGGTCATCCTTGGTTGCTGGAGTCTCTGCGTACAAACTTCCTTTGGTTTGCGAAATCCTGCTGAGGTCGCTTTTGCGAGACTGAACGAGTAAGATTTTCGGTCTGATTATGCATTGTGCATTTATACACGCACAATCAGGCACACGACTCGATGGTGCAGTGCTAGAGTTCCCGGCCTCCACTACGGAGGTTCAGATTTGAATCCCGCCCAGGGCTGAAATAGTTTCAATATCGCTGCGAGAGTCGTTATCCCAACTCTCGTGGACGGGGAGTTATGTGTGTGTGTGTGTGTGTGTGTGTGTGTGTGTGTGTGTGTGTGTGTGTGTGTGTGTGTGTGTGTGTGTGTGTGTGTGTGTGTGTGTGTGTGTGTGTGTGTGTGTGTGTGTGTGTGTGTGTGTGTGTGTGTGTGTGTGTGTGTGTGTGTGTGTGTGTGTGTGTGTGTGTGTGTGTGTGTGTGTGTGTGTGTGTGTGTGTGTGTGTGTGTGTGTGAACGCAGATAGTATGATATGTATGAAAAAAATAATAGAAGCCCTTTTAACATTACGCTCAAGATCGAAAAAACAATTTCCTTACAGTTATCACTTTCAAAATCTTGTATATTTTGAAAGAATTCCTACTACTGCTTGCACACAAACACAAACAAATACACACACACACACACACACACACACACACACACACACACACACACACACACACACACACACACACACACACACACACACACACACACACACACACACACACACACACACACACGCACACACACACACACACACACGCACACACACACACACACACGAACACACACACACACACACACACACACACATACACACACACACACACACACACACACACACACACACACACACACACACACACACACACACACACACACACACACACACACACACACACACACACACACACACACACACACACACACACACACACACACACATATATATATATGTGGTGCCGTCGATTGATTTAGGATGTTTAACCAAGAGCACCTCCAATGGGAGTGATCAGAGATACCCACATAATAACGATTTGGGAAATAAAAAAATCAAGGTATACGCTGCCACCACCCAATCGTCTATATGGATATATCTGACCATAAATGGAAACTGCTCCTTGTTATTCACGTCTGACTCCGTCCCCTTTCCTCAGGTCGTTCGGGGTTGGTTCTGGGTAGCGAAAAGGCCTATGCCCAAGTGGGGGTAGTAAAAGAAAATAAGCCACCAATATGTGCCAATAATGTGGGGTAAAAAGAAAATAAGGAAATACAAAAGTATATTGTGGTTTTCCTCCAACTAATCTATTGATCCTTACAATATGAAAAATATATGGGTATGCGAGACATTTAATAACACAGTTTTTTCTTTCTTATGGGCATCATAAGTACGGTCACAGGCACGTGGAAAAACGTAGTTATTTACGCTCCAACCTTCCGGTCACTGTATAAGTCTACTTATAATATTGTGTCTACCTTCAAGCACTGTGTCTACCTTCAACCCCGTATTCTTATTAGAGAACGATCACAGACGGAATTGTACTCTAAGGATTACACTCTCATAGCTAATGTTAAATGTATATACGCAAAGTGTTTGTGAAGTACACTCCCTTAAACCCCTTTTTCCATATCTGTTATCGGAATCATTTTTTGGCATCAGATTCAAAACTTAATAATAATAATAACTATCTACCTACTATATCTGCACTATATCATTTAACTCACATATTGACATTTGTTTTCATTAATCTTACAGAACGTGTTCATACCTGTTATCGGAATCATTTTTGGCATCAGATTAAAATTTTAGCTGCGCACAAAGAGAACGAGACGGCTATGTGTTCGTATCTATGGGTAAACTACTAACCTCCCTGTTGTATTATTTCGTAAAACTTCATTTCGCTTCTCAACAGAGCCCCTAGCTGCTACAATCTCTCCCTAAACTATTTCTCTAGTGGAATCCTGAACTGAAAGTTGGGAATTTTTCCTATTACTCTTAAAATTAATGGCCTTAGCTTACGCCTCTGTCCGAACGTTTAGTGACGTCACGGGTGGGCGGAGCTACGGTGCCCGCGCTATGTTCGAGAACATTCTAATGTCGCGTCGAAACTCAGTTTAACCAAAATCAGCCGAAATATATTTGTAGCTATCTCCTATTGTATGTTCTTCTTCAATGATTATAGTAAGGCTCTTTGCCAACACATCTTGATAGGCAGACATAGAATAGAATAAATTCATGGTCTATTAAGGCTCTATTTTCTACTTTGCTTCTTGGTTGAGTAAAACCGTTACGACGTCCATAATACCCAGTCTCTCAAATCAACACTCAAATAAATAAATAGATAAATAAAACGAAATTCCAAAAATAATACCCCTTCAAAATTCCTGTCCTTACATGGCTCTACGCCCCTCTGAAAGAAAAATTCCGCAACATCACGTGAAGGATTCTATTTGGTGTGGTCCAAATCCCCCTGCAAAAGAAAAAAAAAATCCATCCTGCAAAAGAGAGCGATTATCCTTTTGATAGCTTGACGAGGCACTCTCTCCTCAGCACACTCGTAGGTGTACGAATCTCAGGTGACCCGGGGGTACACCAATTTACTGTGGATGTCTCCGTGGACTTTTCCATCAGTCTTCGTATTGGCTGGATTCCCCAATTGACCTCTTACATACTACTTGACTGGACATGCATAGCCGCTACGACCGAGCTAAGCCACGACTCTCTCTTGTGGATTCGCCCCATGGGTGGCACACTACTTCCCCTTCTGTGGGCTCACCTCTGGGCAATCGGCGATTGTCCACCAGGTCCTGAAGTCCTACACCCCTGTCAAGCGGGCAATTGTGAATTTGAGTTGGGTTCATGACCCCAACTCGAGCTAAAGAATTTCCCCATTTTCCAATACTACTCCGAATGAAAGTGCTCGCTAACCATCGTTTGTAGTCCCTCTCCTAGGCTAATATTGACTTCTTTATCCCCCCCCCCCCTAAGTTGACATTTAGTTCCTTCACCTGGCTGTTGCTGAAATTTCCTTTTACAACATATGAAATATATGCATCCTTAATCCTAGGACATCTCAACCTTACACATGTATAAAAGTATAGATGGGTTACATTTAAGCTTTATGGTCCAATATATAGGAACATTGAGGGCATCTTTGCATTAATTTGCACGAGCATTCGTTTTTCTTTGGACATTACTGGCACGATATGATCCCTACATTTCCTATTGCAGTTAACTACTGTCATCTTAGCACCTTAAATCACTAGATATGGCGCCAACTGGGCGGATTGTTCCAATTGATTCTCTTCAGTATTCTTCGATGAGCCGTCTTCAATGTTCTTCAATGTTCGATGCATCCGCTCCACCATTCCATTCGCTTGGGGATGGTCTGGGGTAGTGTAGAGCAGGGTGATTTGCTTTTCTCCACACAACTTCTTGTAAGCCGTGTTGGTGAATTCTGCTCCATTATCTGTTATGATGCTCTCTGGGGTGCTGTAGTCTGCGAAGAACTGGGTTAGGGAGTGTAGTATGTGTTGGTGGTGTTTTGTTCTCAATGGGAAGAACCTAACGAACCTACTGTAGTGATCGATTATTGTCATAATATACCTATACCTCTGCGTCCCGGACACCATATCTGTTAGGTCTATGCCTATTCTCTCCATTGCCTTTGTAGCAAGGGGAACCTCTTTGTATTGCTGTGACAACCCTTGTGTACCCTTGAACCTCTGACAAGTAATGCATTTCTTTACAAAATTACATACATCTACCTTTAAATTTGGCCAATAGAACAGCTCCTCCTGGGTTAGATTCCCATTCATGTCTATCTTCCATCCTCGCTCTCGTCTCTTCTTCCTCTCCCGAATTGGATTCCCATTCCGTTTTATTGTTCATTTTTACCTGACTGCCTTTAATTATGCGTAGTTCCATCAAAGCTATACACCTTAACACGTCACTTCCCCACACAATCTCATCCGCTATTTCTATACTCTTAGTGACTGCCGAGGATCTATTCTGTCTCTGATTACTGTACTGCCAATCCACAGGGTACACAAGCTTTGTCTAAGTCGACACACCGATAAGTGAGCTTCAGGTTGGTTAATAGCGTAAATCCCACCGCTCGGCCACCAATAATGTGGTGCCGTCGATTGATTTAGGATGTTTAACCAAGAGCACCTCCAATGGGAGTGATCAGAGATACCCACATAATAACGATTTGGGAAATAAAAAAAATCAAGGTATACGCTGCCACCACCCAATCGTCTATATGGATATATCTGACCATAAATGGAAACTGCTCCTTGTTATTCACGTCTGACTCCGTCCCCTTTCCTCAGGTCGTTCGGGGTTGGTTCTGGGTAGCGAAAAGGCCTATGCCCAAGTGGGGGTAATAAAAGAAAATAAGCCACCAATAATGTGGGGCCACCAATAATGTGGGGGTAGTAAAAGAAAATAAAAGGAAATACAAAAGTATATTGTGGTTTTCTCCAACTAATCTATTGATCCTTACAATATGAAAAATATATGGGTATGCGAGACATTTAATAACACAGTTTTTTCTTTCTTATGGGCATCATAAGTACGGTCACAGGCACGTGGAAAAACGTAGTTATTTACGCTCCAACCTTCCGGTCACTGTATAAGTCTACTTATAATATTGTGTCTACCTTCAAGCACTGTGTCTACCTTCAACCCCGTATTCTTATTAGAGAACGATCACAGACGGAATTGTACTCTAAGGATTACACTCTCATAGCTAATGTTAAATGTATATACGCAAAGTGTTTGTGAAGTACACTCCCTTAAACCCCTTTTTCCATATCTGTTATCGGAATCATTTTTTGGCATCAGATTCAAAACTTAATAATAATAATAACTATCTACCTACTATATCTGCACTATATCATTTAACTCACATATTGACATTTGTTTTCATTAATCTTACAGAACGTGTTCATACCTGTTATCGGAATCATTTTTGGCATCAGATTAAAATTTTAGCTGCGCACAAAGAGAACGAGACGGCTATGTGTTCGTATCTATGGGTAAACTACTAACCTCCCTGTTGTATTATTTCGTAAAACTTCATTTCGCTTCTCAACAGAGCCCCTAGCTGCTACAATCTCTCCCTAAACTATTTCTCTAGTGGAATCCTGAACTGAAAGTTGGGAATTTTTCCTATTACTCTTAAAATTAATGGCCTTAGCTTACGCCTCTGTCCGAACGTTTAGTGACGTCACGGGTGGGCGGAGCTACGGTGCCCGCGCTATGTTCGAGAACATTCTAATGTCGCGTCGAAACTCAGTTTAACCAAAATCAGCCGAAATATATTTGTAGCTATCTCCTATTGTATGTTCTTCTTCAATGATTATAGTAAGGCTCTTTGCCAACACATCTTGATAGGCAGACATAGAATAGAATAAATTCATGGTCTATTAAGGCTCTATTTTCTACTTTGCTTCTTGGTTGAGTAAAACCGTTACGACGTCCATAATACCCAGTCTCTCAAATCAACACTCAAATAAATAAATAGATAAATAAAACGAAATTCCAAAAATAATACCCCTTCAAAATTCCTGTCCTTACATGGCTCTACGCCCCTCTGAAAGAAAAATTCCGCAACATCACGTGAAGGATTCTATTTGGTGTGGTCCAAATCCCCCTGCAAAAGAAAAAAAAATCCATCCTGCAAAAGAGAGCGATTATCCTTTTGATAGCTTGACGAGGCACTCTCTCCTCAGCACACTCGTAGGTGTACGAATCTCAGGTGACCCGGGGGTACACCAATTTACTGTGGATGTCTCCGTGGACTTTTCCATCAGTCTTCGTATTGGCTGGATTCCCCAATTGACCTCTTACATACTACTTGACTGGACATGCATAGCCGCTACGACCGAGCTAAGCCACGACTCTCTCTTGTGGATTCGCCCCATGGGTGGCACACTACTTCCCCTTCTGTGGGCTCACCTCTGGGCAATCGGCGATTGTCCACCAGGTCCTGAAGTCCTACACCCCTGTCAAGCGGGCAATTGTGAATTTGAGTTGGGTTCATGACCCCAACTCGAGCTAAAGAATTTCCCCATTTTCCAATACTACTCCGAATGAAAGTGCTCGCTAACCATCGTTTGTAGTCCCTCTCCTAGGCTAATATTGACTTCTTTATCCCCCCCCCCCTAAGTTGACATTTAGTTCCTTCACCTGGCTGTTGCTGAAATTTCCTTTTACAACATATGAAATATATGCATCCTTAATCCTAGGACATCTCAACCTTACACATGTATAAAAGTATAGATGGGTTACATTTAAGCTTTATGGTCCAATATATAGGAACATTGAGGGCATCTTTGCATTAATTTGCACGAGCATTCGTTTTTCTTTGGACATTACTGGCACGATATGATCCCTACATTTCCTATTGCAGTTAACTACTGTCATCTTAGCACCTTAAATCACTAGATATGGCGCCAACTGGGCGGATTGTTCCAATTGATTCTCTTCAGTATTCTTCGATGAGCCGTCTTCAATGTTCTTCAATGTTCGATGCATCCGCTCCACCATTCCATTCGCTTGGGGATGGTCTGGGGTAGTGTAGAGCAGGGTGATTTGCTTTTCTCCACACAACTTCTTGTAAGCCGTGTTGGTGAATTCTGCTCCATTATCTGTTATGATGCTCTCTGGGGTGCTGTAGTCTGCGAAGAACTGGGTTAGGGAGTGTAGTATGTGTTGGTGGTGTTTTGTTCTCAATGGGAAGAACCTAACGAACCTACTGTAGTGATCGATTATTGTCATAATATACCTATACCTCTGCGTCCCGGACACCATATCTGTTAGGTCTATGCCTATTCTCTCCATTGCCTTTGTAGCAAGGGGAACCTCTTTGTATTGCTGTGACAACCCTTGTGTACCCTTGAACCTCTGACAAGTAATGCATTTCTTTACAAAATTACATACATCTACCTTTAAATTTGGCCAATAGAACAGCTCCTCCTGGGTTAGATTCCCATTCATGTCTATCTTCCATCCTCGCTCTCGTCTCTTCTTCCTCTCCCGAATTGGATTCCCATTCCGTTTTATTGTTCATTTTTACCTGACTGCCTTTA
>NC_134793.1:41001720-41006720 GCF_046742065.1 Oratosquilla oratoria
AATCCACACTGTTCCTCACCAATTACTCCTTCTGTTCCTCTCCTAATCCTCTCAATTAAGATCCTCCCATAAGCCTTCCCTACTACACTCAACAGGCTAATCCCTCTGAAATTACTACATTCACACTTGTCCCCTTTTCCCTTGTAAAGAGGAACTATACAGGCACTACTCCAGTCCTCCGGTACTCTACCCTCTCTCCAGCAAACATTAAATAACCTCACCAACCAGTCCACCATCACTGAACCTCCCTTTTTCAGACATTCTGCATGGCATCCATCCAGACCAGGTGCCTTACCTGCTTTCATCATCTTTACAACTGCCTTCACCTCATCCTTCCTTACTTCTCCTCCATTCTCCTCACTCATCACTCTCATTTTCTTCGCATTTCCCACTGCAGCTATCTTTCCTTCCCTATCCTCCTTCACATTCAGCAACTCCCTAAAATATTCTGCCCATCTTCCCCTCACTGCCATCTCTTCCATTATCATCTCTCCATCTGTACCTTTTACCTTTTCTTCCCTACTTGATTCGCCTCCTCTTCCTCTCTTAATTTCTTTCCAAAACATCTTTTTATTACTTTCAAAATTTTCTGTCATACTCCTACCCCATTTCACATCTGCTCTCCTCTTTGCAACCTTTACCTTTTGCTTTACTTCTCTTTTCTTTTCTTTGTACGTCTCATATGACTCCCCTGTCCTCTTTTGTAACCAATCTGTGAATGCTCGCTTCTTCTCTTCTACAACCTTCTTTGTTTCCTCATCCCACCATTCACTACCCTTTCTTCTATTTCCCCCTGTCCTTCTTGTTCCACACACCATCCTTGCACACTTTAGGACTCCCTCCTTGAACCATCCCCATTCCTCCTCCACACCCATCTCTGCTCTATCCTTTACTCCCTCCCACTCCTCCTTCAGCTTCTTTTCGTACTCCTTCTCCTTTTCCTTTTCATTCAAAGAGTTCACTCTAAGAACCTCCCTACCTTTTGTCCCTTTCCTCCTTCTCCATCTATCCTCCACTCTCAGCTTACCTTCCACCAAAAAATGATCTGATATTCCCCCACCCTCTCCCCTTAGCACATGTACATCCTTAACTCTTCCTATCATAATCCTATTTACCACTACATAATCCATTAGCGCTCTATCTACCACCCTTCCCTCCACCACCCTCTCCCATGTGTACTTATGCTTGACTTTCTTCCGAAACACTTTATTTGCTATCATCAACTCTCTGTCTAGACCCATTTCCACCATCAACTCTCCACTACGATTCTTTTCTGGAACTCCACATTTCCCGACCACTCCATCGATTGGACCATTTCCCACCTTAGCATTAAGGTCTCCCAGTACTATTACATTGACATTTCTTCCTAAACCCTCTATGCACTCATTTAAATCTATCCAAAAGGCCTCCCTTTCTTCCATGCTCTTCTCACTGCCAGGCCCATATGCACTTACAAAGACCCACATCTCCTTTCCCAGTTTCACCTTCATCCACATTATCCTTGAGGAAACCTCCTTCCACTCCACTACACGTTTACCTATCTCCTCACTTACTAGAATAGCCACCCCTTCCCTCCCTCGCCCTCTCTTCACTCCTGATAACCTCCCACTTACACTCCCAAATAATAATAATAATAATAATAATAATAATAATAATAATAATAATAATAATAATAATAATAATAATAATAATAATAATAATAATAATAATAATAATAATAATAATAATAGTAATAATAATAATAATGATAATGATAATAATAATAATAATAATAATAATAATAATGATAGTAATAATAATAAAAATAACAATAACAATAACAATAATAATAATAATAATTGATAATAATAATAATAATGATAATAATGATAATAATAATAATAATAATAATAATAATAATAATAATAATAATAATAATAATAATAATAATAATAATAATAATAATGATAATAATAATAATAATAATAATAATAATAATAATAATAATAATAATAATAATAATAATAATAATAATAATAATAATAATGATAATGATAATAATAATAATAATAATAATAATAATAATAATAATAATAATAATAATAATAATAATAATAATAATAATAATAATAATAATAATAATAATGATAATAATAACAATAATAATAATGATAATGATAATAATGAAAATAATAACAATAATAATAATAAAAATAACAATAATGATAAATGTGATAACAATAACAATGATAACAGCAATACCAAACAACACAACTCCAAAGACGGGTAGATTGCTGATTTCATTTCTGTCCGTGTTTCGCAATGTTTCGTCTATTTCTGTTTCAGTTCCCTTTCAGTCGCTCTCTTCTCGTGTCGTATTGTCAACAGTCCCTTCCTCGCTGAACCTTTTATTAAAAACCTTTATTATTGCTTTTGATTTCCCTCGGCTGTAAATGACATGTTAGTCTTCAACAACGATCTTGTCGAGTTCTCTGCTCTTTGTGTACACTCACAAATGGCGCTGGTCGGTTTTGGAAATGAGAAGCTATAATTAAGCTGTTCTTCATGCAATACCATTCTTTTCATCCTAAATGTTCATTAGCTCATACTCATTTACCTTCGTTTGCCTTGAGTTGAATGGTCGTGATTGATTGCATACTTGCGCGTTGGCGTAGTAGTCTGTGTGTGTGTGTGTGTGTGTGTGTGTGTGTGTGTGTGTGTGTGTGTGTGTGTGTGTGTGTGTGTGTGTGTGTGTGTGTGTGTGTGTGTGTGTGTGTGTGTGTGTGTGTGTGTGTGTGTGTGTGTGTGTGTGTGTGTGTGTGTGGGTATGTGTGCGCGCGCGCGAGCGAACGAAATGGATATTACTGTAGAGAAGGAACGAGAGGAAGGAAGCAAATATAAATGGCAATCTAATTTTCTATACAAACGTCAAATATTTCAAAGGCACTTTCCCAGACGATATGGCGCCCTTTCCTTAGCTTACAGTAGCTAACACATATTGAATGATTTAACTTGCATATACATTGTATTTGTGCAAAGTGTACAAAGTAGTCTGTACCACATCGGAGGTCGATATCCATCATGTAATTTGATGTCTGATAGTTCGGTACGAGGTGACTCATAAAAACGTATTATCACCCTTGCAAACAAATAACAACCCAGACACTTCTCCCCTTTCTCCTCCTCTTCTCTCTTTTCATCCACTTTCTTTCCATCCACCTCTCTCATTTTATCCTTCATTTACCTTATCCTGCTTCTCCTCTTCCACTTACTCCTACTTTCTCCACACCTATTCCACTCCATTTCCATCTATCCTTGCTCTTCCCTCTCTTCCTTCATCCACTATATCTCCACTATGTCTTTCCTCTTATCCTCCCCATCTTCCTTCTCCTACTCGTCTCCCTCGTTCTTTACCCTCCCATATTCCACTACTTCCCCTTTCCCATCCTCCCTTTTTTCTTGTCCATACTTCTTCCCCTTCTCATACTCCATTTCCACCATATCCCTCTTCTCCTCTTTCCCTCTTTCTACCTCTATTTCTAAATCAGCGTCCATTCCATTTCCACTATACCCCTTTTTCTCATCCTCCCTTTCCTTATATTCCTCTACCTCTCTTCTCCCTCTCCACCTCCTTTACATTCTCTTTCCCATCCTCTTCCTTCTCCTCTTCCACTAACTTCGAATCCTTCTCACCTGGCTTTGTCTTCAAGAACCAAACGACCCCAAGAAACTGCCAAGGAACCGATACGATCAAAGAGACACCTGGCTTTGTCTTCAAGAACCAAACGACCCCAAGAACCTGCCAAGGAACCGATACGACCAAAGTGATACGAGTGCTCTGTGTGCCAACTGATGTGTGACGCGAACTACAGATCCAGATGACTGTCCACATCGATCAACGAGATCACATCTTCCCGACGTGGGGCGACGCATGGTGACCAATGCCCGTGTCATACTATGCGGCGACGTCGGATGCTGCCAGATAATGGGCAATTTCAATTAACATAATGAAATCACCTGGCTATAGGGGGAACTTTATATAACAATCACCATCTTCCCTTGGTTAAAATAACGTCATGACCTTCCGAGTCTAATGACTCATAAGGGAGACACTGCTACAGCCAACAAGCTGCAACGGCAACGCAGGACAGTGTGACACCGGGCTAAGAAACCTGAAGAAACACCATGTGATACATTCCGTTGAGTGGGACTTCTCTTATAGATTTTTGTGGTTCCGTTAATAAACATAAACCCTTTCTTGTGATCCTCCTAGTTCCTGGCGTTTGCGAGAGGACGAGAAGACAGAAACGTGAGGTCGGCAGCGGCGAGTTCTTCAACTGACTTACGAGTGCTCTGGTTTTAAGAACTAGAAGACCCTGAAGAAACACACGAAAACCCACGGCCGGGAAAAAGTCACGTAGCTCATCCGTGACGTCACAGGGCTCAGAACCCCTCACAGGCTCACGTGTACCAAGGGCAAACGGGTTTCTTAGAAAAAATATGGTTTAAAAGAGCTGGCTTTGGTCACCATTCTATAACGCAAGTGGACAATACTTCAGAGTCTTCTTCGGAGAATTTACAGCCTGAGTCTACATGAAGCTTCTGATTAATTATACTACAAATGGGTGCTCTCAGTAAGTTTTTGGTATGCCCCATATTCAAAGATTTCTCCAATCAGCATGAGACTACGTAATGCCATTATTATTATTTAGATGATTTCAAAGTAGTCTTAAAGACTAGATGTGTTAATGGGGGATGAGGGTGGGTGGGAGGAGGTAGTGTGTGTGTCCTTCATGTTATGCTTATGAGATACGTTTATGGTGACTATACTGTGAAATTTTTCATCAAATTTTTATTTCAATTTATTTTATTTTATTTTGTTTTTTTTTATTTATTTCATCTATCTAATTTTATCTTATTTTAATTTATCTAATTTTATTTTTCATTTTATTTGTTTTAATTTTTAGGGGTTGGTTTGCCTTACAACATCAATTAAGATCTTGAGATGGGAGAAGTGGTAG
>NC_134793.1:41009220-41026720 GCF_046742065.1 Oratosquilla oratoria
AAGATTCTTGTTGAAACTTGTTCTAGGTAAGTAGCTTCTCACTGAGTCAGTTGCTGCTTTGGAATCAACCAGGAAGGATGTCTTCTGGACCTGGCAGAGTGGTTCCTTCAGGCAGAAAAAATTATACTGTCTGGAATTATTTTGAAAAACTACCAGCATCTTCTGGCAAAGGGTACCGAGCTAAATGCAAAGACTGCAGCCAGGAACTACAGGGCATTGTGTCAAGATTAAAATCTTACAGAGATAAATGCCAAGGTCAGCCACAGCATACAGAAGAAGAAATTGATGACCCGGGTAAATAATTTTACTTATATTGTGTGCATTTCTCCCTTTTCATACGCAACTATATAAATTTGGTGAACAATGGAGAGCATGTGCAATAAAATGTGAAGGCCTAAAGAGATGATACTTCAACTTCATTACTTCTAAATTTGGTGTAATGACTATATCACTATGATATACTGTATCCACTCAACTTTGGGGCCTAGATGATTGTTATTCATTTCATTCAACATTGTATAATATATTTAATAGGTTCCATTGAAATTTCGCCCACATGGGATTCAGCCCAAAGGGATTTAGCCTAACCTAACCCAACTAACCCATTATTTTTAGTGAATTTAAAAGTGGACTGAATCCTGTGTGGGCTGAATTCCAAGCCCACCTATTCTATATCCTGTTAATTTTTTCCAAATAATTTAGAGGCTTGTGTGAATATGATCATTATCTAAAAATAACTACTGTACTCAAAAGTAGCCTAAATCACACAGTATTCATTCATTTATTAATAAATTTATGAATTATGCAATATGCTAAAATTTTCTGTTTCCATTTCAGGATCTGTATCAACAGCTTCAATCCCTTCACCATCGGCTCCACTTGAATTATCTGTAAACCTGACTCCACCATTAAAAAGGTCACTATCAGACTCCTCCACAGGCGCCACTTCTGCTTAAATAATTTTCATCTAAAAGAAAGTCATCAACATCTCTGGACAGATTTATCATAAAAACTTCAGCCTCTCAAAAAGAAAATATCGACAAAGAAGTTGCAAGAATGATATTTGCTACAAATTCACCATTTCGTCTTGTTCCGCATCCTCAGTTTCTCAAGATGGTTCAGAGCCTGAGGCCAGGTTATATTCCTCCATCCAGAAAAAATATTGCTGATAAGTACTTGGATCTTGTGTATGAAAAGGAATATAAAAAGTGTGCAGATGACCTGGATAATGAAACTGTATGTCTTTCCATTGATGGGTGGTCTAACATCCATAATGACCCCATAATATGTCTCATTCTAACAACATCCTCTGGTCAGATTTATTTAGTTGACACAATAGACACATCAGGGAAACCTCATACTGCTGAACATCTTCTACAACTTGTAAAAAATTCGATCAAGAAGGCTGAACAAGATTTTGGTTGTCACATTGGAAGTATTGTGACAAACAATGCAGCAAATGTCACCAAGATGAGAAAACTCTTGGAGGAATCGAGTGAACCTGAGCATACCGTCCTTACATACGGCTTATACCGTTCCTTGCATACTTTTGGCAAGTCTATATAACACTGCTCCTTTTATTGATTACAAAGGATTACAAAGGCAAAGCATGCCGACAGGAGACCTTTTGATCCATATCTAGGTCGGATGCAAAAAAAAAAATCATATTAATAATAAATTAAAACTATAACAATGTAAATAACAATTAAAATACTTAAATAAATGCATTGGTATAGTTGAATAACAAACAAACAGGTAAATAGTAAATGATAATAAATTGACATATAACTAATAATAAATGAAAATCAGACAGACAAATTATAACAAAACAAAAACAAATAATATAACATAAATTATAATAATTACAGCATCTTAGGTATTTATCTAAATGATTCTTAAAGCTTCGAACTGAACTACATTGCACTACCTGTGCAGGAAGTTTATTCCATTCATTAACTACACGGTTGGCAAAGTTGTTTCTACCTACTTCCAAATTGAATCTATTTCCGGACAGTTTGAGACCATTGTTTCTTGTCTGATTCTCATTCAATGTGAAAATTTGGTCACTTTTGATGTTGTCAATTCCCTTTAAAATCTTAAAGACCTGTATCAAGTCACCTCTAAGTCTACGCTTTTTTAGGGAAAACAGATTCATGTGCTTAAGTCGATTTTCGTATGATTTATTTTTGATATTTGGAATCAGTTTTGTGGCTCGCCGTTGTACTTTTTCCAGTCTGTCAATGTCTTTAATGAGATTCGGTGACCATACGGAAACAGCATATTCCAAATGTGGACGAACTAACGATTTATATAGCTTGTTAATGAGTGATGGACTTTTGAAATCAAAAGATCGCGCAATCAATCCCAGAATCTTATTTGCTTTCTCAGAGGCTGAAATACACTGCTTGGATGATTTGAGGTCGTTACTGATAATTACGCCGAGATCTTTTTCACTATCCACTTTTGTTAACGAATTTCCAAATAACTTGTAATCGTACTTACTGTTATTTTTACCTATGTGCATTACCTTGCATTTACTTGTGTTAAATTTCATTAGCCACTTTTCAGACCATTGCTGTAATAAATCTAAATCTTCTTGAATATCTAATTGGTTTGAGTGATATGCTAAAAATGTCCTTTAGCAATCAGATCGCATATCAGATAGCAATTCAGAGAGCAATCCCACATATCAGAGAGCAATCCCACAATATTCAAAATCTATATAACAAAAAACATTTAAATTAAATAAATCTGATTTAAATAAAAAATCTATTCTTTTATATAAAAAAAAAAAAAAAAAAAATCGCCGACCCTGGTGTCCACTAACCTCATACAATAATACCTGTTAAGTCCGGCTAAAACTGGCATTTCAAAGCATAACAGTGCCTTAAAGATAGTTTCTTATTTCACTATAAAAGTTTATATTAACTTATATTGCATTGAATAAGTCAATAGTTGATATATTTGTCCTATATACAATGTTAGGCTTCTAGTTTTGATATATTTGTCCAATGGAAGATGTTAGGTTACAAAAAAAAGCAATGGCCTCCGCTAGCGGACCCAGGGATCTGAGTGCGCACGTCCTGTGTAATAGTAGTCCTTGATGTATATATGTATATATATATATATATATATATATACATACTGTATATATAATATATATATGTATATATATATTTATATTGTACGTATATATATTTACATATATATACATATATATATATATATACATACAGACATATATATACATATATATATATATATACATATCTATATAGAAATATATATATATATATATATATATATATATATATGGTTAAACTTAATGGCAAGATTATTATTGCAGAGTTTTTTATCTGCCTTTTCTCTTTCTCTGAGAATCTTTTTCCCTTCCACGGGAAGTTGTCTTATAATGTCACCATATGACATGTTGGCATGACAACAATGAAGCTCTCACGCCGGTTATCATACCACCTCTCTTCAGGAGCTCCCAGAAACCACCATCACTCTGCTCACAAAAGAAATTTAAATAAAGAAACTCTAATAGAAAACACAGAAGTGCTGGCAACAAATCAAGACCATAGAAGGCTACCTATCCTCGAAGCTCTCTTTATTAAAGAAACATCTCCCAATCTCAATATACAAACTAGGGATTTAGAAGCCCTCCCTAGCGTAAGGAGATCTAAGCCCACTGAAAGAAGGCACAATACTGATGACGTCACACAACAGCCGACCAATGAGGAAGTAGAATAGCTTGGGAGTCCCAGCCCAGCCCACTAGCCAATCAGAAGCCTCAAAATGTAATATCAGACCACCACCAACAATATATAAACACAATAATTCAATCAGATATTCACAGTCTAGCCACTGATGAAGCACTAAGTAGTGTGAAAACGCGTTCTGGCCAGTTTCTCACTTTGGTAAAGCCATGCCCAAAGTAACTGACAAAATAATGTCATATGGTGACATTATAAGACAACTTCCCGTGGAAGGGAAAAAGATTCTCAGAGAAAGAGAAAAGGCAGATAAAAAACTCTGCAATAATAATCTTGCCATTAAGTTTAACCATACATGCTTGAGAGAAAATCTCCTGCCCATATATACAATGAATATATATATATATGTGTGTGTGTGTGTGTATGTATATACATATATACATATATATACATATATACACATATCTATATACATATATATATACATATATATATATATATATATATACATATATATATATATACATATACACATATATATATATATACATATGTATACATGCATATATATATACATATATATATACATATATATATACATGTATATATACATATATATACATATATATATATATATATATATATATATATATGTACACATTATCTTAGGTTGTTTTATATCTTTTACTAAGGTTTTTTTATGCAGGTGCTATCTTACAATATATAAATACAAGAGTGTTAACGCAAAAAAAAAGAATATACAGGTAACATAGCGAATCACCAGCTGTGTCAAACCTGTTCTAGCCTGTTTGATGTCAACAAAGCCCTGATGGGCTCATTACGCCGGGAAAAGCAATACCACTGAAAAGTCAATAATGAGGAGTCTGGTCTGCCACTCAGATGTCGAGAATCAACAGACGACTGTCCTTCCGAAGTGAAATTGCATTTCCGTTGTATCTCTAACCTAAAGAAAACCAATGAAAATTTTGAGTCCTTCCCTTTGCTTATTCGACTCCGTTGTCACTTGCTCAGCAGCTGTATATGAAGGCGCGTGATTGGAATCTACGATTGACCAAGGTCTGGTAGCGCCAAAATGCATATGATACTAAACAATATTGAATTGCAGATTGCAGCTAACCGCAATGATATGGTCAAGGAGGTTCAATCATCTCAGCTCTTTAGTTTGGAGAGTGATTGGGAATTGCTGAAAGTAGTAGATATGATAAAAACTGGTGAGAATAGCAACATACACAATTACCGACCAATATAAGCACCTCCGGCTCGCTGTAGTCTGCGCTATATCGGGGTTGCGCGTCCGACCGGAAAGATAACCTGCTGTGAGACATGCAGGTTGATGTAATTATTCACAAAAGCTAGTTTGTGATACTGTAAATAAATATATATATGTATTAAGTGATATACATGCCTCCTTGCATCATTTCATGCTTTGTTTGGCTTCTAGAAATAAGTAAAATTCGGTGGTTTAGTAATTATCTGCCGTGTATTACTTGCACAGGCAACCCCGATATAGTGCCTGGTGCATTTACTTTGGTGACTGAACAAACATATTCAGAAACGCCTTAACTAAAACGAACATCAAACCAAATCTTATCGTAAGCATTCTTTAAGCATATCTAAATCAAGAAAACATTACAATTTGCCTCAGAGAATATATAAAAATGTCAATACTAATTACACAAACTTTTTACAGAAGGCACGGTGAGATTATTGCTAAATGATGATAATGATGATCGTCAAACTATTAGAGTATCAATTCTTTGCTTTTGAATAGGGTTGTTTGGCTTCGAGCTACAAAGTACGAGGATAATAATTTTAACCGAACCTAACAATAGGTTTACCCAAATATGTAATTATGCACGTTACCCGCCATCAGCTGTGGTAGACTAATTATCCCACCGAGCAAAACTTACCTTTAGTGTAAAGGACTTCTTATCGATAAAAATATGATCACATTACTAGTCCGTCCATATTTGGAAGATGCTCAACATGGTCTCCAAATCCTATTAACCTTTAATCCTGCAACTGACATCTTACTATTTCGAAGAAATTATATAAGATCCAGAGCTACTGCCTTCCAAACTTAGCTGAACACAGCAATAAGCACCAGACGTTAGTCTTGCGGTAGTATAAATAGTTTTGAGGGATATAGCACTTAGTCAAAATTTGCCATAAGATAATCCTATCTTTGGCCCGCCCGTGTGCGCATGCGCAGTACAAGGACCATGACGTATTTTAACGTCATACTCACGTAATTGCACCCCCAATAGCACCAATCGCCTACAATCTGCCATATTGTTGAGACAACATGTTCTGGACCGGCAAACCATCATACAGTGTTGACTCCATGTGACACCTGATAAACAAAGTCATCAAGAAGAAACCATCAAGTGCTCTCTACCACAGCCCATCCCAATATGCACGGGACTTGGTAAGTACTTGGTTTGAACAAGCACAGGTAAACAATCTTCCCGTCCCCATTCAAAAGGCACTCTTCACCCGCGCCCTGCATCTAATGTCTGCATTGTTACGAACGAATAAAGATGAGGACGCATTGCGTCGTGCTCTTGTCGCAAGCAAAACAACAGCTCTCGGGGATGATGTCATAGCCTATCAAGTCCTCCGTCTGCTCCTTAAACTCCATAGTAATCCCTTGCTGCAACTCTACAACCTTTGTTTTAGCAAGGGATATGTACCTCGTGCCTGGACATTTAATAACATTGTGCTCATCCCCAAACCTGCCACTGAAAAGTTACTCACCTGTTTCTGTAAAGTCCTCGAACGTATAATTCTCACTCGACTTATGTTTCGACTAGAGGATAAGCTATCACATCAACTGTATGGTTTCTTACCACAGAGGAGCACACACCACTGCCTGATGGACCTATATATACACCTCTCCCCTACCTGTGTGGTAGCATTTCTTCAGTTATTGAAAGAATACACGCTAACATCTCCTCCTTCAGCGTCAAGTGCCTCCACTCACCCCATCTGGCCCCGCACTATTTCCATGTCCTAAGAGCTTCACTTGACCCCGCCGCCCTCCACCCTCCACTGCATACCGGCGTCCGCACCCTCGTTAACAGTGTGCTCCACCCTGCAGTGCCTCCACATCGAAGTCCTTATAGCAGAGGTTGATCACGGATCACCTCCATGGAGAACCCACAGCCTCATACCACCTTCACACCCAGTTAAAAAATAGACCCACCGCTCCTCCAGAAACAATTAACTTTGGGACATCGCCGCAGTATCCCCCGTCCCTGCGCAGTCTACTCACCGGATGTGGAGCCATCTGAGGGAGGCTGGGTTGGTCGCAGGTTACCCAACTCGTCTAGCTCTACGTACTCCGAACTACTGGCACTCCTGCTGGCTGGTAACCTACTCTGTCAGCGTGGTAATGTGTGACTTCCAGTCCGCCTTACAGGCTATCTTGCCTTCACAACCCATGCGCCGTCCCCTCATCCATCATATTTTAGAACGGCTGGTCACAGCTCAAGAACACTCTCACCATAAGCTTTATGTGGATTCCCTCCCACGTTGGAATCGCGGCCAATGAAATGGCAGATCTCCTCGCCAAAAATGCCTGTAAACTATCACTGCTCGACGATGCCACACCCTCCCCCTATGCTACAAGATCATACATTCTGCCGCTCTTCTAACCCCTCTCCACCGCACAAAGTGTATCAATACAACACCACGACCACTTCCGTCTCTCACTCTCGAGGTATCGCAAGCATGAACTCCTCGTTCGCAGACACAATATCATGGTTGCACGGCTTCGACTGAGTTACAGACCGCTGTGGCAAGTCTCTGAGGCGGGGGCCGTACCACACTACTCCACCTGCAAGCTATGCAACCGTCCCAACGCTAATAGTCTCCACCACTACTGCCTCGAATTTCCCTCAGTATATGACCTATCACCCAAAGCCAAGACTTGTGTGTCATTTTCTTTTAAGTGACAATAATTAAGCCTAAATCGACACCCACACTTTGGTAGATGCTAAACCTTACCTCACATTGATCACCAGTATATTTCCCTTTACAGGATGTAATGGAACTGCCTAGTGTGGGCCTTATGGTCTCTTGCAGTTTCCTTCTTTCTTATGTTCTTATTATTGTCGTACAGCTTCACTGTAAGAAATAACGTTACCTGCGCGTCACGCATACTATGTATAAATAGAAAGTACCCACTGTGCTAGATTTATCGCTCTATGAGCTTAATAAATTTATATTAACAATCTCTCTCTCTCACTCTCTCTCTCTCTCTCTCTCTCTCTCTCTCTCTCTCTCTCTCTCTCTCTCTCTCTCTTTCTCTTTCTATCTCGTTCTCCTGTTCTTCCCCCACCTTCCTCTCTCTCTCTGGTTTTGTCGGATTTCTCTTGCATGTCTTATTTAACGTATTTCTCCCCTGTCCTTTTGTAAACACTTTCTTTGTTAGGCATTCCATCATTACTTTGCTCTTGTTATCAATATCTATTTCCATTTCCAGTTATATATTTATTAAGCCTTCCTTCCTTTATGTTTGCTCCTCATCCTTATGCGTGTATTTTTTTTTTTTAGATGTTTTTATGCCTTTCAAGAAATTAAATATAAAGGGAGTACAAACATGTTTTAGACACTTCAGGTCCTAACGAGGTTTTAAGAAAATAAACAAATAGATAAATAGATAAATAATTGAATAGGAAATAGATAAGCAAGTAAATAAATGAATAACGAATGTATCAATATATAGAAACATGGATATGTAAGTGAATAAATAAGAAATGAAATACATGAATACGCAAATGAATATCAATAAATAGGTAAATAAATATGTAAGTAAAAAACGACACAGATACAGAAATAACTATCTATAAATAAATACATATATAACTAACTAAATAAGATAATAAACACATGGATAAACAAACAGATACAAGATGAAATTAAATCAGAGAGTAGAGAGGGAAGAAGGTATACAGAAAATTGATCATGTGTTTGTTTTGGATTTCTATTTCACTCATATAAACAATTCTCGTCTTATCCATATGCCTCACCTTCCACCTCTCATTCTTTTCATTCTTTTTATCTTATCTTCCCCTTCCTACTTCTTTCATCTTCTGATTCTCTTTGGCTCTTCTTTTTCTTTCCTCTTCTTCCGAGTCCTCATTTCTTCCCGACCCTTTCCTCCTCTTCCCCATTCTTCTTTCAGCGTTTTCTTTTCCATTTCTATTTCTCTTCTATTTCTTCTTGCCCGAGGCAATCATATTTCTTGTGTCGTTCCCTCATTTGTGGCTTTCTTTATTTCACCTTCGTTATCTTATATTCTTTCTTCGTACTCCCCTTCTTCTTCTTCGCCTTCTTCCTTCTCTTCCTTTATTCATGTCTGTACTTTTTCAACTTTTGTGGCTCTCTTTTGGAACCGTCCATTCAAACTCCTTTGTTTATTCTTCTCCTTCTCCTCCTCTTCATTCTCCTTATCCTCGTTTTTTTTTTTCCTTTAATTTCTTTTCTTTTTTTCTTGGCTTCCTTGTCTTCCATATCGTGTTCGTTCTACTCTTCTTCTTTTTTTTTTACGTCATTTAGTCCCAGTAATCTTTTTCCTTTTCGTCTTTCTGCCTACTTCTTCTTCTTCTTCTTTTCTTCTTTTGTTGTAGTTCTTGTTCTTCTTTTCTCCTTTTTTTCTTTTCTATTTTCTTTCTCTTTTAATTTTTTTTTTTTTTGCCTTTGCGTTCCCTTTCGTTTTTTCTTTCTTTCTTTTTTCTGATCACCTAAGTATTCCACATCACTTTCCATTTAAATTTTTTGCCTACAAGTCTTTTTGCTTCTTTGTGTATTTTCTTTTTTTTCTTTCTTCTTTTCCCGATGATTCGTTTTACTCAACCTTTGTTTTACTTCCCGACGTCTTGCAAAGTTTGTGCGGTCATCGCTCCTTTTGTCCTTTTCTTTTCTCTGTATTTTTTTTTGTCACTATCACAACACTGTAATTACTAAAATATTTATTATTATTATTATTATTATTATTATTATTATTATTATTATTATTATTATTATTATTATTATTATTATTATTATTATTATTATTATTATTATTATTATTATTATTATTATTATTATTATTATTATTATTATCATTATTATTATTATTATTATTATTATTATTATTATTATTATTATTATTATCATTATTATTATTATAATTATAATTATTATTATTATTATTATTATTATTATTATTATTATTATTATTATTATTATTATTATTATTATTATTATTATTATTATTATTACTATTATTATTATTATTATTACTATTTTATTATTATTATTATTATTATTATTATTATTATTATTATTATTATTATTATTATTATTATTATTATTATTATTATCATTATTATAATTATTATCATTATTATTATAATAATCATATTATCATTATTATTATTATTATTATTATCATTATTACTTTATTATATTATTATTATTATTATTATTATTATTCCATTGCATTATGTCTCTGTTGTTGTTGTTGTTTTATTACTGTCGTTATCTTATTAACAATACTATCATCATCACTATCATTATCATTAAAATCATTATCATTATTATTATTAGTGTTATCATTGTATTACTCTCATTATCATTATTGTTATTATTGTGACATCATTATTATTAGTGTTATTATTATATTACTCTCATTATCATAATTATTATTATCATAATTATTTATTATTTTTATTATTATTATTATTATTATTATCATTATTATTATTATTATTATTATTATTATTATTATTATTATTATTATTATTATTATTATTATTATTATTATTATTATATTATTATTATTATTATTATTATTATTATCATTATTATTATTATCATTATCATTATTGTTATTGTTATTATTATTACTATTATTGTTATTATTATTACTATTATCATTACTCTTATCATTATTGTTATCATTATCAATATAGTTTTCATTCAGTATCAATGCGAGGGCGAACGAGGAACTAGGTTCTCTCGGCCCTTAAACGAGAGTTGTCGGTTCGGGTGATCCTAAATATGCTGGGGATCAAATCAAAACAAGAAAAAGTTTAAGGGATTAAGGAGTTTAGATTACATCATACGAAGGCAACCATCAAAGGGGGACATTAAAGTGCACTTCATCCTTCGTTCTACTACGAAAGAGTAACAAACGATGACTGCGATGCGTAGGGACGAATCGTTCCAACCCACTAATACGATTTCCTTTCGGAGAAAAAGCTTTGATGAGGAGACTTGACGTCGGGTAGACTACGACGGGGGTTGACAAGACTTGACGTCGGGTAGACTACGACGGGGGTTGACAAGACTTGACGTCGGGTAGACTGCGACGGGGGTTGACAAGACTTGACGTCGGGTAGACTACGACGGGGGTTGACAAGACTTGACGTCGGGTAGACTACGACGGGGGTTGACAAGACTTGACGTCGGGTAGACTGCGACGGGGGTTGACAAGACTTGTGTTGATTGGCGTGGCGGTGGATAATCTTCGCAGGTCGTCTTCAAATCAAGTTTCGCTTTGCCGGTGGAGGGAGGAGGGGAATATATATCCCCAAAACTGCCGACGTGGACGCTTCGCCCAGGCCCTTGCAATCAATATCTGTTACTTTCATTAGTATTATCATCACTATCAGCCAGAATTATTATCCCTATTATTACTACTATTATTATCACTGCAATCACAGCATTGCCACCATTGTTATCATTATTTCTATTATTCGCCTATTTAGTATTAACACCACGGGAGACTACTCCTAACACGTGGGAATGGGGACCAAGAAAAACATTTACGTGTTGCATATGTGTTATGGGAGACGTACTAGAGGAAAGGGAAAAGATGGCGGTAGTTTGCTTAAAGATAATTTGCTTAAAGAAAGGAATGAGGAGGTGGGGAGGAGATTGACAGGGTTAGGGAAGACTCAGGGGAACTAGACAGATACTTGGTGAATCCTTGACCCTTGCATACCCAAGGCATATCAGGTCACAATGATTCTTTGTGATTTAGGCCTTAAGCACACTGGCGACTTTTGTAGAGCCACAAGTGGCTGCGTTTTGTGGCGGGGATATTTTCTCCCATAGGTTCCCATTGTTTTCAAGCTTTGCCGATCACACCCACCAAGTGTGATCGGCAAAGCTTGAAAACAATGGGAACCTATGGGAGAAAATATCCCCGCCACAAAACGCAGCCACTTGTGGCTCTACAAAGTCGCCAGTGTGCTTAAGGCCTTAATGCTAGCCTCTGCTTCCTATTTCTTGTTGTACGGCCATTTCCATCTCCTTATTTTCATTTTTTTTCTTCTTCTTCCCCTCCCCGTTTTCATCTATCCTCCTCTTCCTCCTACTCCTCCTCCTCCTCCTTCTTCCCACCTCCTCCTGCTTTCTCTTCATCTTACCTCCTCCCCTCCTTTTCTTCTTCCTTTCCTCCTACATCTCTTCTTCGTTTATTCTTCTTCCTAGTCTCTCATCTTCCTCCTTCTTCTTCTCTTCTTTCGCCTCTTCCTCATCTAGCTATCCTACTCCTCTTTTTCCATTTTCTTCTTCTCCTTCACTTGCGTATTTTTTGTAATTATTTATCTTGACATGTCTTTATTTCTTCTATTTTCCATCTACCTTCTCGTTATCCTTATATTTCTCTTCCACACATTCCTTCCATTCATCAGACCTTCTCTCACTTATTCCGTTTTTCGTAGCCTTCTTTATCTTTCAATCACTTTCTCATTTTCGTCTTCCCCCCTTCTCTCTTTTTCCTTCCCTTTTTCATTGCATTTTCTCATTGTTTTGTTTATCTTTCATTTGTGTTTTATCTTCCTTTACATTTTGCATCTATTCTTTCATTCGCCACCTCGCCTTCTCGGCTTTTCTTTCTTATTCTGTTTCCTCCTTTTCTTCCTCTCCCACTTCCTTCTTTCACTTTCTTTTTCCTTGTTTACTCTATTTTTATTCTAATCTGATTTTTCTTCTTCTTCCTTGTTTGTCGTCTTATCACTCTCCTTCTTACTGCTTCTATTCGTGTCATTGCTCCTCATTCTATTCCTAATTCCCCATTCGTTGTTCTTTGATTACATTCAATACAATTTCATTCATATTCACATGTACTCACGCTTTTGCTTAAATCGTGAATTGTTTTATTTTTCATTCTCCTTCATTTTTTTAAGTCTTCCTCCTCGTTCCTCCTTCTTCTTCTTTCTTTCTTTCTTCTTCTTACTCCTTTTTCTTTTCTTTTTTCACTTCTTTTTAGCTATGTTTCATACGTTTCCTTACTACCAAGAATTTTCTCTCATCTTCCTCCTTCCTTACCTTCTCGTCTTCCTCGTCCTCTTCCTCCTCCTCCTCCTCCTCCTCTTCCTCCTCCTCCTCCTTCATCTTCTCCTACTTCTCCCCGCTCCCTTCCATAATCCTGTAATTCCTTTTCGCTTGTGTTTCCAGTGTGCTTAAATGTATTACTCTTCACATCATCTCTCCGCTCCCTGTCTTGTATTTCTTCCCTTCTTTTGTGACGTGCCTTTAAGCGGGTTTTCTTCAGTTAAATGAAAACTTCTTTGATTATAAGTAAAATAAAAATGTAAATCATCTGTGGACAAGAAGGCAAGACACTTCAGCACAGACTCAGATCATAAAAGCATATTTATATAATACCTGATGAATTAAATTTTCTGAAAGACGTGGTTGATCTAAGCTCTTTGTAGCCCTCAATGAAATCATGTGGTTTATGGCAAATGAAATAAAAGAAAATTATTTGAAAATAATAAACAGAGAATCAAATAAATATATAAGCAAACAAGTAAATGAATACAAATCATTAATGGACTCAATGAATTGATAAACAAATAAGTATTAAAGGAATGAATAAAGGGAGAAAAGTAGAATGCCACTGGAGTATAGTGGTCTAGATACAAACAGGGCTGAGACCGTTCCTCAATTGGGAACATCAAAAGAGAAATATAAAACTAAGAGAGAAGAAAGTATAGAGGGTAACATTTCTTATATATCTAAGTGGACAAGTCAAAGCCCAAAGAATATATTCGGCTTGGTGTAGTTGCAGGATGAGATCAGGTGTTTTTTGTGAAAATAGATAAATAAATAAATGAATAAATAGATGAATAAATAAATAAACCAATAAATAAATGAATAAGTGAATAAATAAGTAAACAAATAAATTAATAAGAATGAAAAGTAAGTTGAGAGTGGAGGATAGATGGAGAAAGAGGAAAGGGACAAAAGGTAGGGAGGTTCTTAGAGTGAACTCCTTGAATGAAAAGGAAAAGGAGAAGGAGTACGGAAAGAAGCTGAAGGAGGAGTGGGAGGGAGTAAAGGATGGAGTAGAGATGGGTGTGGAGGAGGAATGGGGATGGTTCAAGGAGGGAGTCATAAAGTGTGCAAGGATGGTGTGTGGAACAAGAAGGACAGGGGGAAATAGAAGAAAGGGTAGTGAATGGTGGGATGAGGAAACAAAGAAGGTTGTAGAAGAGAAGAAGCGAGCATTCACAGATTGGTTACAAAAGAGGACGAGGGAGTCATATGAGAGGTACAAAGAAAAGAAAAGAGAAGTAAAGCAAAAGGTAAAGGTTGCAAAGAGGAGAGCAGATGTGAAATGGGGTAGGAGTATGACAGAAAATTTTGAAAGTAATAAAAATATGTTTTGGAAAGAAATTAAGAGAGGAAGAGGAGGCGAATCAAGTAGGGAAGAAAAGGTAAAAGGTGCAGATGGAGAGATGATAATGGAAGAGAAGGCAGTAAGGGGAAGATGGGCAGAATATTTTAGGGAGTTGCTAAATGTGAAGGAGGATAGGGAAGGAAAGATAGCTGCAGTGGGAAATGCGAAGAAAATGAGAGTGATGAGTGAGGAGAATGGAGGAGAAATAAGGAAGGATGAGGTGAAGGCAGTTGTTAAGATGATGAAAGCAGGTAAGGCACCTGGTCTGGATGGATGCCATGCAGAATGTCTGAAAAAGGGAGGTCAAGTGATGGTGGACTGGTTGGTGAGGTTATTTAATGTTTGCTGGAGAGAGGGTAGAGTACCGGAGGACTGGAGGAGTGCCTGTATAGTTCCACTTTACAAGGGAAAAGGGGACAAGTGTGAATGTAGTAGTTTCAGAGGGATTAGCTTGTTAAGTGTAATTGGGAAGGCTTATGGGAGGATCTTGATTGAGAGGATTAGGAGAGGAACAGAAGGAGTAATTGGTGAGGAACAGTGTGGATTTAGGACAGGTAGAGGTTGTGTAGATCAGATCTTTGTGGTAAGACAGATATGTGAGAAAGCTATAGGAAAGGGGAAGGATGTTTTTTGGGCTTTTATGGATCTGGAAAAGGCTTATGATAGGGTAGACAGAAAGGCACTGTGGGAGGTTATGCAGATTTATGGGATAGGAGGAAAGCTTTTGGGAGCTGTCAAGAGTTTTTATGAGAGTAGTAGAGCTTGTGTCAGGATTGGAAATGGAGAGAGTGAGTGGTTTGAGGTAAAGGTGGGACTTCGTCAAGGATGCGTTATGTCGCCCTGGCTGTTCAACTTATACATGGATGGGGTGGTGCGAGAGGTGAATGCAAGGGTAGTGGGTCAGGGATTGGAGATGGTTAAAGAAAATGAAGAAAAGTGGGAGGTGAGCCAGCTGTTGTTTGCGGATGACACTGCGCTTGTGGCAGCATCGGAGGAGGGATTGAGGAAGCTGGTGGCAGAGTTTGGGAGAGTATGTGATAGAAGAAAGCTAAAGATAAATGTGGGTAAAAGTAAGGTGATGAGATGTACAAGGGGTGAAAGTGGCAGTAGACTGGAAGTGAACATTTAGGGAGAGCGACTGGAGGAAGTGGATAGTTTTAGATACTTGGGTGCAAGTGTAGCAGGAAAAGGTGGAGTGAAGGTGGAGGTAGAATGTAGATTGAGAGAAGCGAGTAAATGCCTTGGTGGATTAAAGAGTGTAATGAGGAATAGACATTTAGGAATGGATGCGAAGAGGAGACTGTATGAAGGAGTAATTGTGCCAACAGCACTGTATGGGGCAGAAACGTGGAACATAAGAGAAGAAGAGAGAAGGAGTTTGAATGTGTTTGAGAGGAGGTGTCTGAGAAGTATGGTGGGGGTTACTAGGCTGGATAGAGTGAGAAATGAGGAGGTGAGGAGGAGAACAGGGGTGAAAAAGGAGCTGGGAGATAGGGTTGATGAAAGAATATTGGGATGGTTTGGACACATGGAAAGAATGAGTGAAGAAAGACTAGTAAAAGAGGTATGGAAGGCAGATGTGGAGGGAGTGAACATGAGGGGACGTCCTAGGATGAGGTGGATGGATGGGGTGAAGGGGGCTTTGGAGAAGAGGGGAATGTCTGTTGAGGAAGGAAGGTAGAGGACGGAAGACAGAGGTGAGTGGAGAATGGTTGTATATGGATGATGTTGTGATTGCATGAGGAGGAATGGGCGGGGGGGTGGGGGTGAGGTAGTATGTGTAAGCAAATTTTGACGCAGCCCGAAGGGATTTCTCCCCGTCCTCTCCTTATATGCAAGGGGGGACGGAGAGGGGGGGTCGCCGATTAAATGAAGCGGCCTTGCTGTGGATGTGCTGTGTCTTGCAACACTGCTTCTGACCCAGGGCGGTGGGCAAGGTGCAGGGATGACCCGTCATCCAGGAGGTGCTCAGATGAGAGGGAGGGTGGGAGGGGTGTGGAGTGTATTTAGGGATGAAATGGGTGGGAGTGTTTTTATGCCTTTCCCTTTTTGGCTACCTCCCTTGGAAGGGGGAAAAAGCCTTGGTATATGTATGTATGTATATATATATATATATATGTGTGTGTGTGTGTGTATATATATATATTCACATATATATACACACATACATATATATATATATATGTATATATATACATATGTATATATATATATATATATATATATATATATATATATATATATATATATATATATATATATATATATGTATATATATGTATATATATATGGTGGGACTCAACCTACGAAGAAAGCGTAAGAAAGGAAAACAGAATTGACGGATATGAAGGGTGAGGAGTTCACCCCAGAGGGCGCGTGACTGCGGCCGAAGCCGTCACATTTGCCCTATGCCCTTGGGCTGTTGGGTTAGGTAAGATTCACTGCTGGGAAACGAAGATAAGCGCGGGATTCGAATCCGCAACTAAGCGAGACAAATATGCTTCTGATTACTCCACCAGCGCAGAATGGAAATGAGAATTTTACGAATAAACTAAAAGACTAATAATAATAAACTTCATCTTAAGTTCCGATCAGAGGTTTAGCTAGAATGAAGTCCATTAACACGGCAATCCAATATTCCGTAGTCCTTTAAACCGGAAACCTGATCGCTAGCAGATTTGATAAGTTGTGATAACCAACAAATTTTATTTTCTTTAAGTCCGATGTTCCGCAAACCCGACTATCTGGACAACCGATTTTCCGGAAAATCGATATTACGGAAACCCAATAACCTGAATGTACAATAATTCTGTGCCCAATATTCCAAAGCCCAAAATACAAGCCCTATAATTCCGAAGCCAGATAACTCGGAAGCTGTGTAATTGGGCTATTCTGCTAAAACCATGCAAGTCCGGTAATCCGGACGCCCAATGATGATAATAACGGAAGCCCGATATACCGGAAACCCGATAATTTGAAAGTATGATAATCCGAAGGCTCCATAAATTAAGAAGACCGATAACCCGGAAGAACGATAAGGTAGCCCGATAATCCGGAAGAACGATAAGGAAGCCCGATAACC